>NW_019154087.1:81332361-81709870 GCF_002288905.1 Enhydra lutris kenyoni
CACATCCCACTCTGACTGCCCAGCTTGGGGTCAGAAGGGGAAGACACCCTAGGAGCGTGGTGGGTGACATGGGGGAAAGAAGATAGAGGTTGGAGACAGCTGGGCCATGGTGCAGGGGCATCAGGACTCCTGACAAGAACTCAGGGCCATAGCATGGGGATGGGAGACAGGCCAGAGTGATGGTCAGGGGGCCCCCAAGGGGCCCAGGGAGATGGGAGAGGACAGGATCTGGGGTCTGGTGTCCATCACCATCCTGGGCTACTGGAAGTAGGAAGAGATGCCCCCCAAGTCCAGACAGGGCTACAGTACAAAAGCTCTCAGATTACTCTTCCGTCAATTGGGATGTAGAGATGGGGTATCCCTGGGGTCCCACAGACTTGTAGAAGAGTCTGTTGCATGGGTCTTCATCCCTGACCCACTGTGCTCCCAGTCCTGGGATAATGCTTAGTACTCTCCCGAGGTCCTTCTGAGAAGAGGACAGCCTAGGGGCTTGGGAGCCTGATAATCTGGGTTTCCAGAATGTGACAGAGCACTAGGCCACTGGTCTGGGGACCAAGGTCAGGACCCTCCTTGTTGCAGCCTCAGGGTCCCCATTTGGAAGAGGTTCCAGAGTCAGTGCTCTGGTCAGGGTGAGGAGGCCTTAGGAAGGAACCAAGCACCAAGACAGGAGAGGAAAATGGGGAGAAGGGAGGCTTCTGAGGCTTCTCACATCGCCCCCAGAGCCCCCAGGTCCTGCCCCTGGGAGAGATACAGACACACACAAAGAAGACAGACAGAGAATGAACACAAGAGAACACAAGAGAACGAACCAGGAGGAGTCACAGACTTCCCTCAATCGGGTTGGAAAGCACATCTCATCATTTCCCCCCACTCTACTCCTTAGAGTGCAGTCACACAGGCCATCCACCCTGGATGGGAGGGGAGTCCACAGGGCTGTGTGACCAGGATTCAGGAATCCCTGGGAACCACTGTGGAGACTGGCCAGCACTGGGCACAGATGAGGCTCTGGGACCAGGGCCTAAACCTAATGGAAGCCACTGATGTCTGTGTCACAAGAGGACAAGGTTAGAATCAGTCCACTGTAACCTTCCCACAGGGGCTGGGAGAGACATGCAGGACATGCGTGGCTTTGCCTGGACCCCAGAGCAGATCCAGGCCACTCTGAGCCCATCCCCCCAACCATCCATCCATTGCCATGTGTGTGTACCAGCCTCCTGTGATAGCAGGTATAGAACATATGTGGCAATCCTACTCCTGATGGCATCCCTAGAAGTAGAAGCCAGAAGACCCCACTGTGCAGAGGGGGAGCCTGGGGAGGCCCTGAGAGGCACAGGGTCTGTCCAGGGTCACAGCCCTGTGCATGAGCAGGAACCCGGTCTGAACCCAGCTCTGCATGCTCATGGCTGGGACACCATCTGCATCCAGTCCCCACAGGGGCTGTGTGTGGACTGTGTAGGTAGGTGTCACTGTATGGATGGGGCATATGGTAGAGGGTGAGCATAGAGCACCTGGGGAGGGGTAGAGCATAGAGCACTTGGGGCCTCTGGTGTGAGGAGGAAGTCTGGTAAGCAGACCTCAGGCAGTGGTGACCTCACTTCCCTGACAACAGAGCCCAACAGAACTTGGAATCCAGGTAACCAGGCACCCACATTCCAGAAACAAACCCCTGCCCAGCTCATTTCGTTGGAGAGCCTTGAAGGAACAACATGTTCGCATGTTGCATCCCGAAGTCCGGAGGCTGGAAGCAGAGGAAAGCCCGCCCTGCCAATGCTTTCCTTCCCTGGGGGTGTCATGTCAGGGCTCCCGGACACCTCTGGCCATTTGGCTGGAAGGACCAAAAGGTGACGCAGGGAGGCCCAGAGGCAGCCACCCAGCCCCACATGCTTTGATCGACTTGTGCAGCACCAGGTCCCCTCCCCGTGTGTGTGTGTAATTGTGTGTGTGGAAAGAGGCCTCACGTAGGGTGAGGAGGCCACTAGCAGGAGCAGGCCGATGAGGGGTCAAATGCTTGGTGGGGGGTTCATGTTCATACCCTAGGTCCAGGCTGGCTAGGTGGAATGGGGTGTGCGGCACTGTGCCCTTCTGCCAAGGGTTTATGCCGAGAGCCCTGCAGGGATGGGTCACTGTCCTGGGTGCAGGGCTGTGCATGCACAGGTCTGTGTCTGATCTGGGACCAGCAGGGGGACTGGGCAGGAGGATGGTGGGGACGGCTAGGCAGGACTGTGATGCGTCCAGGCCAGATACCAGTCCCTGTCTTTGCAGAAGGCCACAGATGATGAGAGGAGGCTTGTGGACACGCACTCCTCCCGACACAGGAGTCCCCAGTCCTGGGAAGGCCTCCAACACCACCCAGGCCGCTGTGCCTGGTGGTACTACATTGGACTGTGGTCCTGGATCTGGAGCCCATGGAGTCCGAGCCCGAGGGTGAGAAGGCAGGGACTGGATGCCTGTGGGTGTGTAGGGATGGGTCAGTGCTGAGCCCCACAGGGAGGAGTCACCAGTGGCTGTTGTGGGGCCAGGATCAACGGCTGGGCTCAGAGCATCCAGGGGGTGGACTGCAGTTGGGAGACTTCCCAGTGAGGGTTCCCTCCTGGCTGCAGCTTCTCTGGGAGGCCCTGGGCAGTGCTCTGTCTCTGCAAAGGCACAGGGAGAGGCAGGCACGAGGGTGAGCTTTTCTCCTCTCACAGCTGCTGCAACTGGGGAGCTAGAGCCAACTGCAACTTCAGCAACTCGGGAGTGGGGGACGGTGCCTGCAGTGACGTCAGCAGGAGACCAGGAGCCAGCAGGTGACCTGGCACCTGCCCACAGAGAAGCTAACGCTGTCCAGGAAGAGCTGGCACCTGCTCCTGCCCCACCCCTGCTCCTGCTCCTGCCACTTCCCTTTCCCCTGCAGCTGCCCCTGCCAGAGCTGCTCCCACTTGCCCTGCCCCCGCTTATGCTCCTGTTCTTGCCCCTAACCCAGGTCCTCCCTTGATCTTGCCCCTTTTCCTGTTCTTGCCAGAGTCTCAGCCCCTTCCCCTGCCCCTGCCTGGGCCCCTATACCTGCCCCAGACCCAGCCAGTGCCCTTTACCCTGCCCCTGTCTATGTCCCTATTCCTGCACCAGACCCAGCCCCTGCCCTTGATCCTGCACCAGACATCACCACTGTACGTGACCCAGCTCCTGCCCCTGCCCCTGTCCCTTCCCCTGCCTCAGACCCAGACCCTGTCCCCGCCCCTTTCCCTGCCCCTGCCTGTGCCCATATTCCTGTTCCAGACCCAGTGCCTTCCCTTGATCCTGCACCGGATATCACAACAGCACCTGACCAAGCTCTTGCTCCTGCCCCTTCCCGGACCCCTTTCCCTGCCCCTGCCTGTGCCCCTGTTCCTGCCCCAGACCCAGATCCTGCCCCAGCTCCTACCCCCTTGCTCCTGCACCTTCCCCTGCCCCTGCCTGTGATTCTGTTCCTGTCTCTGGCCCAGCTTCTGCCCCAGCCACTGCTGCTGATCTTGTCCTTCCCCTGTCTCCTGCCCCTGTCCCTGCTCTTGCATCTGTCCCTGCTCCTGTCCCTGTCCCTGTCCCTGACCCTATCCCAAACCCCATCCCTACTCCTGCTCCTGCGGGGCTCCCAGAGCCACATTCAGAACTCACGCCCTGCAGGGAGAGGTTCCTGTACAATTACCCTTAGTTCTAGCCCCTGACCCTGATGCCCCACCAGAATGTGTTGTCCCCGCCCCCTATATTCTTTCTCTCTCATACATATTAACTGGTATACTGGCTTTCCATGTCTTCTATGCTGTTTATCATTTGTTTTAAATAAAACTACTTGCTTTCAGTTGAACATGTCGTGAGCATTAAGTATATTTCCAGCGATGCACCCCCACATCACAGAACATATCTGTGGGATATCTCCTTCCCCGAAGGAGACCCTGAACCCAAAGCCCTCCCTGCCCATTTCTCCTCCAGCTCAGGCTCTCGCAACCCCTATGCTCTGTTCCTTCACCTATTCTGGATGTTTCCTGTACATGGAATCAGGCCACAGGTGCCTTTGTGACTGCCCCTCTATTTTCAAAGGGGACTCTGGTTTGTTTGTTTGTTTGTTTGTCTCTGTTTATTTGACAGAGAATTTCCCTTATTTGATATTGAAATGCTGATGGATTACAGATGAGATGTAATCATAGAAGCCCCTTTAGGAATCATGGACACAATCTCGGGGCTAAGACCCCTGTTCCTACTAGGACACCACAACCTGACCCCAGACAGGACACGACTGGTTCCTCCTGTGGCCCACACAGAAACCAGAGAAATGCAGAAAGCGGGATGACACACCACAAAGGGCAAACGCATCGCTCACACCCAAGGCCAGGGAAAGGTTTCCCCTGTCTTTGGTCCAAACCATGCTTCAAGTCATGGGGTTCCACAGGGACAGAGACCAAACACATGCAAGTCCAAGGGGAAGGTTAGGCACGTGGGGAGTATATGTCAGAGATGCAGGAGCTCCCAGGGAAGGACTCTGAAAAAGGAAACCCTATGGAGGCAAGGCTGGTCACCCTCAGACTGGCAGGTGTCTGTTCTGGGGCCCAGCAACCCTGGGGAGGATGTGAGGAGGCAGAGGTCCAATGCAGACCCCTCTAGGGAGAAGCATGACAGGCACCCGTATCTGGGAGAACCGTGAGCACCACCCAACCCAGGCTGCAGGTGCACCTGTCACCTAGCTGTGCTCGGTCTGGGACTCACACCCAGAAACTCTGGTGCAGTTTTTCAGATATTTTTCCAGGAGCATCCAGCACAGCGGTGGTGGACAGAGCAGGGAATGGCACAACGCTAATGCCCAATGAGATGGGTGGGATCCTTCATCCCAGTCCTCATAATAGAATGCCCTGAGTGACTGTCCCAGTGTCATCTGGGGCACAGGATCCAGGAAGCCCCTCCTGAGACACCCTCCTGCCATCCCATCCTGGGAACATTCAGAATTGTTTGAGGGGAGTTGGAGAGGATCCAGGATGACAGAGGGCCAAGAAGGAAGGTCAGCACTGGGAGGACAGATGGTTGTGCCCTGAGCCACCTGAGCCCGGGCTATGATGTCCTCGGACCTCACCCCAAATAATGGCTCTTGATGTATGGACCGGACTTCTGCTATTTCACTTCTTCCTCCTCTACCTCATTTATTTACCCCATCATTCATTCACCCCTCCTTCCCTTCCACCCCTCCCACCCTTCCTCCCTACCTCTCCCTTCCCTCCCTCCCATCCCTCCAACTGTCATCCTCCCTCCCTCTCCTCCCTCCCTTCCTCCCTGCCATCCTTCCTCCCTCCCCTCTATCTCTCTCATCCTCCTTCCCTCCCATCCACCCTTCCCTCCTATCTTCCTCCCATCCTCCCTTCCCTCCTCCCTCTCTCCAATCCTCACTCCCTCATGTCCTCCCTCATTCAGCAGAAGATCTGGGGTCCCATCTCTGTACTGAGCACTGGGGCTTCATCAGCAAGAACCTGAAAACCCAAGTGGTCACGTCCACTGTGGGAGGTGACAGGGGGCAGTCCTCAGGCTTAACAGTGGTGATGAGCACCAGGAACCTGCTCCTGAAAACAGAGGCCAGTTGCACAATGAAAGGAATGATAGACCCATGCTTAGCACTTCCTCAAGAAAAATCTAGTCCTAAAAAGTAAGTATATACTCAACTTCATGCACTGTGAGATCTAATGGTCCATATGCACTGATTCTTAGAGGAAAAAAGAGTAAATCATCCAGCGTTGACTGGAGCTTTGTGACACAACTTTTCTGACTGAATGACATCGATCAGCCAACATCTCCAGAGACCCAAGGGTCCCTGCGATCCTCCGACCCTTCTGTCGACCTCCTTGGGAAGCTCTGTCCTGTCATCTTCCTTGTGTCCTGCATTTTCTGCAACCTTTCGTGGTCGACCCTCACCCCACCAGGGCCACACTCTCCAGGATTCTCCATGCACCTTGGCTAGGTGCCCACATCCCACACTGGGCTCAATGAGCCCCATGCTTAGTGCAAGGCCTGTGTGCTCCCTCTGGGGTCACTTGGCAACTCCCTTGCCATGACCTGCATCTTCCTGCCCTGGGTCTCCTCTGATGAATCCGTGAGGCCACCTCATGTCACTGGCATGGAAGCACAAGTCCAGAAGGTCCAGATGACCTGTTCCCAATCCCAGCATCTGGATCCTGGCCCAAGAGTGGTCCCCGAGCAGAGGAGGAGTTGGGCTCAAAGAGCCTGAGAGAGGACATGGCACAGTGATCCAACAGGAGGAGAGTGAGCACTGTGGGGTCCTGGCACTCAAACCTTCTGGAGCCCACATCCAACCTGCACTGGATCTGTCCCCATGGCTGGAGGTCATCAGGGTACCCACCCTCCCAGGCTGCAGGCTGGCAGTGACTGGCCTAAAAGAGGCACCCCTGGAGCAGGAGAGAGCCCTCCATGGTGAGGAGGGGGCAGGCGCTCCTCCTGCAGCAGGTGCGCTGGGGTGGGCTGAGGGGGCATCAGCACATAGCGCTGTCTGCAGCTGCGGTCTCACACAGTCCCCCTCCTCAGGCTCAGCACAAGCTTCTCTGGATGGCCTTTGCCCCCCCCCAAACAAATCTGTCCTAGGACTGCCCCTCAAGCCCAGACTCTCAATGTTTTGTACTCAGCTCAAGTGACAAGAAATGACCAATGGTTTAGATGGTGTTGGGTGCACTGAGACATGTGATTTTCTGGCCCATGCTGTAACATTGCTGGCATTTTAAAGATCTCAGGGCTTTGATTCAAAAATGGTAGAATGCTGGGGACCCCAGAGAGCTTTCTGGAAACCTGCCTCTGTGCCTTATAGCCCTCCCATCCCACCAGCTCTGCTCAGAACACCTCCAGGCCACAGACCCACAGTCTTGGGTCCTCAAGTGGCCCAGACAATGTGCCTTCAAAAAGCGATCCAGGTGGGCAGCAGGACACACTGCGGACTCCAGCAAATCCCCCTCCAGAAAGTGAGGGTACCACTGGACAAGCTGTCCCAAAACAACCAGGTCAGGGTTCCAGGAAGACACCAGAGGCTCAGCAGTAATTGAGGAGCATCTGAAGGTCAGTTAGGGACAGTGGGAATCTCAGGTGGTTTTGCCTTTGGTCAGCTCCCGTCCCCCTAAACCCTCAGTGTCATGGCTCTACTGGGGGATGCGGGAGGGACCATGCCTGGAGGACCCTAGGCTCCACTGTCAGAGGTCGCCAACTTGATCTTGCACAGGTGGGGAAACCCGGACACACCCCCAAAGAATTTCTAGAATAGTAGCTATCTCAGTGGCATCTGACCTGGGCAGTCAACCTTCCAGCTGCCTGAGGTGGGATTGAACCACGGGCCAGCACACTAACTACAAATGGAAAAGGGAGAACCAGTTCTTCATTTCAATCGTTTCTGAGTTACTGGTTTGTTCCTATGGTTGGTATACCTCACAAGGCCTTAAAATGTTCTCAACATGTTTTCTGCTGGAGAGGTTTTTGAAAAATCTCTGGTTTATAGGTAAAATCATCTGGTGTAGACCTTGGTGGGAAAAGTATGGAACTTTCTCAAACTATCACTCTTCGCAGATGATATGATACTATATGTGGAAAAACCAAAAGACTCCACTCCAAAACTGCTAAAACTTGTACAGGAATTCAGTAATGTGTCAGGATATAAAATCAATGCACAGAAATCAGTTGCATTTCTCTACACCAACAACAAGACAGAAGAAAGAGAAATTAAGGAGTCCATCCCATTTACAATTGCACCCAAAACTATAAGATACCTAGGAATAAATCTAACCAAAGAGACTAAGAATCTATACACAGAAAACTATAAAGTACTCATGAAAGAAATTGAGGAAGACACAAACAAATGGAAAAATGTTCCATGCTCCTGGATTGGAAGAATAAATATTGTGAAAATGTCTATGCTACCTAAAGCAATCTACACATTTAATGCAATTCCTATCAAAGTACCATCCATTTTTTTCAAAGAAATGGAACAAAGAATCCTAAAATTTATATGGAACCAGAAAAGACCTCGAATAGCCAAAGGAATATTGAAAAAGAAAGCCAAAGTTGGTGGTATCACAATTCCGGACTTCAAGCTCTATTACAAAGCTGTCATCATCAAGACAGCATGGTACTGGCACAAAAACAGACACATAGATCAATGGAACAGAATAGAGAGCCCAGAAATAGACCCTCAACTCTATGGTCAACTAATCTTCGACAAAGCAGGAAAGAATATCCAATGGAAAAAAGACAGCCTCTTCAACAAATGGTGTTGGGAAAATTGGACAGCCACATGCAGAAAAATGAAATTGGATCATTTCCTTACACCACACACGAAAATAGACTCAAAATGGATGAAGGATCTCAATGTGAGAAAGGAATCCATCAAAATCCTTGAGGAGAACACAGGCAGCAACCTCTTCGACCTCAGCCACAGCAACATCTTCCTAGGAATATCGCCAAAGGCAAGGGAAGCAAGGGCAAAAATGAACTATTGGGATTTCATCAAGATCAAAAGCTTTTGCACAGCAAAGGAAACAGTCAACAAAACCAAAAGACAACTGACAGAATGGGAGAAGATATTTGCAAATGACATATCAGATAAAGGGCTAGTGTCCAAAATCTATAAAGAACTTAGCAAACTCAACACCCAAAGAACAAATAATCCAATCAAGAAATGGGCAGAAGACATGAACAGACATTTCTGCAAAGAAGACATCCAGATAGCCAACAGACACATGAAAAAGTGCTCCACATCACTCGGGATCAGGGAAATACAAATCAAAACTGCAATGAGATATCACCTCACACCAGTCAGAATGGCTACAATTAACAAGTCAGGAAATGACAGATGCTGGCGAGGATGCGGAGAAAGGGGAACCCTCCTACACTGTTGGTGGGAATGCAAGCTGGTGCAACCACTCTGGAAAACAGCATGGAGGTTCCTCAAAATGTTGAAAATAGAACTCCCCTATGACCCAGCAATTGCACTGCTGGGTATTTACCCTAAAGATACAAACGTAGTGATCCGAAGGGGCACGTGCACCCGAATGTTTATAGCAGCAATGTCYACAATAGCCAAACTATGGAAAGAACCTAGATGTCCATCAACAGACGAATGGATAAAGAAGATGTGGTATATATACACAATGGAATACTATGCAGCCATCAAAAGAAATGAAATCTTGCCATTTGCGACGACGTGGATGGAACTAGAGGGTATCATGCTTAGCGAAATCAGTCAATCGGAGAAAGACAACTATCATATGATCTCCCTGATATGAGGGAGAGGAGATGCAACATGGGGGGTTAAGGGGGTAGGAGAAGAGTAAATGAAACAAGATGGGATTGGGAGGGAGACAAACCATAAGTGACTCTTGGTCTCACAAAACAAACTGAGGGTTAATGGGGGGAGGGGGGTTGGGGGGGGTGGGATTATGGACATTGGGGAGGGTGTGTGCTGTGGTGAGTGCTGTGAAGTGTGTAAACCTGGCGATTCACAGACCTGTACCCCTGGGGATAAAAAGATATTATATGTTTATAAAAAATAAAATTAATAAAAAAAAAAAAAAGAAAGAAAAAAAAAAAGTATGGAACTTCCCCAAAATACTAAAAATAGAGCTCCTGTATGATCCCACTACCAGGTACCCATTCCCAGGAAATGAAGTCAGCTTCTCCAGGTAAGGTCTACACACTCTCACCTAGTCTCCCTGAGGAGGGGCATCCACCCTTAGCAACAGGGCACTCATGTGGGAAGCCATAGGCAACCCTCCCCTCAAGGCAGATGCCTCCTGGGACAAGAGGCTGCCCCAGGGCTGGGAGGTCTCCACAGCAGCCCACTCAATGTCCTGGATACTAGGAGTAGGTGGAGTACAGCACAAGGCCAGTGAGGGTGAGGACACACTACCCCAAATTTGGCACCTTGGCAAATTAAATATAGAAACTGAAAGAATTTTGCATAGAGCAGAAGCAGGAAGGGCCTTCTGATCTCCCAGCCATCAGCCCTTCTTCCATGAAGCAGATCAGAATGCTCCCATGGGGCACTTTCTCTGCCCAGACCACAAGGAGGACATACTTATCACCATATTCAAGGAATTTAGGGCCACAAGGGCTGTAGGAACAAACCTAGTTAAACTAACCTTTGTCTTCCTAGTTACTTATTTATCATTTCCAGCCCCAGTCCAAACCCCTGTGTCTCTCAATTCCTCACATATTGATTCCTTCTTTGTCTAAAAGACAGAAGATCTGTTCCAGTCGGCTATGCTGGTCTCCATGTTCATGTGAGGCTCCCACCAAAAAAATCAATACACTTGGCCAGCATTTCTCCTGTTCATTTGTCTTTGTCAATTTCCAGACCCAGCCAGGGATGTTAAGAGGAGTTGAAGGAAACTTTTCTCTCTTCAGCTCTTGGTGGGGGGTGATCCAGGGGGAGTCCGGAAAATGCATCCTGTCTTTCTGACCTTAGTTAAAACTGCCCTCTGCTGGGTGGCAGCACAGGGCTGTGCACAGCTGAGGGAGCCTGGGAGACGCAGGTGGAACCTGTAGGAAGCTACCTGACCCCGAGCCAGGAGACTTGGCCCCACTGACAAGTCCAGGGTGTGATGATAAATATTGTCATGGAAGCATCCTGAAATCAGACCCACACCAGGCTTCATTATGGCTGCTCACTGCAGTTGCTACTGTTGGCTTAGTGACTTTTCTGAGCTAACTTGGTCAAGTCTGTGTTCTTTGCTGTGTGTGGCCACTGAATCCCATGCTGTTAACTTAGTGGTCAGCCAGTGGCTGGGCAGACAGGTCACCCGTGTTTCTGAGCTATGGCTACAGATCGAAGGTCCCCACAACCTCCTCTTCAAGTTCAAATAGGCTGCTCGAGTGGCTCATGGAACTCAGAGAAACACGTTACTTATCAGATGACCAGTTCATTAAAAGGACAGAACTCAGGACCAGGCAGCTGGAAGCGATGAATAGGGCAAGGTGTGTAGCAGAGGCTCAGAGCTCCTCTGCTCTTGGAGTGAAAGAGGACTTTACCCACCTGCACTCTGAACTTCATCTGTACTTCCTAACTGATGATGTCCTTCCTTCAGGCTCATTTGTTAACTCAAGTGAGAGACCGGGTGAACACCAAAATGACCCCTCAAGCAATAAACACTGCCTGACACCAGCAAGACCCCATGTGATGGGCCCAAAGACAATGACTGACCAGAACTTTACTGACCCCCTGCAGCTCCCCACCGACCTTTGTCCTAGATTTTCCTCATGTAAAAGCCCAGGAGTGTTTTCAGCACCTTGAGACCATACTAGTCCTCTGTGTTACAGTGTCGGCTGCACTGAAATAAATTCCTTTCCTGTGTCACCACCACTCATCTCTGTGCCTTTGGATCTTGGACACTGAATAATGTAGCAAGTCAAATACCGGTTCTTCCCTTCTCCAGGGTTCACTGCTGCTTCTCCTCTCACTGCAGTTCTGCTGTTGGCTTAGTGACATTTCTGAACTGATGTTGTCAAGTTTGTATCCCTTGTGTGTCACCACAGAAGTGTCTGGTCTTTGAATGTAGTGGTCAATGATGATTGGGCAAAATTTCCTTAAACATCTGGAAACTGCCCTCCTTCTGAGAAGAAAAAGAAAACAAAACTTCCAGTCTTTGCAGATGTGGCGGAAGGGTGTGGCTGTGTGGGTGTCGGGATATACCTTCAGCACCAGCCAGGCCTCTTAGCACTCTGCCTTGATCTTCACTTCTTACTTGCTGAGTTTGACAATCACCAGAGGTCTGAGCCTTGGGCCTTCTCAGGTCAGCCCTGAGCAGGCATCCAGCCCATGCATGCAGTGTCCCAGGGGCTTGGGAATAGTTCAGAGCTTCCAGGCCTTTCTCCTCCAGAACTCCTCACCACTCAGCCTTTCTTCTAGTGATTCTGCTTGTTTTCTATTTCCCCCAACTCTTATCCACTGCCCTAAGAAGCAGAGACTCACATATGCCTTTAAATGGTTTGGACATCGAATGTCCTCCAGTAGACACCTCACTACTTGGTGAGTTGGTGGAAAGCAGCAAGTCACAGAGGCATCCAAGGGTCTGGACCTGGTGTTTCCCTCTCCTGAGATGGAGACATCTGTGAGAGGAGCAGGTGGCCAGCTGGCGTGGGGGGGTGCAGGCACCTGACTTGGACAGGACAGATGGGGTAGGTAAGGCCTGAGACCCCCTAGGTATGTTCCTGGCATCTGGACTGAACTGGTCTTCAAAGCTGCAGATTGGTTGGGATCATCTTCAGGCTGAGGAGGAACATGAGGGGAGCAGAGGGGACAGAGGAGGCTCAGCTTAGACAGGAGAGGGCTGAAACATTCCTCTGGGGAGAAGTGTGTCAGATCCAGGGTCATGGGGACAGAGCTTGAGGCCATTGTGCTATGCGAAATAAGCCAGTCCCTAAAGGACTGATACTGGAGGACCCTACTTGTGAGGGACAGAGAGCACTCCAACTCATAGAGGTGCAAGGAGCTGCTGGGTGCTGGGGCAGGGGGAGGTTGAATGGGGATTCAGGTCTCATGGGTAGAGGTTCAGTTTGAGATGATGAAGAAGTGGTGGTGATGGATGGAGGTAGCAGGTACAGAATGGTGAATGTACTTATTGACACTGAATTGTACCCTGAGTCATGCTTATCAGCTGTATGTCAATTACATCACAGTAGGAAAGAAGTGAGTCAGGAGGACAGGGCCATTGCAAGTCCTAGGAGGGCAGGGATCCTGTATCTTAGTTCTCACTCTCCTGATCTGACCCTTGTTGGTGACTGAGCTCACAGTAGGCACTCAGTGAATGCTTGCTAAGACGCAGTGCAGGCAGATGAGGGTACAAGTGCAGACCCACCGATGGGCACTGAAGAATCTCAACAGGATGTGCATCCAGACTGAGTGAGTGCCCACATTTCACAAATGCCAGCACAGAAATAACCATTTAAAACAAAGGCAGGTGACCAAAAGCTGTATTACAAAGCAGTGCCCATCAACACAGTATGGTACTGGCACAAAAACAGGCACATAGATTCGTGTAACAGAATAGAGAATGCAGAAATGGACCCTCAAATTTATGGGCAATGAATCTTCAACAAAGCGGGAAAGAATGTCCAATGGAAAAAAGACAAGTCTCTTCAATAAATGGTGCTGGGAACATGGGACAGCCACATGAAGAAGAATGAAACTGGACCATTTCCTTATACAATACACAAAAATAGACTCCAAATGGATGAAAGACCTCAAGGTGAGACAGGAATTCACCCAAATCCTTGCAGAGAACAGAGGCAGCACCTCTTTGACCTCGGACACAGCAACTTCTTGCTAGACACGTCTCCAAAGGCAAAGGAATCAAAAGTAAAAATAAACTGTTGGGATTTCATCAAGATAGAAAGCTTTTGCACAGCAAAGGGAATAGTCAACAAAACGAAAAGACAGCAAACAGAATGAGAGAAGATATTTTCAAATGACATATCAGATAAAGGGCTAGTATCCAAAATCTAGAAAGAACTTAGGTAACTCAATACCCACAGAACAATAATATAATCAAGAAATAGGCCAAAGACATGAACAGACATTTCTCCAAAAAGACATCCAGATGGCCAACTGACACATGAAAAAGTGCTCACCATTCCTCGACATTAGGGAAATACAAATCAAAATCATAATGAAATACCACCTCACACCAGTTAAAATGGCTGAAATTAACAAGACAGGAAACAAGTGTTGGCAAGGATGAGGAGAAAAGGGAACCTTCCTAAACTGTTGGTGGGAATGAAAGCAGGTACAGTCACTCTGGAAAACAGTGTGGATATTCCTCAAGAAGTTGAAAATAGAGCTGCCCTACAACCCAGCAATTGCACTCCTGGGTATTTACCCCAATGATATGATGTGGTGAAAAGAAGGGCAACCTGCACCCCAATGTTCATAGCAGCAATGTCCATAAGAGCCAAATTGTGGAAAGAGCCTAGATGTCCTTCAACAGATGAATGGATAAAGAAGATGTGGTCCATATATACAATGGAGTATTACTCAGCCATCAGAAAGGATGAATACCCACCATTTGCACTGACATGGATGGAACTGGAGGGGATTATGCTGAGTGAAAGAAGTCAAGCAGAGAAACACAATTATCATATGGTTTCACTCATACGTGGAACATAAGGAATAGAGTGCAGGGCCACAGGGGAAGGGAGGGAAAACTGAACAGGTTGAAATCAGAGAGAGAGACAAACCATGAGAGACTCTGGACTGCAAGAAGAAAACTGAGGGTGACAGATGGGAGAGGCATGGCAGGATGGGGTAGCTAGGTGACAGATATTAAGGAGGGGACATGTTGTGATGACCACTTGGTGTTATAGGCAACTAATGAATCACTGAACACTGTGTTAAAATCTACTGATATATTATATGTTGGCTAATGAATTTAAATTTTAAAAATTAAATTAAATTAAAAAATAAATCCAAGGCAGAAACAGTACATAACTCAGAGGGCTCCGTGTTCCTGGAGGCTGAGCTAGGGGCCATGGCCATGGTCTCCAGTGGTCAGAAGACTGGAGGTCTGAGAGGTGGCTCAGTGCACCCCAGACCCTGAAGCCCCATGGCCATGGCAAGGTGCACGGACTGGGAAGGAAGACCCAACCAGAGGTCATCCTGGCTCCAGGCTGCTGCAGGAGCACTCTCAGCCCCACCAGGTTGTGTTTTCCTAGAACCAGGAAGAAAACATTTCCCTCAATTGTTCTTTTTAAAGATGGCTGCTCAGCACTGACACAGGAAAAACATCCGACATAAAGCTGGAGCCGTCACAGCTCCAAATGACCCAGAAGTTATCAAAATTAGTGACCCCAAAGAGAGGACCTTGTGTTGCCAGGCAGGCCTCCTGTGTGCGGGTGCAGCTGGGGGCCCTAGACATGCCCGTGAGGGCAGTGCTGGGCTCCACGGTCTCCCTCAAGGGGACAGAAGTAGGAAACTGGTCTGACAGCTCTGCTCAGGACAGCACCCCCGATGGAGAGGGGAACAGCCCCTCATGATTCCTGGATGTCCTGGTGATTCCTGGGCATGGTGGGAATCTCAGCTTCTTCATGAAGGTGGTGGGGAGGGCAGCCAAGGCGCTGTGGGTCCCACAGGTTCTCCAGGGATAGCACCTTCCTGGGCTTGTGGTCAAGCAGGTACCTGTTCAGTGGCTCTCATCACACCGCTCAACCTCGATCCCATTGGCCAGGTCGACCCCCATTGCCTGGTGACAGGCCAAGGTCAGTCGGTGAACCTCCACTACCTATCTCCCCAAAAAAGGCCCCCATGTAGTAAACGTCACCCTGGTCCCTAGGGATGTTGCCTGGGACTGTGGCCGGTGCTGGTAGCTGAAGTCTTCACAGGCCACCCAGTAGAAACTGGGGTGCAGGGTGCCAAAGAGGGGGGACAGGATCTCCATGCCCACATGGTTGCAGAATTTCATGTCCACATCTGCACACACCAGGTTGTCCACCTCATGGAGGAAGTGCTGCTCACAGAAGAGGCTGACCATCACCATGCACTGCAGGGACACATCCTACCAGTGCAGGGTGCTGGGGACCTCGAGGACCACCACCCTCCAGCCTTCCCCGGTGGCACATGGACCCAGCAGCAAGCTTGTGGATAAAGACCTAGTAGGTGACCCTGTGTCCCACTATGATGGGCTTCTCTGCCCTCTGCAGGAACAACTGAAGGAAGACCACCTATCTACAGGGACAAGGGGCAAGCCAGGAGGAGGGTTACTATCAGAGGCTAGCAGCAGGACCCCAGAAATGGGGGTCATGGACGTGTGCACCTTTTTTTTTTTTTAAAGATTTTATTTATTTGACAGAGAGAGAGATCACAAGTAGACAGAGAGGAAGGCAGAGTGGGGGGGGAGGGGAAGCAGGCCCCCTGCTGAGAAGAGAGCCAATTTCAGGGCTCAATCCCAGGACCCTGGGATCATGACCTAAGCTGAAGGCAGAAGGTTAACCCACTGAGCCACCCAAGCACCCAACTTGTTCACCTTCTTCAAGGGGGCAGACCCTAGGTTGCTTTAAGCAACAGCCACTGTCCCAGCCTGTCCAGAACAAATCTGCTCATGGGACCTCCCTATCTTCTACTCCCAGAGATGGGGGCCATCAGCACCCCATCATACAAAGGGGAGCCTGAGGCTTCAGAGGCAGGAAACCAACCCCACAGTCAGCATGCTGGAGCCAGGAACACACCCCCTGTGCTGAGCTCTGAGGCAAACCCTGCGGATACCCTCCCCTGGCCAACCCCCTGGAGGTCCTGTGCCCTCCAGTCAGGAGTGGAGCACATTTGGGCACAGCCCTCCTTTCTATAGCCTACCGATGGATAGAATCAGCAGGGCTGGCCACCTGCCCCACTTTGCTTTGAGTAGGCTGTCGCTGGCCCCCACAGAGCGCTCTCCACCCCCTCTAGGTTCCTCCTTTGAAGGCTACTCGGCCTTTTGCTGACAAGGTCCATCAGTCAAACACTGCTATTCCTAGGAGTCGATTACCCTCAAACTTCCCCAGATCAGGAATCAGGTCCAGCCCATGGGCAGGGAAGTGGAAAGATGACCGATGGAAGAAGAGGGGGCTTGCTTGGGCCCCAGCTGTGAATCCAACAGAGTAAGCTTCCAGGTCCAGGTCTCCATCTCCCTGGCCCCAAGAAGTTGTAAGTCCTTTCTCTTTGAGGGGAATATCTGTGGGGCAGCTCCCCCATTGTCAGCAATGGTGGTGAGCCCCTCTAGACAAAATTTTTTAAGGTTTTATTCATTTATTTGACAGAGAGAGAAACAGAGAGGGAACATAAGCAGGGGGAGTGGAAGAGGGAGAAGCATGCTCCCCGCTGAGCAGGAAGCCTGACATGGTGGAGGTTTGATCTCAGGACCCTGCAATCACGACCTGAGCCGAAGGCATATGCTCAACCATTGAGCCTTCCAGGCACCCCAAGACTGATTTTTTTTCACACAGGCACTAAGGCTACTTCCCTGTACATGCCCCATACCTGGCAGGTTAGTAATTCGCTCACCCAGGAAAAGTAGGTACTACATTTAAATAGGGGACAAGACCTCACACACCCAACAGCCACAAGTCAGGTCACCGGGGTAAGTCCAGGTCCAGCCAATGGGGGAACAAGTCAGACATGAAGTGGAGAGAGAGGAGTGCTCCTGGCAGAGGGCAGAGAGAATGTAAAGGCTTGGAGTCAGGCCCGAGGCACATATGGGATGAACACATACGTGGGAGGCCCATGGAGTTGGGGGATAGGGTGGGAAATATGAAGCTGGAGAGGATGGGCAGCTGGGGAGTGGATCACAGAGAGGCTCAAAGGTTATGTTCTGAAAAGATCACTCTGAAGAATGGGCTCTGTATAGCAAAGGACAGGTAGACCCGCACCCTAACCCCTAGCCCCACCCTAACCCTAATCAAACACCATGCTCAATTTTGAGGACTGACAGCTCTACTCTGAATCACAAACAAGTCCATCATGCTGGCTTTCAGTCCTTGCTCAGTATTGTACTGAAAGTTCTACCCAAAACAGTGAGGCAAGAAATAAGGAATCTACATGTGAAAGGAAACAGTAGAACTAGGTCTATTCAGAGACCAGAGATGGCATCATCTTATATAGAGAGCTTCCTAAAGAATCAACAGAAATGATTACAACCAGTTCCCTAATTCTGCAAAGTTACAGGACAAAATATCAAGACACAAAAATGTCTCTTATTTGTATACACTAGCAATGAATCATCCAAAGAGGAAATTAAGAAAACAATTTCAGGGGCACCTGGGTGGCTCAGTGGGTTAAAGCCTCTGCCTACAGCTCAGGTCATGATCTCAGGGTCCTGGGATCGAGCCCCGCATCAGGCTCTCTGCTTGGCAGGGGGCCTGCTTCCTCCTCTCTCTCTCTCTCTGCCTACTTCTGATCGCTCTGTCAAATAAATAAATAAAATCTTAAAAAAAAAAAGAAAACAATTTCATTTTAGGGAACATCAACATTGACAAAACACTTGGGAATAGATGTAATCAAGGTGTATGTCTTTACACTGAAAATTACAAAACATCGCTGAAAGAAAGTAAGGGAAACCTAAATAAATCTGAGGAAACCCCATGGTGATGAAAAGACGTACTATTGATAAGATGGCAACAGTACCCAGTGCAATGTGGAAATTCAATGTGTTCCCAAGAAATTTCACAAAGGCCTTTGGGAAGAATTGCACAAGCTAATTGTAACAGTCATATGGAATTTTAAGAGACCACAAGATAGCCCAAACCATCTTGAGAAAGAAAATGAAAGGTGAAAGGTCATACTTCCAAAGTTCAAATCTTAATGTAAAGCAACAGCAAATAAAACATTGTGATGCTGTTGCAAAGGTATACATATACACTGAAACAAATAATACATGCTATGTTAATTGATTGAATTTAAATTTTAAAAATTTTGTTAAATAAATAAAATTTAAAAATTTTAAAGTATGCATACAGATCAGTGGGATTTAACTGAGAGCCCAGAAATAAACCCCTTCATCTATGGTCCTCTGAATTTTGACAAGGATAGACAACATTACACTGTGGGAACAGAATGGTCTTTTCAACAAAGGGTGCTAGACAATTGGCTATACATGTACAGAGGAATGGAACTGGACCCTTACCTCACACCACATATAAATATTAACTCAAAATAAGTTAAAGCCTTTAATGTAAGAGGTAAAATGATAAAATATAGAAGAAACAAATGGGAATAAATCTTCATAAGCTTGGATTTAGCAATGCTTTTAAATGTGACACCAAAGCATAAGAAGGGAAAGAAAAAAATAGATAAAATAATATCCTCAAAATTAAAAATCTGTCCTGGGTGCCTGGGTGGCTAATTGTTTAACTGTCCAACTCTTAATTTTGGCTCAGAATATGATCTCAAGGTCATGAGATTGAGCCCCATGCCAGGGTCCATGCTAACAGTGGTGCCTGCTTAAGATTCTCTTTCCTTCTCCCTCTCCCCCGTCCATTCTCACAGTCTCTCTCACTTAAAAAAGAAATGTAAAAAAAATTAAAAATCTTTGTACATCACAAGATACTATCCAGAAAGTGAAAAGACAGCCCCCAGAATGGAAGGAAATATTTGTACATTATTTATCTAATAAGAGTCTGTTGCCCAGAATATGTAAAGAGCTTTTACAACTTCTCAACAAAAAGACAACCCCATTTTTAAAATGGACGAAGGACTTGGATAGACCCTCTTCCAGAGAAATCATACAAATGGTGAATGGCACATGAATAGATGTTAAACATCATTAGTCTTTATGGAAATGAAGATTTAAACCAGTTAGGTGTCCTTTTACACAAGTAGAATCACTATGATCAAGAAAACTAAAAATAACAAAAGAATGTTGAGAAACTGAAACCCTTTAGCCTCTGTTGTGGAAAATGGTACAGTCTACTTATAAAATAGTTTGGCGTTTACTGAAATAGATCAAAGTAGAGTTACCATATGGTTGAACAATTGTACTCCTAGATATATACCCCCCAAACTGAAAACACTGGTTCAAACAAACAAACAAACAAAAATGTACAGGAATATTCATAGCAGCAGCGTTCATAATAGGCAAAAACCAGAAACTATGCAAATGTCCATCCATGGGGAAAAGAACAAACAAAATGAGGTAGACCCATAAATGGCAATCTTGTTCTGCCTATGAAGGAATGAAATAAAATGATTCATTTGTGGGGTAAAAATATGGTAGTTCTTGAAAATATTAAACACGGAATTCCACTGCAGCCTATATGCCCCCTGAAATTGAAAGTAGAAGTACCCTTATTCAGAGCAGCATTTCTCACAACAGCCAAAAGGTGGAAGCAACGCAAGTGTCCACTGACAGATGAATGGATAAACAAAGTGTGGTTATATACAATGGAACACAATTCAGGCTTAAAAATGAAGGGAGTTCTGACACAGGCTACAACATGGATTGAACCTGGAAGTCATTACGCAGAGGAAAATCAGCCAGTCACGGAAGGACAGATACTGTATGATCCTACTTGGATGAGGTGTCTGGGACACAAAGCTGGATGTGGCAACAGCGGCCAAGGGGAAAGGGCAATGAGGAACTGGTGTTTCACTCATACAGTCTCCCTCAAAGAGAATTAAAAAGTTCTGTAGAATGATGTACAACCATGGGATGCTCTTGTGTTCTTATATTTAGTCACCGTGAAAAAGTGAATGAAGGACTGATGCATGTCACTACGTGGATGGACAATGAAAACAGCCCCAGTGACATTAGCCATATAGAAATACCACTTGATTGGAGCCCTCTGTGCTCCTTAAATCCATAAACATTACCCAAAGAAGGGAAAGTCCTGGAAGAAGATCCAGAAGACGAAAACTGGAAGACATTTCAGACTGTTGGGCAGGTGGTGACAGCTGAAGTGGGCCTGTGGTCTGGGTTCAAATGTGGGAACCGTCATGATTTCCTCACTTGGAGTTACATGGTGGTTCCACGGGCCAGTGTCCCTGTTTGGGGTAAAATGCACAGAAGTAGCCCATGTAAAGTGGCAAATGTGGTAAAGAAATGACAGTTGAGGAGTGTGAGGATAAAGCATATTTGTGCTGCTGTGACAAATTGATGCAGATTTGAAATCACTGCAGAGTACATGACTCTTCCAAACATCCACATCGACATGTCACAGAAGCAGAGAGGACATCAGACTTCAGGATGGAGGCCAAGTCCTGCCAGATCCAGTTCACCCACCATGGAGAGATCACTAACCATTGGAGGAGGCCACATATTAGCAAGAGACTAGTGGCAGGATTAAATCAGGGGCCCCAGTGTCCAGGGTGCAGTAGAAGCAGTGGGATTTAAAACTTCAATTCCCCACAATGCTCCAAGACAACCTGGCTAGAACTGTGAAAAAGCATGAAGGGGAAGCCTCAGTAAAGTGGACTGGGGACACCAGAAGGGGAGGCTGGAAGGGGGCCCCTGGCACTCAGTGCCCATTACAGGCCCCACATTACAATCCCCCACAGGGGAGACTCATCCATTCCAGGCCCCACAGGGGAAGCCAGAGAGTTCATCTCCTACAAGAGATCCACCATCCCCGCAGCTCGGCCGGTGAGAATCCTCCATCACCCCAGACCCCTGCCTTTCTCCAGGGGACTTTCCTTCCAAGCACCCCTCCCAACTTCTTCCTCCTTCTCCATGAAATGATGTTCCTCTCCTTTGTTTCTTACACTTGCCTGCGATGTGACCATAGCTTGCTCATCCAAGATTGCCATTCTCTGCTCTTCCCAAATAAACCCATTTTGCTGGTCAAGTAACTGGCAGTTTGAGTTTAAGGTGAACAGAACTAATAAATTAAAGATACTTGCAAGGAACAAAATCAATATACACAAATCACTTGCATTTCTACGTGCTCTGAAGGGACCATCATAAAGAGACTATGGAGAACAATCTCATTTACTACTGCATCCAAAAGAACAAGATACCTAGGAGTCCCCTGAACAAAGGGGGTGACAGACCTGTCTTCTGACAGCCATGAGACACTGATGACAGATATGGAGGGAGACCCACAGAGATGGGAAGACACTCTGTGCTCAGGGAAGAACCTATACTGTGAAAATACCTGCTCTCCCCAAAGCCATCTAGAGTCCCCACTGTCGCTCCCAAACTTCCAGACTCCAGACCAACCCTGAAACGGGTGTGGACATGGGAAGGACCCTGCAGGGCCAAGGCCAGGGGAGCACAAGCACCAAGGCAGACATCCACTCCCTGACTGCAGACTGTTTGAGGAGCCCCAGGGACCAAATCCTCATGCATGCGCACAAACACAGATGCGGGACCCGGGGTGCACATTAGAGCCCAGAAAAGGGGAGACTCCACAGCCCCGCCCACAGCACTGCCAGAGGCCATGTCACCACACACAAAACCACAGAAGCCTGTGTCTACACAGCACACCCTTCCTCCGTGAGGTCCTGAGACCACGTACTCCCTCGCCAGTTCCCACTCAGGTGGCTTCTCCTTGCCTTCACCTCCAGCAGCTGGTCCTGAAGAGGCTGGACTTTGTCAGTGTGGATGCAGCCCAAGTCCCCCACAGTGGGTTCTGTCAGTGTGGATGTGGACCCACATCCTCCACAGCTTGTCCCGTCAGGGTGAGAGTGGCCCCACATCCTCCAGAAGTCTCCACAGCAGGTCATGAGGAGGCCAGACTCCTGTCCCAGCTGCGGCTGTGCAGGCCAGGCTCAGGGCAGGAGCTGGGGTCCTGCACCCTCTGCAGGTGGGGGAGGCAGTGCAGGACTAGGGGAGCTCACCCTTCAATGGAAGCACCTGTTCCCTCCTGGGGTCCAGCTGAAGCCATTTCATTCTGGAAATTCAAGCTGCGTGAGCCCAGTATCCCCCAACTTCCCTCCAAATAGTTAAGGAACAATGAATTGGAAACAATATGGAATGACAACAGTCTCTGACCCATACAGGGACATGGAACATGACCCTGGTCTTGACGCAGACCCACACTCTGACTTTAACTTGATCTCAAGCCTGGCCCTGACCCCAATCCATGACCGTAACTCTAGCCCCCAACCCAAACAATGTTCACAAGAATCAAAAGATAGAAACTGCAAATATCCATCAATGGTGAATGGATAAACAAAGTGTGTGAAGGGTTTGGATTTGGGTTCAGGTTCAGATTTCAGTCAGAGTTCTAGATCAGGCTTTGGGTTTAAGGTCAGAGTGAGGATTTACAGTCAGTGCAAAGGAACAGTTAGAGTTTAGGGCTTTAGGTTTATGATTCAGGGCTTCTGAGATTAAGTTCAAGGTCAAATTTGGGGTTTGCGTTCATGTTGGGATTTGGGTTCAGGGTTCATGACCCAGAGTTCTGGTTTAGGGCTTGGGTTCATGGCTCATGGCTTGGATCCAGGGCTCATGTTCAGATTCCAGACTCCAGGTTCAATTTCAGGTTTGGGATTCAGGGTTCCAGGTTGGGCTTTAAGGTCAGTTTAGGTTTCAGAGTTAAATTTAGGGGTTAAGATTAGGTTTAGGGATGGCACATTGTCTTCAGTTGTCATCATGGACACAAAATTTCTATCTGAAGTTTCTAAATCTGAAATGTCATTCATCTGGGTGTCAGGAGCTGGTTTGGAATTTAGGATCCCAGTAACTCCCTACTGACAGCATTCTGGTCCTAGAGTTTCCCAGTCACCCAGAAGCAACTTTTTCTTGGCCCAAACATATCCTTGGCAGAGAAGGGTGATCTGGTGCCAAAGCTGGGATAATTTCACAAGGGTAAAAGTGTGAAATGAAATATCGGGGAAATGTTCATGGAAAATGAAATAAGAGACAACTAATTAGTCAACTCCTGATTCCTCCACAATAACAAAGACCAAGTTTCCAATAGAATCTGATAATCTTCCCTAAGAAAGCCTATGATACTCATTAGCAGTACCAAAGGAGGGCCCCTCCCCTGGTTTAAACTAAGAATCACAGCAGGATACTTCCTACTTCATGTCAAAAATAAAATTTTACTCTTTGGCTGTTTCAGTGTACAATTTGAGGAAGCACTGACAACATTTTCCTTTCTCAAAATCTCATCACACATGGGTAAGATGCAGGCAATGTTGTAGTGCACTGCTATTGAAATACCAAGTATAAGGAGCGCTATTAGAGCAATAAAAAGATATCAAATATGAAACTCAGAGAAAGCACCCTTTATGGACACTTAATGAGGATCCCTAACAATAAGATCTACCATCTCATCCTATGGAATTCACCCATAAAAATCATCAACCATAATAGCCTGCTGACCACTGTAACCACCTCACCATTGACCTCTAGGCTTGTAACACACACTCCAGCCACTAGAGACACACTTCTCAGGAGCAGAATGGGACTTGCCCACTCCTGATGGACCAACTCTTACAGAGAAGCCCAAAAATCCCATTCCTTGGAAATCCCAGCCATTAGGACAAAGTCACAGAAACCACACCCAGAATTCAGTAAAAGACAGACATCTCATAAAGCGGATGCTGCAGATCACTGCCACTCCCACGAAGTAACTCTACAGTGGACTCCAGATCTGTCCCCTTCCCGGGATTACACAGACACCGCCTTCTTCCAATACTCCATCCTCAGAACAAAACCGTGAGCTGTCCTCATCAGTCCTGTGTGCAGGCTCACAGTGAGCCCTGCGAAATCCAGACACCTTCTTGAGAGCACTCAGCCTCTCACACCTATCCTAACAGATGGAGGGTGCTGTTCTCCTCGACTTCTGTGCCAACTACAGAATGCTTGGAACAAGTCTCGCCATACTCCATGCAAAAGGCATATTCTTCCTCTGCAAAATGACAGACAGTAAAACAGCATGGATTCCCCGCACCTTCTTGAACCTAGGTAAATTGGAGATGCAGCTTGGCCAGAGCTATTATCCCCAACCCCTTACACACACATACCCTTCCCGTGTGCACTCCAGACCAGTTTCCATCCACCCTGCTCATTCTCAGCCATGGTCTCTGCAGAATAGTACAGTAGTACCGAGGTGCTGGGACTGAGGTGCTAGGTGCTAAGCCAGCACCTTGGACCACTTATTATCAGAAATTAATGTTCATTTTATTAACAGATGCATCCCAGAAGATCTTGCCACCACTGCCATTAGAAAAGTCATTACAACAGAGGTCCTAACAACCTGTGCCAATCTTCAAGGCTCCATCCCTGTCTCCAGGGATTGACTCATCCATGCGCATGTGACCTGGTCCCAGCCAATGAGGTGAGAGGAACCTCAGGTCTCAACCTGCCAGCCAAGCATGGGGTGGACCACCCAGGCCAGGGGCTTTTCCATCACAACTGCAGAAGTGGCCCAGGCCAGGCCTGTGCCAGTGTCACGGAGGACCCAGGAAGCCAGGTGCTCCATAACATTACTAAGGGCTGAATCAGACTCGTCCTAAAGTCCACACATGCTAGATCCTCCCCTAAATCAGGAGAACCCTAAATGTGTTCATAGGCTTGTTCTGAACAAGATGACTATCTGTATGGTCTATAACCCACAAGTTATACCCACCAGGCAATGGGGACATACTCAATAACTACATGGAATTCAACCACAGACAACTTGTGGGAAGCTCAAGGTCTCCAGAGACATGTGGGGGAATTCCTGAGGCCTTAATTGTTGCCAATCTCACTATTATTTTTTTTTCCTTTGAAGTGGAAAGACCAGGGTCAAGGTGGATAGATCCCAGTGTACTCCCACTCTGCCACTGGGAAAGAACAGCCTTCTCCCCCATCATCCATCATGTTGCAGATCTTGGGTGTGGGAAACTACCACCCATGGGCCAAATGGGACCTCCCCCTGTATTCTGTCAGTCAAGTGTGGTGGGAACATTAGTTATGGATGGTCTGTGGCTGCTTTCAAGCCACAATTCAAGAGTGGAGTCATTGTCAGAGACACCACATGGACTGCAACACCTAACAGAAAATCTTTACAGAAGACTTTCTGGAAAAATCTGTGCCGATCTCTGTTCTCAAAGATCCTAGGATCATGTCACTTTTTTGAGTAGAAAGTAGCACCTTCTGGGTAAAATCTAATTTCTTCACCCCAGAGGCAAGGACTGCCATCCTTTTAGCCAGAACTCCATCTCCATCCTCCTCTATTTACACCTTGAATGGCACATCTACAGGTCTGCAGCCCAATAGGAATTCACTGTAGTTTACATGGTAGTGATGCTCAGAAACGGAGGTGTAAGTGTGAACTTGTGAGTGTGAGTGTGTGTCTCCTCTTTGTTAGCCACAGCGTGCAAGGAGAATACAACGCAGTAGCATGCTGTCTGTCCCATGGAAACGGCCACGCAATGTGGCTCCATAATGATCTCAGAAGGAATCCACCTTCACAGAATAAACTTCATCTGGGAGGACTCCCACATCCCTTGTCCTGGACACTATGTTCCACCGAGTCTGGGGGCACATAGAGGGACAGAGACTCTCCCTGCCCATCAGGGTTTTGAAGGACACATGTTGTTCTAAGACACTGATCCCAAAACAATTCATCCACCTGTCATCCAGCCACGCATCTATGAGAAAGATCTACTCTAAGCAGAAAAGACAGACCGAGAGATAACAAATGACAGCCTTGTGTGACAAGTGCCATGACAGGGGACACTTAGGAAGACTGGGGTTGTACAGAGTTGGCCAGATTGGGTGGTAGGGGTCTGGGAGTGCTCCAGGAGGATGTCACGGTTGTGCCCTTGTGTGGCTACACGTGTCAGTGTGACCGGGCACTAGCCAGACTGGAAATGACAGGGGCAGTGAGGGGCGGTGTCCCTAAACTGTGTTCTGCAAGGCAAAAGTTCAGTAATGAGATTTCTTTTACTACAGTTTCATTTCACATGCATCTATGAGTCCCTAAAACTGATTGTGTAGAACATGAAGTACGTAATTGACCATCGCTTTCAAGTCTGAGGTGCCAGAAGCAGAGCACACTTGACCTTTCTTTTTGTTTCTTTCAGAGTCTGATGACTTTTCCCAGCTTCATCTCCGACCCAAGGACAGGGAACAAAGGAAACACAGATCTACACTTTGAAATATTAACAGAAGGGTTCTGCAAACCCAAGTTCTCACAGGAGCAAAAGGTTGAGGACCAGGGTGACAGAAAGGGGAGGCAGATAGCAAGGAACCAAAAGAACATGTCATGTGTATGTGAGCTGGCCCACTTCTCTACCTGTCAGAAGCAAGTCATGCCTGAAGAGAGTCACATCTGCACTGGATCATCTGTTGGCTGACCTTGAGCATAGCAGAGGATGTGCTGAGCTGGGTAGGGTGTTGGGGAGAGATGGGCAGCTGGTCACAGATACTACTTGCCCAGTACCTGTAGGACCAGCTCCTGGTCCTCAGCTAAGATGAAACAATAATTACATTTAGTTACCTATCTCCTGGGACAGGTAATGTGCGCTGTGCTGTGGTGACTATATCCTCTCCCATTTTATTTTATTTTTTTAAATTACTTTGAGCAGGTAAGATTGACATACAAAAGGCTGCCCATAGTTACTGTATGCAACTTAACCCTGACCTAACCCTACTATCTAGTTAAGATATACTCTATGTAGAATACCGCTCATAAATTAGAGGATGGTTTTTAGTAGCTAAGGAATTCAGGGACCAACCTTCTGTCTTAATTCTCCCTTGAATCTGCTAAATTGGAACACTTCGGCCCCATGCTATCTGGAGATTGGCCACACAGGGGCAAGAGTGAGTAAACATTGGCACAAACCCCACTAAAAGCCAATTCTTTCTTCATCCAGTCAAACCTTGTTCATTCAATGTTTCCAGGTCATTTTATAGATTATGAAAAGTGTGACTTTGTTGAATTTTTTAAAAACCGAACTAATTCTTTCAACCTGTTAAAAATAGAAGATGTTTTCAAATATCTCAGACTTGGCCAGCAGATGAAGGCCCAAGGGCCTGGGAAATGCCTATGATTATTGAATATATTCAGGTCTACTTAGGAAACAAGGATGACTTCTGTTCCACTTATTTTCAGGAAGAATTCATGACAACTACCAGCACTGAATCCACGCAAAATAGTGCAGCTCAGAGGAAAACAAAAGGAGAATCAAGAGCCTCCAGAAGCTGAGAAAGAGCTGCACCCAGGAACCAAGAAGACATACCACCGAGGCTCTGCTCAGACCCATTTGCAGTCTGTAGAACCTCTAGAGCTAGAATGCACCCAATGCCCCCGGGGGTCATGGGTCAGGCAGAGCACACACCCTGATTCTACACTGTGGAACTAGTGACAAGTCTGGTCCCTTCCTCCATGAGACACCCCCTGCCCCCTGATTACTCCAACCTGCTTCCTGGAACTTCCATTCCCCTTTCTGACCCCATCGTGCACTTTTCCCATCACTGCCATAGTATAGAGTACATTTAACTACACACTATTCTGTCATTTAGATTTTTTTTGTCATGTCTGCTGCCAAACTATACCTTGCATCATCTACCCTGATGTAAAATCACTTGTTGCGTTGCATGACTTCACTGTGGACTCACAGTCCCCTCACAGTGTCATGGGGCTAGCGTCCTGGGCCAGGTCCTCACTAACCTGGCTCAGCTCTTGCACTGAAGGCCCGATCCAGGCACTGCTATTTTCGTACAAGTAAGACTGCACAGCCAAAACCTTGGTTTGGGTTCAAAAGTGCTCATGGCCCCTCAGCCACATTGGATGGCGTGGGGGCACACCCTGAAGACACTTGCTAGTCCACCGTTGCCCTGGGACGTTTCTATGGTGCAGCCATTTTGTCCAATGAGGGAACTCAATAGGATCAAGGAGGATGGGAGTCAGAACCCTGAGGTAAAATACATCTTGGAGACTGCCCAGAACTTCCTATGAGTTCATTCCATAGTCCTGAATGAATCAATTAATCTAAAAACATTTCCTTATTTTTGAAATGATGAGCCTGAAGTTCAGTTGAAATGACTCTCCTAGGTCATACTGGAAATCAGTGAAAGAGCCAGACTGAGAGGTGAGATGGCCTCCAGCAGGATCCCCCAGAGTGGTTTTACCTAGAGCCACAATCACCCATTTATCTTTCCTGGACTTCCAGACTCTCATGGGACTCTTTGTGGGGCATATTCTGGGAACAAAGTTCATGTCAGTGCCACAGAAGACCTTGACACTGTTTATAACGAGACTCTGTGACGTCAATGAGTCCCAAGCATAGCCCATCTCAGAGTCTGTCTGCAAAGACACAGTTAGTGGGAAACCCACATTTTGACAGAGGGTAGAGGTGGATGGGAAAAACTAGGGAAAGAGGGGGTGCTCACATCACATCTAGCCCCAGATGACACAGTGGTGTCCAGCAGGACAAGACCCCCAAATACCCCCCAGCGCCTTAACAGAACTCACCCCTAAGGTTTGAAGCTGAGCTTCATACATCAGTCATGAGCACTCTGGCTAGCTCAGGGAAGCATGACACAGGACGTAAGAAAACCAAAGTCTTGACAGATGTGTACTCATGGAGCAGTAGATTTCTCCAAATATATTCTGAAATGGTAAAAAATTCACTGGTAAAATGTGGATATTTTTGATTAAAAAGAAAGCCATACTTGTTCAATTCATAAATATTTATGGAGTATCTACTTAGTGCAAATGTATAGCTCTAACCCCACCTGGGAGCTTGCAAAGAGGGTGGGATATAATCAATGGATCAACGATAGGAAGGAATGCAGGCTAAGGACTAAGAAAGCATCCTATTCAGAGATGCCCATTAAGGAAGCCCACTGAGAAGATACTTTTCAGCCAACACCAGAAAGACAGGGCCAGTGAATGTGTCTGTGAGACAAGTGACAGAGCAACTCGATTTTTAATTATTTTCACCATAAAACATAAATGTCAAGAAATATAGTTTCAATTATTGCTTTGAAACATTTGTTTCTTCTCTGTAATTTGACTTATAGACTAATCTTTACTCACTGTAAAATACTCTAAGAAAATATCTTATTCAAGCATAGACAACTCATATTAAAAGACCAATAAATTAACCCTAGCAAACCCCTAAGCCTACCCTTACCCCAACCCCTAACCCTAACCCTGAGCCTAACCCATGACTCTAAAACCTGACCCTAACTGACCCCAACCTGACCCTAGGTTGGGCTTGGAGGAGTGTGTCCCCAGAGACCTGGCGCCAAACCACAGGGACAGGGACACCCAATCGATTCCAGAAGACTCCCCCTGCCATCCAGAAGGAAACCGTGATGTTTGGAACTCTGGAAATGACTCAGAGCAGGAGAAATCTGCATGCACAACTGAGGCCACCCCCCACATTCAGTGGCCTGCTGGACACAGACCTGGAGCCTAATACTCACCCTGACCCATGCCCTCAACTCAGCACTCCAAGAGTCTTCCCACACAGTTGGCTGATTGAACCAGGCATCATCCTAGGCCCTAACCCCAACCCTAGGTTGGCTTTTTAAAGGACCACACCCAGAGGCCTGGCTCCAAATCCCCAGCGAACGGGGACACCTGAGCGAAGAGGAGGGCTCTTCTTACAACACAATCAGAAATCATGCCTTTTCCAATTCCATGGAGGATTTAGAGCAGGAGAAATCGGAATGAATTCCTGAACCAATCTCTGCTTATTTTTAACTTCATACTATTTATAACTGAATGCCAAGCCTGAGCCTGATACTCTCCTCAACTCTAGCCCTCAATTCAAATGTCTCTGAAGGTCTCCACACCTAAGCAGATTACACCTTCCATGTTCCTGGGACTACGCCTATCCCAGCATAAGACACAGGTGTAAACATGAACATACGTTTCTACCAATAGCACTTACAAGCAACCAAGAGACACACGAAGAAGTGCTCCACATCAATAGTCATCAGCAAAATACAAATCAAAGATACCACCTTACAACAGCTGGCATAGCTAAAATAATCAAGGCAGGGAACAACAAGTGTTGGAGAGGATGTGGTGAAAGGGGAACTCTTACACTGCTGGTGGGAATGCAAGCTCATACAGCCACTCTGCCAAATGTTATCAAGTTTCTTCAAGAACTTAAAAATGGAGCTACCCTATGACCCAGCAATTGCACTACTTGGTATTTACTGCAAGATATAGATTGAGTGAAAAATAGTGGCACCTGCCCCCCCAATGTTCATCGCAGCAATATCCACACTAGCCCAACTATGGAAAGAGCCCAGATGTCCACAGACAGATGAATGGATAAAGATGGTGTGGTTCATATCTACAACGGAATATCCTTCAGCCGTCAGAGAGGATCAATACTTACTATTACATCCACCTGGCTGGAACTGGAGGGTATTATGCTGAGGGGAATAAGTCTATCAGTGAAAGACAATCGGCACATGGGTTCACCCATATGTGAAATGGAAGAAACACCACAGAGGATCAGAGGGGAAGGGAGGGAAATTTGAATGGGAAGTCTTCAGAGAGAAAATCCATGAGAGACTCTTCATTACAGAAACAAAACGAGGGCTTCTGGAGGGAAGGTGGATGGGGATGTGGTAACTGGGTGATGGGCATTAAGGAGGGCACATGATGCAATGAGCACAAGGTGTTATACACACCTGATCTATTATTGAGCACTACATCTGAAACTAATGATGTACTTTAAGTTGGCTCATTGAATTAAACAAAAAGAACTCAAGCAGACACTCATAAAAATTTGTATAGAACCACCAAGAAACTGAATAGCCAATGTAATGTTAAGAAAGAAAAAGCTGGAGGAGACGCAAATCCAGATTTCAAGTTATACTACAAAGCTGTAGTCATCCTAACAGTATGGTACTGGCACAAAAATACACACAGCAATCGAGGGAACAGGATAGAAGCTCAGATATAAACCCACAATTATGTGACCAATTAATCTTCCACAAAGCAGGCAAGAATTTCAAAAAAGAAAAGGGCAGTCTCTACAACAAATGGTGTTGGAAAAACTGGACAGCTATGCACAAAAGAATGAAATTAGACTGCTTTCCCACACCATACAGAAAAATAAACTCAAAACAGTTTCAAAACCTCAATAGAAGACCTAAAGACCTGAAACCATAAAAACCCTGCAAGAAGGCACAGACAGTAATTTCTTGACATGGACCAAAGCAACACTTTTCTACACTGTCTCCTGAGGCAAAGGAAATAAAAGCAAAAATAAACTACTGGGAATCTATCAAAAAGTTTCCACATAGCAGAAGAACTGTGAAGAAGTAATAATCACAAGAAAAACTACTGAAAGGGAGAAGATATTTGCAAATATCCTATACAATAAAGGGATAGTGTCTAAAATATATAGAATAGATACAACTCAATACCCAAAAACCAAATAGTCCAGTTAAAAAATAGTCAGCAGACATGAACAGACATTTCTCCAAAGAAGAAATACAGATGCCCAAATATCTCATGAAAAGATGTTCACCATCACCCAACTTCAGGAAAACGCAAATCAAAAGTATAATGAGATATTACCACATACTGTCAGAATGGCTCCCATTAACAGCACAAGGAACAACAGGTGTTGGGAGGATGTGGAAAAAGGGGAATCCTCGCGCACTGTTGGTGGAACCTGCAACCTGGTGCAGCCACTCTAGAAAACAGTATGGAGGTTCTTCAAGACGATAAAAATAGAGCTACCCTAGAATCCAGCAATCACACTACTGGTATTTAACCAAAGAATACAAAAACAATAACTCAAAAGGATACATGCACCCCTATGTTTCCTGCAGCATTATTTACAAGATCACAATATGTAAGTTTCTGTTAATAAAGTGATAAATGAGGTGATAGATGTTTACACACACACACACACACACACACACACACACACACACACACACATGGTCACATACAGTGGGATCTTATTCAGCCATAAAAAGAATGAAATCTTGCCATTTGCAGCCACACAGATGGATCTAGAGAGGATTATCCTAAGTGAAATCAGTCACTCAGAGAAAGACAATACCATATGATGTCACTCTTACGTAGAATTGAAGAAACAAACATACATAAATAAGGGAGAAAAAAGAGACAAGCCAAAATACAGATTCTTAACAATAGAGAACAAACTGAAGGTTACCTAAGGGGAGGTGGACGGAGGGATGAGTGAAACAGATGAAGGGGACTAGGAGTACACTTTTCTTGATGAACAAGTAGTATATAGAACGACTGAATCACGCTATTGTAAACATGAAACTAACGTAATACTGTATGTTAACTCAACTGGAATTAAAATAAACAATAAAAAAGATTTTTCTTTCAGTAATCTATTTGAAAAAGCTTTGGTACACAACATTCATATGCCCTACCTGGGAGTATTTCCTCAACAATATTTATTCACTCTATGCCTCAAATTCAAATTTCACTGAATCCTTATACTTTAACTGTTAATCCTAGCCCACAGGAGCCATGGTCCCTTTCTGTCCAGGATCAGCACCTATACATTCCAGAGAGTGTAAGTAGAGATAGGTGCCACTTCATAATCCAGAAAGCTATTATTGTTTCTGTTTTAGCATGAGATGCTCAGAGAGTGTGGGACAGGTTTCAGAGCAGGCATGTCCTCTATCCTGGATCACTAATTCAGCGGTCTTTACTTGGATCCATTTGGCTAATAGGTTCCCTGTGGATGAGCTTGCTTCCAATCACATCCATGGGAAGGCAAAAGGTGGGTGGGCTCAGTGCGGGATAGGAAGAGGAACAAGTAGACAAGGGTATGATCCCTCCCCTGATCTAGAACTGCCATGGGTGTGGGTATGGGAGACAGAAGCAACAGGAAACCACTAAGCTCACCAGCTGAATGCAGGAGGCATAGGTCAAGAGATCTCGAGATGCAGGGCATGGAGGCTGCTCTGAGCTACCTCTGGGAAGGAGAGGGGGAAGGAACGAGAAAGAGAAGCTGCTTGCACCCGGCCCATGCCAGCTGCCCACTGCTCCTGGCACTCATGAGTATACACAACTGACATTGGGCTCCTGATGGGCTGGGTTGGGTCCCTCAACACTCAGTGGGATAGCTGGCTCCAGGGCTCAGGGACATGCTGAGGGAGGTGGTAGGGAAGGCGGCCCCTATGAGGTCATCCCCTCCTTGAGCAGACAGCCCTGCAGGACTGCTGAAAACCCACTGAGAGTTTCAAAATACATGCCATGGAGGAACTAAGGCATGGAGAAACAGAAAACAATATTGGATCTTAAGGTCAGAGCTGTCAGCTCAGGAAGTGGAGACAGCTTCCCTGAGGAGGCTGAGGGGAGGGCAGGCCAGGCTGAAAAGGAAGACATGGCTTTCCTGATTGGGAACCTGCAGCTCCCTTCCAAGGCAGGGTATGGTCCTCACCTCACAGGGGATCCATGGAAGTGTTCTACCAGGGGACTGACAGAGCTGTCTCTTGAGAAGCCTACCCAGTGTGCACAAGGCAGATGTTGAAGGCCAGATGGAAGGAGGGCAATACCCCAGGGGGCCATGGGGAACAGCAGAGAATTACCATGAGGATGATGAAAAGTAGGAGGCAGCAGCATGGGTGCCGGCTTGAAAGGCTACCTGCCCACAGGTAGATTGACTGGGTGCTTTCTGAGCCAGGCATGCCTGACCTTGGTGGGCTCCAGACTAATCCTGACCACAACCCTAGGAAGTGTTCACCACCACTGCCCTCCTCTCCCCATGCTGCTGTTAGGAGCCATAGTCACAGACCCCCAATCAGTTTGTATGAAAATGAAGGAGTGGATCTCCGCCCCCACCCCCAGCACATTGCAACTCCGGTGGCAATCCAGTGCAACCCTGGTGCCTGACCAGAAACTGCTGTCTACCTGTCTCCACACAACTCAAAAGACAGGAGGGCCTCCCTAATTCCACAGGATATGATGAGACAGATCCACAGGCCCCACTACCCCACTTACCAATAACAACCAGTGGGTCACTCGGAACCTTGGCTATTATCACAAAGCACACCATGCCCCGTTTCTGTCACTTCCAAAAGAAAATTGGGTTCTGATCTCCCAATTTACCATATATCCTGATTGCTGACCTGGGACCATGCCATGAACACACATGGCACCTTTTTGTTAGAGAAGGCCATCCTGCACCTCCTACAAAATATTACTAAGGAAGTACAAGTCCATCAGGGCTACAGTGTGAACAGTGGTACACAGCCTGCATGGTCAGTAATTTGAATAAGGTTGACCCTGCCCCCCGACTCCAGTCTCACCAAACGTTCCTCTGTCTCCACATAACACGTGGTCTTCCTTCAGAAAAAAAGCCCAGGAAACCAACCATTAAACTGATGCTCCCTTCACCCTTTGTTTCAAATCTTGTCCAACCACAATGGTATGAAAGTAGAAATCAGTCACCAGAAGAAAATGGACAATCAGAATTATGTGGAGATTTAACAGCATGCCACTAAACAACAAATTGTCAAAGAAGAAATGAAAAGAAATTTTAAAAGTACTAATGAGACAAATGAAAAAGAGGACCTATGAAAACTTAGGGGATACAGCAAAAGTAGTTCTAAGGGAGAATTACATAGAAATTCGGGTCTTCATCAATCCACCTGAAAACTCTCCAATAACCAACCTGATTTTACATGGGAAAGAAGTGGGAAGAAAAAAAGAAAAAAGCAAAGCCCCATAACAGTAGAAATAAGGAAATAACAAAAAGGAAAGTGGAAATAAATCCAATGGAGACTAAAAAGACAAAAGATCAATGAAAATACAGGCTGCCTTTTTTGGAAAGATAAATAAAATTGGCAAACTTTTAGCTAGACTCACAAAGAAAGAGAGAGAACTCAAATATATTGGGAAAGAAAGGTAATTGATTCCTGTCTCACATCAAGATACTAGAGGAAAACACAGGCAACAACCTCTTGGACCTTGGACACTGCAACTTCTTACAAAACATGTCTCTAAAGGCTAGGGAAACAAAAGCAAAAATGAGCTATCGGGACGTCATCAAGAAAAACACTTCTGCACAGCAAAGGAAACAATCAACAAAACTAAAAGGCAACCTACAGAATGGGAGAAGATATTTGCAAGTGGCACTATGGATAAAGGTCTGGCATCTAAGATCTACAAAGAACTGCTCAAACTCAAAACCCAAGAAACAAAGAATCCACTCAAGAAATGGGCAGAAGACAGGAAGAGACACTTCTTCAAAGAAGACATCCAAACGGCCAGTAGACCATGAAAAAATGCTCCAGATCACATGTCATCAGGGAATTCAAAGCCACAATGAGATATCACCTTCCAGCAGTTAGAATGGCTAAAATTAACAAGACAGGAAGCAAGTGTTGGCGAGGATGTGGAGAAAGGGGAACAATCTCACACTGTTGGTGGGAAGGAAAGCTGGTGCAATCATTCTGGAAAACAGCATGGAGGTTCCTCACAAAGTAAAAATAGAGCTACCCTATGACCCAGCCATTGCACTCCTGGGTATTTACCCCAAAGATACAGATGTAGTGAAAAGAAGAAACACATGCACCCCAATGTTTATAACAGCACTGTCCACAAGAGCAGAACTGTGGAAGGAGCTGAGGTGTCCTTCGAGAGATGAATGTATAGAGAAGATGTGGTACATACATACCATAGAATAGTACTCAGCCATCAGAAGGGATGAATACCCACCATTTGTGTCAACATGGATGGAACTGGAGGAGATTATGCTAAATGAAATAAGTCAAGCAGAGAATGACAATAATCATGTGGTTTCACTTATATGTGGAACACAAGGTATAGTGTGGAGGACCACAGGGGAAGGGAGGGAAAACTGAATGGGAAGAAACCAGAGAGGGAGACAAACCATGGGAGACTAAATCATAGGAAACAAAATAGAGGAGGGTACATTGGGGGAGGGGTAACTAGCTGATAGGTATTAAGGAGGGGACATGTGATGATCAGCCCTGGGTGTTATATGCAACTAATGATTCATTGACCATTACCTCAAAAACTATACCTTGGCTAATTGAATTTAAATTCAATTTAAATGTGAAAAAAAAGAAAGATGAGCTATTACAATGAATACCACAAAAATACAAAGGATTGTAAGAGACTACTATGAGCAAGGAGAGGCTAACATCTTAGACAACCTAGAAGAAATGGATAAGTTCCTAACAACAACCTAGAAAGACTGAACTGCATATATACATGTGTGTGTATGTACATACACACATGTATATTAGATGTATATATATATAATACACATTTTACATACACACACACACACACACACACACAATAGAATATTACTCAGCCACCAAAAAAAAAAAAAAAATGAAATCTTGCCATTTGCAACAATGTGGATGGAACTAGAGGGTATTATGCTAAGCAAAATAAGTCAATCAGAGAAAGACAATTATCATATGATCTCACTGGTACATGAAATTTAAGAGACAAAACAGAGAAAAATAGGAGAAGAGAGTAAAAAATAAAACAAGATGAAACCAGAGAGGGAGACAAGGCTTAAGAAACTCTTAGTCATAGGAAACAAAGTGAGGGTTGCTGGAGGGGAAGGACATGGAAGGATGGGATAACTGAGTGAAAGACATTAAGGAGGGCATGTGATATAATGAGCACTGGGTATTATATAAGACTGATGAACCACTGACCTCTACCTCTGAAACCAATAATACATTATATGTTGATTAATTGAATTTAAATTTTAAAAAAGGAAAATTCTTCTTTAATCAATACTTTCCAAACCCTTGGACCCATAGCAACAATTAACTCCAGAGATGTGCCTATCTCTCTCCAGCATACTCTGCTGATAGGAATAATAGGCAATCTTTTTTCTTGCCCCCATTAGTGAACCTGTGGATGCGCACAGTGGCTATGTTGGGCATGAACAAGCACACAGCTAAGACGCCGATCCCAGGCAGAATCTCAAACCAAATTGCACCTTGGTTACCAAAGTTAAACCTTTCCTTTGTGGCCCCTTTAAAGAGACCCAGCACCGTTCATTGATTTTCTAATGTGAAAGCCTTGCATACCTGGGATAAATCCCACTTGCTTGTGGTACGTAACCCTTTTTATGCATTGTTGGATATGATTTGACAATTTTCTTTTGAGGATTCTTCTCAATGAATGTGTGTACCTTCATAAGAGATATTGATTTGCAATTTTCTTATGAAGCTTTGTCTGCTTTCAGATTTTGGTATTTGGTATTTGGTTTTAGGGTATGCTGGCTTATAGAATGAGTCAGAAAGAATTCTCTCTGCTTTTGTCTCCTGGAAGAGAGTCTAGAAAATTGATATGATCTAAACGTTTCATTTAGTTTATCACTGAACACTTCTTGGCCTGGTGCTTTCTCTTTTGGAGGGCTATTAATTTTAGATTCAATTTCTTTCATAGACATAGCTTTATCTCTTCTTGTGTGAGGTTTGGTAGATTGTATCTTTCAAGAAATGTATCCATTTTATCTAGGTTATCAAATGTGGGCAGAGAGTTGTTCATAGGATGTCTTTATTGTCCTTTTAATGTCCATGAGATCTGTATTAATGTTCTCTCTTTCATTGCTGATATTAGTAATTTGTGCCCTTTCTTTTTTTTCTTAATTATCCTGTCTAAAGGCTTATCAATTTTATTGGTTCTTTTTCAAAAACCAGCTATTTGTTTCATTGAGTTTATCCATTAATATTCTGGTTTTGATTTCATATTTTTATTACTTATTCTATTTGGTGTAGTTTGGGTTTAATTTGCTCTTCTTATTCTAATTTCCTAGGGTAGAACCTTAGATTATTTCTAACCTTTCTTCTTTTCTAATATGTACATTCAATACTATAAAATTCCCTGTAAGCACTACCTTCACTGTATCCCACAGATTTTGAGAACTTGTGTTTTCATTTTCATTTAAGTCAAGTATTTTAAGATTTCTCTTGAGTTTTCCTCTTTGACCCTTGTGTCACTTAGAAATGTGTTGTTTAGGGATGCGTGGCTCAGTCAGTTAAGCATCTGCCTTCAGCTCAGGTCATGATCCTGGGGTCCTGGGATCAAGTTTTGAATTGGGATCCTTGCTCAGCAGGGAGTCTGCTTCTCCCTCTGCCTGTAGCTCCCCATGCTTGTCCTCTCTTGCTCACTCTGTCTGTCTCTCTCTCTCTAGTTGACAAATAAATAGATAAAATCTTTTTTTTTTTTAAGTGTGTTTGATCTCTGAGTATTTGGGGAATTTCCAGCTCTCATTCTGTTATTAAATTCTAGTTTAATTCCACTATGGTCCAAAAGAAGTCATTATATGATTTCTATATTTTTTTAATTTTTGAAGGTATGTTTTATGGCCTAGAATGGTCTATCTTGATGAATGTTGCATAGGAACTTGAGAAGAATGTGTATTCTGTTTTTGGATGAAGTAAGCTATAGATGTACATTATATCCAGTTGATCAGTGGTATTGCTGATTTCTACTATGTATTCAGTGGTTTTCTGGGAGCTGGGTGTGTTCATTTCTGATACAGGTATATTAAAGTCTCCAAATATAATATGGATACATCTATTTCTCCTTGCAATTCTTTTTTTTGCCTGATGTTGCTTGAAGCTCTGTTGTTTGGTGCATATATGTTAAGGTATGTTATGTCTTCTTGGAGAACTGATCCCTTTAATACTATGTAATGCCCCTCTTTATCCCTAAAAACTTTCCTTTTTATGAATTCGTCTCTGTCTGAAATTAATATTGCTATTCCCCCTTTGTTTGGTTTGGAGTTAACATGTTATCTCCTTCTCGATCCCTTTATTTTTAATCTATATCTGTTTTTGTCTTTAAAATAAATTCTTGGGGGGGCGCCTGGGTGGCTCAGTGGGTTGAGCTGCTGCCTTCGGCTCAGGTCATGATCTCAGAGTCCTGGGATCGAGCCCCACATCGGGCTCTCTGCTCTCTAGGGGAGCCTGCTTCCTCCTCTCTCTCTGCCTGCCTCTCTGCCTGCTTGTGATCTCTCTGTCAAATAAATAAATAAAATCTTAAAAAAAAATTTTTTTAAATAAATTCTTGGGGTGCCAGGGTGGCTCAGTAGGTTAATCCTCTGCCTTCACCTCAGGTCATGACCTCAGGGTCCTGGGATAGAACCCCGCATCGGGCTCTCTGCTCAGCAGGGAGCCTGCTTCCCCCTCTCTCTCTGTCTGCCTCTCTGCCTACTTGTGATCTCTCTCTCTCTGTCAATTAAATAAATAAACTCTTAAAATAAAATAAAATAATTCTTTTGTAGACAACATATAGTTACATCTCTTTTTTTTTTAGATTTTATTTATTTATTTATTTGAGAGAGAGAGCATGTGCACTGGAGTGGGGGAAGGGGCATAGGGAGAGAATCCCAAGCAGACTCTGCACTGACTGCTCAGCCTGACTCAGGGTTCAATCTCATGACTTTGAGATCATGACCTCAGCCAAAATCAAGTGTTGGGTGCTTAACCAACTGAGCCATCCAGGTGCCCCTGGGTCTTGTTTTCTGATTCACTCTGACAAGTGGCACAGTTAGACCATTTATATTCAAAGTGATTATTGATATAGCTGGATTAATATTTGCCATATCTGTTACCTTTTATAATTGTTGCCTTTGTTCTTATTTTTGTCTTCCAATCTTTTTTTGCCTTGTGTCATTTTTTAAATTTTTTTGTAAACATATAATGTATTATTAGCCCCAGGGGTACAGGTACCCTCCCCAATGTCCATAACCTCACCACCCTCTCCCTACCCCCCTCCCACCAGCAACCCTCAGTTTGTTTTGTGAGATATCTATATCTATATCTAATATCTATTAGATCAATTAAACATAAGAACAATAACTTTTTATTTTATCTTCAATTATTCCTTCTCCAGTGCTCTTTCTTTCTTTTAGTAGATCTGAGTTTTTGACTTATATCATTTTCCTTCTCTCTAAAGAGAGACATTTTTTGCAAGGTAGGTTTACTGAGAAAAAATTCCATCAATTTTTGTTTGAGAAAGTCTTCATTTCCTTTTCACTCTTGAAGGATAATTTCACAGGATACAGAATTCTAGTTTGGTGGGGGTTTTTTCTCTGAACCTTTTAAATATTTCACATCATTCTCTTTATGTTTGAATGGTTTGTGAGAAGTCTTGTGTTTAGATGTGTCTTTGTTCCTCTATAAGTAAGGTGTTTGTTTTCTTTTTTTTTCACCTGTAGCTTCCTTTAGGATTTTCTCTTTATCTCTTATTTTCAGTTTTGTTTTTGTTTGTTTGTTTGTTTGAAAATGAGATGCCTAGGTATAGTTTTTGGTGTTCAACATTAATTTATGGAAACTCTCAGTCCTTATTGTTTCAAATATTTCTTCTATTCCTTTCTCTTTTCCTTTCTTATTCTGTTTTCATCTTCTGTTTTAAGCTGTATGTGTTAGGACTTCTGAGTTGTCACACAGTTCTTGGATATTGTGTTCTGCTTTTTTCAGTCTTTTATCTGTTGGCTTTGCAGTTTGGGAGGTTCCTATTAAGATATTCACAAGTTCAGAGATTTTTTTTTCTCAGCTTTTCCAGTCTATTAATAAAGCCATCAAAAACATTCTTCATTTTGGTTAGTGTTTTTAGTCTCTAGCATTTCTTTTTGGGTTTTTTATTAGAATTTCCATCTCTCTGCTTACATTGCTTGTGTGTTGTCTAATTTATCTATTAGAGCCTTTAGAATGTTAATTATAGTTGTTTTAAATTCCCTGCCTGAAAATTCGAACAGCCTTGCCATATTTGAGTCTGGTTCTGATGCTTGCAGTACTCTTTTAAGAGGTGTTTTTTACTTCTCAGTATGTCTTGTAATTTTTTTAAAATAACTGAGCATGATGAGTTCAGTAAAATCATTTGCTATAAATAAGCCTTTAGTAAGGTACTGCTAAGGTGTAGGCAATGGGAAATGTTCTATATGCCTATGATTAGGTCTCAATCTTTTAGTGAGCCTATGCTTCTAGACTGTGCATTTCACACCTGATTTTCAGTCCCCACTCCCTTTAGGTGAGACAGGATGGCTAAAGTGGGCTGAAATTGGGTAGTTTCCTTCTCCCACATATATATATATAGAAGGAGCTTGAGTAGCTCCTTTCCCTGTCCCCTTCTTTCTAGCCTTTCTGTGAAAACTAGAGTCATCTGGGGTTGGGTATTTCCTTCCTGGAAGCCAATTAGGCTCTGATAGGAAAAACAAAAAACAAAAAACAAAAAACAAAAAAATCAGCATATATGGATCTGGTTAAATAGTTTCTCCTGAAAGTGGACCTTGTTAAGAAGGACAGAATGGTCAGGCATATTCTAAAAGGGTTTTTTTTTCCCCTTTTCCTGATAAGCACAAGTGGATTTTTCTCCAATATTCACTGTGAGAACCTGGCAGAAGCCTAGGAGATAAAACTCACAAGTGTGAGAACCTCCCAGTGATTTGGTTTCCTTGGAGTTTTTATTCTCAGCGTGATCCACCCTGAGCCTTCAGCAATCCATCAGTTATGTTTAGGCTTTCCTACCCCGAGCACTGGTTCTCAGTAAAGTTTCAGCTCAGTTTCCAGTACAGAAAACTGAGTCTCTGTGTTTACCTGTCAGTCTTTCCAAATTTGGGGGCAGTGCTTCGCTCTGTGTCCTCACTTCTCTTATGGATCTAAGAATTGTTGATTTTTTTAGTTTGTTTCGCTTTTTACTTTACTTTACTTTTTACTTTATAAGATGGAGTGGTGACTTCCAAGCTTCTTATTTACTGACCATAAACCAGATTTGGAATTATTTCTTTCTGCTCCTCAGACTGGATTTTCAAGTGTGCTGCTCTAATCTGTTAATTTATTTTTTCATTTCAATTATCGTACTCTGAAGTTCCAGAATTTTATTTTTTTAAAGATTTTATTTATTTATTTGGGAGAGAGAGACAGTGAGAGAGGGAACACAAACAGGGGGAGTGGGAGAGGGAGAAGCAGGCTTCCCACAAAGCAGGGAGCCCAACACAGGGCTCAAACCCAGGACATCATGACCCGAGCTGAAGGCAGATGCTTAATGACTGAGCCACCTAGTAGTCCCATAGTTCCATAATTTTTGTTTGGTTCCTTTTTACAATTTATGTTTCTTTATTGATATTCTCTATTCATTGAGATGTTATTTTCCCTGTTCCCTTTAGCTTTTCTTCTCTGGTTTCCTTTAGCTCTTTGAGCATATTTTAAATTGTTTATTTAAAGTCTCATCTAGTAAGTTCAATATCTGTGCCTTGTCAGACACCTTTTTTTTTAAGATTTTATTTATTTATTTGACATAGAGAGATCAGAAGTAGGCAGAGAGGCAGGCAGAGGTGGGGGGAAGCAGGCTCCCCGCTGAGCAGAGAGCCTGATGCAAGGCTCAATCTCAGGACCCTGAGATCGTGACCTGAAGGCAGAGGCTTAACCCTGTGAGCCACACAGGCACTCCCAGACACAGTTTTTGTTGATTTTTTCTATGAATGGGCTATACTTTTTGTTACTTTATATGCTTCCTAATTTTTGTTGACAACTGAGCATTTTCAATGTAATATGGCAACTCTGGAAATCAGATTTTGTCTGTTTTAGGGTTTATTTTGTTGTTAGTTGTGGACTGTAGCTGTTTAGTTTTTTAGTGGCCTTTAAAAACTATTTCTGTAAAGTCCATATTCTTTCTCATGTGATATTTCTGAAGCCTCTGTCCCTTTAGCTTGTGATCAGGTGGTGTTTTGACAGAGATTTCTTTAAGAGTCTGTAACCAAAGGAACAAGACAAGTAAAGAAAGAAATGAAAAAAACACTCTCAGCCTGTTTTGGGGCACTCCTTCAGGTTTTTGACAGGCCATTTACAATGCTGAGCCTCTACTTCTTGCTAATGCTGAGCCTAGAGATCAGCCAGGGTGAAAGTTTAGTGTCTTTCCAAGTCTTTTCTAAGCACGCATCCCACTTTGGGCATATGCATAGCTTTCTTGGCTCCTCGGCATACATAATTACTTTGAATGCTCTAATTTGAAAAAAACAAAAGCAAAAACAAAAAACAAAACAAAACAAAACAAAACCTCTTTCCAGCTTTTCCTTCCAGGCTTTAGGCACATCTACTGCTTGCCTCAGCTGTATTCTTTTGCCAAGGCAATAGCAGTAGTACATTTGCCTTGCAAGGATTACAAGAAGTTCCAACTGTATAACCACTTTTCTGCCCTGATGACTTCCAAGTTAGGGGGAAAAAAAGCAAGACCTTCCAGTAGCCCCCACACAAGTTAGAACAGACCAACATAGTTCTTTGAAAATGTGGTGTACTCTTCTCTCTCTGAGACCGAGGCCCAGGATCTCACAGTGGTAATACAGGCTGCCATCATGAGGACTACCCTGGAACGAGGGATGCATGGGGCCAGGGTGAGTAGAAATGCCACAAATCTTTACTACCATTTTTTGGTTGCCTTTTTCATAATTCAGCATTCCTTTTATTATTATCCAGAGTTCTGAAAATTTTGTTTCTGACAGTTTTTACTTTGTTTTCCAAAGTTTGTGGAAGATATTTTTGCTGGGTATAGAATTCAAAGTTTACAAGTTTTTTTTTTTTTTTTCCCTTTCAGTACTTTATTTTTGAGAGAGAGAGAGAAAGAGAGAGAGAGTGCCTGCCCTCACCTGCATAGGGCATGGGGGTGGGGGAGGCAAAGAGAGAGAGGGAGAGAGAGAGAATCTTAAGCAGGCTCCACATCAGCACAGAGCCTGATATTGGGCTTGATCTCAAAATCCTGAGATCATGACCTGAGCCAAAATCAAGAGTCCCATGCTTAACTGACTGAGCCACCCAGGCACCCCTCTCTCAGTATTTTTAAAATGTTGCTCTGGTGGTTTCTTGTTTGCATTATTTCCAATGAGAAATCTGATACCCTTTTCTTTGTTCCCCTATAAAATACTGTTGTTTTTTCTTCATTGCCTTTAATATTTTCTCTTTATTACTTACTTTCAGCCATTTGACTGTGTTATCTTGATTCAACTTCCTTTATGTTTCATATGTTTGATCTGTTTCATATGTTTGGGATTTATTTAACATTTTGGATCTCTGTTTTTCATTTTGATCAAACTTGGAAAAATTTCAGCCATGATTTCTTAAAAAAAATTTTTTTGGAGTCTTCTGCTCTCTCCTTTCCTTGTGGATGCTATTTATCCATATACTCAGTTGTTTAATGTTTCTTATAGTTCACTGGTGCTCTTTTCCTTATTTTTTCCCTTTTATGTTTCATTTAGAATAGTTTCTATTGGAATTGCTTCAGGTTCATTAATCTTTTCTTCTCCAATATTTAATCTACCATTAACTCATCTAGTGTATTTTTCATGTTAGATCTCATAGTTTTTAATCTCTAGAAGTATGACCTGAATCTGTTTTCTGTCTTCCATGTCTCTAATTTTTTTAACATATAAAACACAGATTTACAGGTGTCTATAAATAATGGTGCAATAAACATAAGGCTGTATATATCTTTTCAGACTAGTGTTTTCATTGTCTTTGGGCAAATACCCAGTAGTGGAATTACTGGATCATGTAGTAGTTCTATTTTTAATTTTTTGAGGAACTCTTATACTGTTTTCCAGAGCAATTGCTCCAATTTGCATTCCCAATTACAGTGCATTAGGGTTTGTTTCTCTTTCTCCACATTCTCACTGATATTTGTTATGTGGTAGAAGCATTTATTTATCGTGCTTTTAGTAAGCGTGTCTGGCAGTGGTAGCACTAGTAAAGGCAGGTAAATCTTGGCCACCGGTTTCCTGCTCAGACATCATGCTTCCCACAGTAGCAGCCACACAAATGCAGTCTTGACAGCATAGCATCTGTGGGCTCTCAGCCTGGGAGCAGCAGGCACTTTGGACTCATGGTCTTCTGCAGCATCAGAAGGAATAAGCATTCCTGGGTATAAGGTAGTGTTGGCAGTTCCAAGAACTGCCCCATCATTACAGAAAAAACTGTGGGCTTTGAATTTCCCACTTTGGTTCTTCAGCTTCAGAGCTGGTAGTGGCTTCTTGAAGTAACTAGTCTATATATAACTATTTGTATAATCAATATCCTGTATTAAATTTTCTCTAACAATCTATGATATTTCTTCAAAACATCCGCAATACTTTCTTTTTCTTAACTGAACACGGAGTATTATAGTATAATTGGGCTATACTTTATTTAAAGATTTTTGTCAGCATTACTCCACTGTCTTCTGGCATTCAGTATTGATTGGGGGAAATGTGAGGTCAGCTTGATTTATAATTTTAAATTATAATTTTATATATATATAAATTATATATAAATATATATTAAATACATATATTTTTATATAATTTATATATACTTATATATAAATTATAATTTATATATTTTATAATTTTATGATTTATATTTTCCTTTGATATTTTTAACTGGAGACTCATGAATTTTTTCTTCATTTTTGACATCCATTAGCTTTATCCATTTTGTGGATATGGATTGTTCTGTATCAGGTTTTCCCAGATATCTGTATGTCTTTTTTTTAATGATTTTATTTATTTATTTGACAGAGAGAGACACAGCGAGAGAGGGAACACAGCAGGGGGAGTGGGAGAGGGAAAAGCAGACTTCCTGCTGAGCAGGGAGCCTGACATAGGGCTTGATCCCAGGACCCTGGGATCATGACCTGAGCTGAAGGCAGATGCTTAATGACTGAGTCACCCAGGTGCCCTGCAGTGCCCCTGTATGTTTTTTTGTTTGTTTTTTTTTTTAAGTCTTGGGTCTTGTTTCTGGAAATTTTTCTTGAATCATGGAGTGTATTTATTCCATTATTTTTTTCCAGATACAAAAATGAGTTATATGATAGAACTCATTTTCCTGTCTTTAATATCATTTTTGTTCATTTTCCTCTTTTTTCCTAAATATTTTACTTCTTTTCTTCTGAATATTTTATATTATAGGTGGAATAGCTGCCCCTCCCCCCACGATGTCCAGGTCCTAATCACTAGAACCTGTGCATGTGTTACATTAGATGGGAAAAGGGACTTTGGATGCAATTAAGGTTATAGACTCACAGAGGGATATTATCCTGGACTAGCTGGGTGGTCTTAGTCCAATCACATGAGCACTTAAAAGTAGAGAATTATCTCCCTAAAAATGGATGAATCAAAAAAGGAAGTTAGAGAGATTACAAACATGAAAAGGATTCAACTTGCTATTTTTGATTCTAAGATATTGGGAACCATATAGGGCTAGTCCTCTAGGAGCTAAGAAAGGCCCAAGTTGCACAAGCAAATGGTGACCACCATCTTAATCTACAAGGACGAGAATTCTCTCAGAAATCTGAATGTATTTCAAAGTGGATTCTTCCTAGAACCTCCTGATAAGACTCCAGCCAGTGAACATAGTGATTTCATCCTTGCAAGATTTGGAACAGAAAAATTAGCCAAGACCACATGTACTTCTGACCTGCAGAACTGTGAGATAAATAAGTTTGTGTTGTTTTAAACCTCTCAGTTTGTGGTGATTTACTTGGAAGCAATAGAAAATGAATTTATTATACATCATGCTTTAATACAATTTATTTAAAAAGGAAAAGATCAAAGTGATACATTGAAATAAGAAATGAATGAATTTGAAATTTTGAACTAATACGTCTGACTGTATATCTTTTCCTTTACATTCAAGTGTTAACATATTACAAATTTTACTGTTATTGTTCAGAATTTCCACTAAAATATGTGGTCACCCATGTTGATTTTTTGAGTAAGACTTTATATTTAAGTATATAAATATAAAAGAAATATACAGCAAAAGTTGTGTAAATATGGGAGAAACAGGTAAAAAGGTAAAAAATGCATCATTGAAGAGGTGCATAAAAAATTTCTAGACAAAGTAAGTGAGAACATGGATAGAACTATTTAAGCAGGATATGTTATGAAAATTATATTACAGTGTATAATTTCATCATTCCATGCAATGGTGGAAGAAACATGAGTTAATTTGGCTTATCCAATTAATAAATTAAGTCTATTACATCTTGGAATACTAACTAGGACAGGAAATAAAATTTTTAAAGTTTTTATGAATCAAGGACTTCCACTTATAGCTATCATAGAATAACAGGGACTAGATTTATCTTCTGATAATATAAATTAATAAATTTGATCAAATATACAAACAATAATTTTTAGACATTGCATAAAGTCCTACCTATTGCACAATTGCATAGGACTTTGATACATGAGAGAAAGGAAACAAGTAAGCCCTAATGATTACCATGGCTTCCTACTTGAAGGGAGAACCACAGCAGAAAGAGAATCAAAAGCAGAACAAGGAAGACTTGGTGAGGTGAAGATGACACTGAGAGAGAGATCTGAGTCCAGGGAGATAAGAGGGTGGCAGAGTTGGGCAGAGTTCTGGAGAGAAAGAACAATGCATGAAAAAGAAATCCCTTTTATTCTTTGCCTAGTACTAAGCTATGCAAGCATAGAGTGAAATTCTGTAAGCAAAGAAGGCATGGGAAATTGTAAGCCGAAGAATTTCCAGGGATGTACATTACTTGGGAATAAGATACATTTATGTTCTGATAAGACAAACTGTAAAGTTCTCATTGAACACTCAGTAAAGACCCCAGAAGTATCATGCCTTAGGACTAGGTCTAGGGGCTCCTGGGTGGCTCAGTGGTTAAAGGTTTGCCTTCAGCTCAGGTCATAATCCTAGGGTCCTGGGATCAAGCCTGGCATCGGCCTCCTTGCTCAGTGGGAAGCCTGCTTCTCCCTCTGCCCCTCCCCCTGCTTGTGTTCCCTCTCTCCTGTCTGTCAAATAAATAAATACAATCTTAAAAAAAAAAAAAAAAAGGAGTAGGTCTAAATTATCTCTAGAGTAAAAATATTCTAGGCCAGCAATGTCCAATACAGTTGCTACTAATTGTATGTGGTTGTTGAATATTTGAAATGTGTCCACTAGGGCTATGGAATGGAATTTTTCATTTTACTTAATTTTAACTCATTTAAATAATTTATATTGAAACTTAGTCAAATGTGTCTAGAGGCTACCATCGTGGACAGTGAAGTTCTATGGCTGACCTCATGCACCTTAACAAAGATGAGTCTTGAGGAGATGAAATTGAACTGCAAATAACTGCTTGCCATAACAATTCCCAAAACTCTTTAAGAGAAGAAAACAAAATCTGTATGTTCAACTATGATTCCAAATGTTTGGAAACTAATACAAAAATCACGAGATATGCCGAGAAGTAGAAAAAATGTGAGCCATAACTAGAAGGAAAACCGATCAATAGAACAGACCTCAGATGACAGAGATGATGGAATAAGTAGACAAAGATGTCAAAATAGTTAGTGTAAATATACTCAAAGATTTTAAGGAACACCATTAACATACTGAGGAGAAAAATGAAAGATTTTTTAAAAACCAATAGAACACTTAGAGATAAAAATAAAATATCTGAAATAACAATTCACTGGATAGGTATTAAGGACAATTGTATATTGCAGAAGAGAAGACTTGTAAATGAAGAAAGCAACAGAACCCATTTTTTTTTTAAGCCAGAGAATAAAGATGGGAAAGAAAATGAACAGTGACCTAAGGGATATTATCAAAAAATCTGGCATACATATAATTGGAGTCCTAGAAGGAGAGCAGAGGGAAAGACAGAGAAAACCAGTAAAGAAATAATTTCTTTGAAGAAAAATTTCCCAAACTGATATAAACTATGGTCCCATGCTTACAAAATACTCAACAAACCCAAAGCTTGAAAAACATGAAGAAAATCATACCAAAGCACATCATAATCCCACGGCAAATTAAAAAAAAAGGTGATAAAGAGGGGCACCTAGGTGGCTCAGTCAGTTACACTCCTGTCTTCATCTCAGGTCATGGTCCTGGGGTCCTAGTATCAAGCCTTGCATTGGGCTCCCTGATCAGCAGGGAGTCCGCTTCTCCCTCTCCCTCTCCCTCTCCCTTTCCCCCAGCTTGTGCTGTCTCTCTCGCTCACTCTCTCTCTCAAATAAATAAATAAAATGTTTTTTAAAAAGTGATAAAGAGAAAAATCTCAAAAACAGCAGCAAAAAACAACACTTACCTTCCAGAGAGACAAAGATAAGATGTAACAGACTTCTCATTGGAAACCATGGAAAGCAGAAAATACTGGAATCTCTTTAAAGTGTTGAGGGTATAAAAGTCAACCTAGAATCTACACCCAGAAAATTTCCCTCAATAAATACATTACAAAATACCACCTCATCATTAAAAAGGCCAACATCATACTAGCTACTGTTTAGAGCCATGGCCTATGCTAGGCATTTAACATATATTCACCTCAATTAAGCCTCATTATTAGCATCACTTAACCAATGAGAAATCTAAAACCTACATCCAGGGTGGCTCAGTCAATTGAGTGTCTGCATTTGGCTCAGGTCCTGGAGTCCTGGGATCTAGTCCCACGTTTGGCTCCCAGCTCAGTGGAGAGCCTGCGTCTCCCTCTGCCCCTCACCCTGCTTGTGCTCGTTCTCTCTCTCAAATAAATAAAATCTTAAAAAAGAAAAAAAAAAAAACCATACATCCATGGGGTAGCTTGGGCAAGTTTATGGAGGACAAATAATAAAGCCAGAATGTATTCATTAAGTCAACCAATAAGCAATTCTTTGTTTATTAGGTGCCAGACATGTTTTAGGGTCCAGGTTACTACAGTTAAGGAGTCAGACAGCTGTCTTTTGTAGCTTCCTGTCTCTTAGTGAGACAGGTAAGTATCAAGTGAATGATTGACACAATTTGGATAGGAAGAAAATTGGAGGCCTGGAGGTTGGTGATTGAGGTTCACTGAAGGGAATTAGACTAGGCTTTAGTCTGAAGAAAACTATCTAAGGAGTAGACATCTGAACTAGGACATAGTGATAATAGAACCTTGGTGTGCCCTTGGATGGGAACAGAGAGCCCAGGGGAAGGGTTGTGGAGCTGGAGACAATGACCTATATTGGTTGGGGGTCTGTAAACTATAGCAGGGTTTCCTTGGCATAGTGCAGCAGGTTTCAGTTAAGGCAAACTGAATTACTGAGTAAAGCCTGAATTCCTCCCCACTGACCTGGTAAAGGTCCCATTCCCAGGTTTATTATAATGACATAAGCCACATGCAAGTGCAATCCTAGTGAGGCGCAAAACACATAGTCTGGCCAGCTCCACTTTGGAGGAAGGCCTGAGCATTCATCTGTAAAGTATGTTATCATGAGGGGAAATCTGTATTTTACGTGTTAAACTGGGTCTGGATGCTAAAGAATTTGTATGTACCACATTACATTTTACTTCCCCCACTGCCTTTATTCAAAACCAGTTAGATAAGAGTCAGGAAGAGGAGGGGGTCAAACATGTACAAATATGTACAATCCAACATTACTATGCCTTTCATATTCACTAGACTTGGTAAGGACTTCATAGGGTTAGTGTCCTATTTAATTCTCTCAACAGTCTCATGGGTTAGGTATTACTACTATTCTACAGATAGGAAAAGTGACACACTTGCAAAGTACCATCCACAAGACAGCACTAGTAGAGCTAGGACTTGAATCCAGAACCATTTGACTCCAAAGCACAGACTCACAGCTACTATGATCCCTTTGCATTTTAACACAAATATGGGAGAAGTGACTACTGTATTATAATTGTAGTCTAGTTTCTCAGGCTCCAAGGCACTGTCTAGAAAAATGGCTCTGGTTCAGCCACATTCTTCTTTACCCAGACTTACAGGGATTCCACCTGCACCCATTTGGGTTCTCCTACATCATCTGCACTGCCATGCATTCAGACTCTCTCATTATCAGAGTTCCTACTTTAGAGTCTTATGCAAAGTTCAGTCATTGAGGTTCAATGATTTAGTACTTCTCTTGTAGGAAAGAATTTGTTTCCTTTCAAATGCTCAAAAAAAAAAACCACCAAAAAAACCACAAGCAACCTGCTGGCTGCCTGTGTGTTAATCCAAGGAACGATCTCTTTCAAATTTCCTGTCAAGAGAAAGAGTCACAATTATATTGTGCAGATAATGTTTTACCTTGATATCTGGAATTTCACCCAGTTCTAGAACCTCACAATTTTATTGCCCTTGGAAAAATAAGGGTCAAATTTAATATAAGTCAGTAAGGAAATGGACATTTTGATCCACTTCTTTGGCACCTGTCATATTGATATCTAAATTAGAACCTTAAGCTTCTTATTCATTCTTTCTTTCTGCTTGTTTTACTTTCTAATAAAGCTTTGTCTACAACCTTTCTGGTGGACAGTTAAAACACTGTGTCCAGATTTAAAATGCAGCTGCTTGATCTAGAACTTTCATTTTCAGGAAATTGGTCTAACAGAATAATCAAAGAGTACTAGATGTCTGTACATGGATAGCTATTGCAGAATTACTTGCAACAACAACAAAAAAAACCTAGAAAAAAATCTAGACGTGGCCAACAGGAAGTCAATTTAATACACCATGGTATAGCTTTGTAATGCAGCAATTAAAAATGAAAATGTGAGGGGCACCTGGGTGGCTCAGTGGGTTAAAGCCTCTGCCTTCGGCTCAGGTCATGATCCCAGGGTCCTGGGATCGAGCCCCGCATTGGGCTCTCTGCTCAGCAGGGAGCCTGCTTCCTCCTCTCTCTCTCTGCCTGCCTCTCTGCCTGCTTGTGATCTCTCTATCAAATAAATAAATAAAATCTAAAAAAAAAAATGAAATTGTGTCTCAGTAGTGAGAAAATGTGGGCCACAATGTGAAAATAGTTTACAAAACAGTGAGTATAGCTCCATTTTTTTTTTTTAAACACATGAAAGCAAAACGAATGCCCTCTGAGAGGTCACATTATGGATGAACTTTATTTTTTTTTTTCTGGCAGCCTAACATAGCGGTTAAGACTCTGGGTTCTGGAGGGGTGTCTGGGTAGCCCAGTTGTTGAACATTGGACTCTTGGTTTGGCTGGGGTCATGGGACTGAGCCCCGCCTAGAGCCCTGAGCTTCTCACTCTGGCCTTTCTGCTCATGCTCTTTCTCTCTCTCTCTCTCTCTAAAATAAATAAGTAAATCTTTAAAAAAAAAAAAAAAAAAAAAAGACTATGGTGGGCTCTGGAGATGGCCCAACTAGGTTTAAACCTTGACTCTACTCTTTATTAGTTGTATGGCTCTCTAGGCAAGTAACTTTTATGAAAATTACGTGAGTTACTTTATGTAAAATCTTTAGTACAGTGAAATTATCATCATCATTATAAAATGGGAACAAAGTTAAAAATAAAAAGTGCCTTTAATAACAAAGAGGCAGTGTGTTTAATATTATACCAAAGGACACATGGGAACGGGAGTAAGAAAAACTGGGTTTGAGCCAAAGCTTACCAACTGGTGGAGATTCTGCACAAATCCCATCCTCGGAGCCCTGATTTCAAGGGTCAAATGGGGAGAGTAACACTCTTTCACCATCTCAGAAATGTGGCTGGGATCAAATGAGAGTTTATAAGAGGACTACATAAACCATGATACACTCAGCAAAATATTTTATTATTATATTGAACGTTGAATCCTTAATATCATACGCAATTACAAATAATTTTGTCCTAATTGCAAAGCAGGAAAGGTGCAAACTCAAATGGTTACAGAAGAAAGGGAAATAACTAGATGTAGTGGAATAAGCTCGTCCACAAGATACGTCAGCACTTGGCCACCAGCAGGGAGAGTGAAGCAAGGGTAAGAGGAGAGAAATAACTTTATAACAATATTTTCTTAGACTAGCAGTGTTCTTAGTGTGGCATTCCATCACATCCTAACCACCTGTTCTTTGCTATTTAAGATAACAACTATATAATCTGATAAGTGGATCCTTTCAGGCGTCACTGAGTAAACTGCTGGGCAGCAAGGCTTTGATCTAGATCTGGGCCAACAGATTAACATTCTCAAAGTTACTGGGAAGAAACAAAATGTCACCAGTAAAAGTTCAAATTATGGTGCTTCATTCTGCTGACTTTGCTGGGTGATTCAGAGAATAATAAAGTAATAGTACATTTCAATTCCCAGAAGGGACATATGTTACAGCTCTCTTTGTAGAGTGACTCACAGCTATGTGACTCTTGACAGAACAATTTTATGTTTTGCCATTTTTCAACTGAGGAGCTTGGCTTAACGGGGTATGAGGTCCCTTTAAGCGATAAAGTACTTTATTGATGTATAGGTCAAGATTATGCTAATAGGACATAGTATTTGGTAATTTGGAGTAGATTCTTTACTTATAATTATTTTACCTATTATAACCTTGATGGAATTCAGAATTAAAATAAGGAGGAACTTTTGGAGAAGAAAGTAACCGCCACAGAAATAAAATCCCCTTACCTCTTGCCACCCTACCCCCACTCTGCTGGAATTACCAAGAGTACACCTGATTAAAAGAAGCAAAACCATGCTAAAGCATTGAGAGAGATGAGACCATCTCATTTAATTTAATCAAGCTGGCCCAATCCTGACAACAACAACTACACACAAAAACATCATCTAGTATACAGAAGTAAATTCCAAAAATATTATCCATCAATTTAGTAGTTTCAAAGGGAACAAAACAAACTCAATAGACAGCCACAGCATTTGATATTACATTTGATAAAAAGAAAAAAAAAATCTTAGTGAAAATAGGACCAGGAAGATTTTTCTTCTTAATGGGATGAAAAGTATCTCAATCAACAGCTCATGTTATACTTTAACAACAAATACCAAAGGTATTCCCCTGCAGTCATAAATAAAACAAACAACTTCATGTCTGTTTTGTATTTAGCATTACTTTGGAAGTTACTGCAATTAAAGCAGAAAAGTCAGAGATTTAAAAATAAGAAATTCAATATTAGAAAATAAATGAAATTATGTGTAGACAACATAATTACACAGAACACCAAAGAATCAATTGACATACAGAGTAGAACTACTAAATGTTCTAGTTAATGGTTAAATTTAAAATAGAGTGAAATTAACAGCACTCATATGTCATTAATAGAAATGAAAATGCAATGAAGAAATAAAATGATTCATAATAAAAAGCATTAATTGTAAAAAATGATTAAAGAACTTTTTCTCATTTTCTAACCATAAATGAAATTAACACTTTGGTTGGAATACAAAAGAAGAAGAAGAAGGGGAGGGAGAGACAGAAGAAGGAGAAGGGGGAGGAGGAGGAAAAGAAAAAACACAGTCTACAGTATTTTGTTTAGTAGCTTGACCAAAGGAAGATAAAACAGAATGTTATGAATAACTACACTCATAAGTTTGGTAACTTAGATGAAATGGACAATTTCCTTGAAAGTTAAACCGCCAAAACTCAAGAAATAGTCAGCATAATTCTATTTAAAGAACTGAATTCAGATAAAAATCTTCCAATAAAGAGGCCCAAATGGTATCATTGGTGAATACTATCCAAACTGTAGGGAAGAAATTACATGAAGTTTACCCACATTCTTCCATAACTCGTGAAGGCAACATTACACTGACGAGACAATGAAATTAAAAGGTAAGGAAAACTACAGATCAACATCCCTTATGGACACTGATGCAAATATACTCAACAAAATACTAGCAAAGGAATCTAAGCAATATTCTGGAAATTCAAGGCTGGTCCTACAAAGGAAAATGAATGTGATTCACACACCAACATTATGAAGGGAAAAAAAGACATGATGGTTTCAATAGATGCAGAAAGAAAAAAAAAAAAAACATCAGATGAAACCCAACATCCATTCATGATTAACAAGTCTCAGAAAACAAGGAATAAAAGGGAATTTCCTCAGTCTGAAAAGGCCATTTACAAAAGTCCTACAAATAACCTCCTTAATGAAGACTGAATGCTTGCCTCCCAGGACTGATGACAAGGCAAGGATGTGTCTAACCTCACCACTGCTTTCCATCACCTAGAAGGTCAAACCAGTGCAACAGGACAAGGAAAAGAAATAAAAGGCATTTGAAAGGAAAATTTTCTAGAAAGATTGTAAAGAAAGAAAACATTTATTACAAATAAGCTGCAGACAACACGACTGAATAGGAAACTTCTAAAAATCTACCTAAGTGGATTTGGTATCAGGATACAAGATCAATGTACAAAAACCAATTGTACAATGAACGATTATAAATTGAAAATTTTGTACATATACACACAGTAAACTAGTAACAATGTATGTGCAAGATCTGTATGCTAAAAACTAGAAATACTGATAAATCCATGACCCACATAAAACAAAGCAATATGCTGCCTTCATGGATTGGAGGACAAATATTAAGATGTCCGCTCTCCCTGGTCTATGCATTAAGGGCAATTATCATTAAAATCCAAGAGGTGTTTGTTTTTGTTCTCATCAAGAGGCTGACTCTAAAATGTATAACGGAAAGGTAAAGGAACCAAAATCGCAAAATGTTTTTTGGGGGGAAAAAAAAAAACACGTTGATTTACTGGCTTATGGAAAGCTACAGCAACCAAGGCAATGTAGTATGGGTGAAAGCACAGATATATAAACTACTGGAACACTTTTTAGAAAAAGACTAACATGGTGCCAACTGATTTTCAACAAAGATACAAAAAAAAAAAAAACTTCAACCCATCTTTGGTGTTTATGTAATGTTTATATTTACCATATGTAAAAAGTAACTTAAATGGATCCCAGACCTAAATGTAAAAAGTAGAAACTAGTAAAGTCCTAAAAACAAAAAATCTTTGTCACCTTAAGGTAAGCAGTTTTCTTAGATAGGACGCCAAAAGCATAATCCATTAAAGAAAAAGTTGCTCAAGCGGACTTTGTGAAAATTAGGAACTGCTGCTCTTCCAAGAGCTCTGTCAAGAGTAGGAAGAAAAGAGAAGCTCAGACTGGAAGAAAATATTTACAGAGCACATCCTGTATCAAGATTATGGAAATTAGTATCTGGCTAGAAATTTAAAAAAAAAATAGTTACCACTTTTGACTTTTTCAATTTAATAAAGATAAGACATGGGATTTTTTTTGTCCATTAGTGAGAGTGTGATGATTTGGGTAATCCCATATACTTGGTGGAGCTTCCAGTTTTGGAAGGAAATCTGACAAGATCTGTCAAATCTTAAATATACCCATATCCTTTAATACAGACTCTATTTCTAGAAATCTATCCTTAAAAATCTTGTACTCAAAACAAAAAAACCACCTTACACTCAGGTACTTGTTTGCAAAAATGATAAAAATCAGCCCTTACAACAGACTGATGAAATAAATAGCAGATCCACCAATATGAGGCTATGCAGACAAGGAACTCTTGCTAAAAGTGTCTTCTGATCTGGGAAACTGCTCAAGACACAACATTAAGTGGGGAAATAGGACATAAAACTGTATACAGGATCCCATTTTCTATGAAGAAGGAAAGACAAATATGTTTTCTCTGCATGATGAGATTGCAGGTGGGGTATTTTTCCTTTTTTGTACTTCCTGAAAAACATGTATTCTCAGGATATAGAAGTTACTTTGTAAAAGGAAATGGTGTCCCATAGTTTAACTCCACCTAAGTTCGACGTAAGCCAACATGTAATTCCTGGGCTCCTTGTAAAGGAGAAAGCGAGTGTGGCACGTAAGGATGGGATTTTGCAAAGGGGTTGGCAGATTGCATAGGCTATGACTGACAGCTCAAAACTTTTTTTTTTGTTGCTTCCCCAGTAAGACCGTGACACACAGTTAACTGACATGTGGGTTCCCCCTCTATCACTGAGCCCTTAATTGAGTACTCCTAGTATTCATGTTGAATACTGGTCTTATCTGGACTTAAATATCCTTTGGACTTTCCCTTCACTTGGCTCCCAACTTAGTTTTTAGCAATTAAGATCTTACAGTACGGGAATAGAATTCTGCTGATGCATTCTTAAAAATACCTATTTAGGACTTAAACATTGCCCTCTAGTGGGAAGCCCTCAAATAACTTATTGCTGTTCACAGATTAGAGCAGAAACTGTAGCTAGAATATTAAAAGAAAAAAACTACTAGCTTCCCCCTCCATGCTCGTTTCTTTGCCAGGTTTCTCCTTTTGGAGGAATCTTTGTAGTGCACTCATTATGGTAAGTTCTGTGCTAAAGAGGAACTTTTCACATGTATTAACTTTAAGTCCGTAAGGTGGGCAGTTCTTATGTTTTTTTAAAAGTGGCCACTTCTTAATGCTTACACACACAGAGGTTAAGTCATAGCGCTAATACCATTATGCAATAAAATGTCAGGGAGACAAAAAATTTATCTTATCATTATGGCTAAAAAAGTATCTTCAGCAGTTGAGAACATCCCAAGACCTTTAATTTCACTTTTCATTTAATACTACAGTTACAATATTTTGGCCTCCTATGCATTTTTACAAAATGAAGCAGGGTCAGGTTCAAAGATTTTGGGTTGAGGTGTGTAAAAGAACTTTTTAGCCAGTCACACACACACACACACACCCCACCCCACCCCCCGCCACAGCTTCAGTTATTGAACAACTGAATAAAGAAGATACCCCATAGAGTAGTGCTCTCAAATACTAAATAGATTTCAGTTCTCAATTACCTAGCATTCACCTTTTTTCTCTTCTCTTGGTTTGGTTTTGTTCTTTCAGAAGTTTACAGTACTATCTCCACTTGAATATGTATGTGATCTTTTAAAAAAAAAAAAAAAGGGATGTAGAAACAGTGTTGCCTAAGAAGGTAATGATTCCACTAAAAATACTGTCAGTAGTGTTCAGGTTTCACATATAAATTTTCCAAGACTAAAAACCTATTACTTGAAATAAATCCTGTTACACACAAGAACATGTTTTCGTATTTCTCATTTTCTCTAGGAGTATCTGTAACCAGAATCCTCACATTTGAAGATTTGAAAAGATCCTCACTTAAAAAAAAAAAAAAAAAAATCCTCACAATTTGAAAGGAAAAAAAGTACACGAATGTAATATTTATTTCCAAAAGACTAGGCTTCACAGAAGAAAATTTAATATCCAGTAGTTGTTATATAAACTTTTGTTTACATACAGAGATTCATAAAGTAACTATTGCCCAGCCACTAAATAAAGATCAAAGGAAATTAACAGAATAAGAGTTTTTTTCCTACTCTAATTTAAAAGGAAAAAAAGTTTTAGATAGAAGGGATAGGATATGGAGGTGTCAAGAAAATAGGAGAATACAAGCAATTTGACAAGACTAAGTTTATTCTAAGCAAAATTTTTATTAATAAAAAAATTAACCATGACCATATGAGATGAGTGGCTGGGCTTAGAGTCTGCTACATCAAATAAATTAAAAACTGATAATTGAGAATATCATTACAATTTATAATAGCATTCTTTTATAGAGGCATTTTAACTTTAGCAATGTTTCTCTTAAACATAAAAAACTAACCCTTAGTGTCATGGGTGAGAATCATCATAGCTACTGCTGACTCAAAAGAGAATTTCCAAGAGCTGTTTGGTGATATTACCTCAAGACCTACACCCGAACTTTAGGGAAACAATCTTCCAAAAAGATCTGGAACGCCTGATAGGAAACAAGTATCAGTGTTTGATACTGTGGCAAGAGGATATCCCACTTCAAGTGTGAAGAATAAATAACACAAATTAAGAATGCACCCAAGACCCCCAAATAAGTTAGCAAAAGTGCCGTTACTTTAAGAATTATCAGACATATGTGTTTAAATACAAATTCAAATTTGTTAAGTCGAAAAGATACAGTAATTTTATTACATAAAATTTCTCCTGTGTGCTAAAAATGTTAACTTACAAAAACATAATATTTGTATAAGTGTAGAGGGAATTACGGTCGAATTGTCAAATCATTTTTCATTGATGAGAATAGAACAGTAGGTAGTGGACATAGTCGAAGCACTCAAGAGTCCTTGAAAATTCAAGGTTGTCTATTACTGCTCAGCCAATACACACTAACCATTCTCTAATAATATAAATGCCTACTTGATTTTTATTTTTAAAAATAAAGTCCATTTGTTTCTCCATTAAAGCTTCTGCAAGACTGACAAAGGTACATTCTACCTATTAAAAATAGGAGTACTCTTCATCTTTGGATAGGGAAATGTAATCATATACAGATTACCAAATTTTTATTTGAGGCAGCTCTTGGGAGTCCATTAAGCACTTTTTGAACACTATACCTTTAAAGTTTGTCTTTAATAGTAATACTTTGGAAAACCAAAAATAGAGGAAAAACATCTATGGCAAAGTACATTTCATTCAGATTTGATAGCAGTAAAGTACAAAAAAAAATAGTGCAGTGTCAATTTTCTCTGTAAATCACTTGAGAATAGTTTTATGTTTTATGATTGAAAGACAAAAAAAAGTTTTAACCTGTTAAAAAAGTTTTTTAAGTCTTTGACTTTAGTAAGGCAAAAATGAAATTAAGACTGTAAAAAGACTTTAAAAATGAAGTTCTACAAATTTGGTTCCCATTTACAACCATTTCATTAACAGAGGAGTTAAGTGTAGATACAATGTATCCAATACTCATAACCACAGTAAAAAAAAAAAAAAATCTCTAGCAATTTGTAGATTGTGAAATCCTTAGTAATACCAATATATATTCAAAACTTGTTCATACAGAACCAAGACCTCTCCTTCTCCATGTAAAAGAACACTTGTTAAAGATAATTAACAAAAATACCAATTAAACAATGGAAATTCATTTCATTTCACTGCGCCCAAAAGTATGACACAAAATATTGGCTTAAAGAGGTAGATTAAAAAGAAAAAAGAAAACCAGATTCTCCATTCTTTGTCACTTTTATTCAGTAGTAGTATTTTTTTCCTTATTTTCGGTGCCAGACACGGCAAGGAGTGATTACAGCCAACTGTTATTAAAACATTTGTTCGCAACATATACCCCCCTTTACCACTGACCCCAAACTGACTCATTTTGTGTGCTTTCGTTCTTTCTTTTTTTAATATACCACCACCAAGACTGGGTGGAGGGGGCAAGGGTAAAAGAGATGAAGGGGAAGAGTCCAGGAGGCCAGAAGAGGAGGAATGCTACAAGCCACAGTAAGAATGAGCTGTATTTAATTTAAAAAAGGGGGAGGGGTGTACCCCACAAATGATACAGTAATGAGGATACACAATTAAATCCCATAAGCATGACTGAAGGCTTTCACTGTGTTTGACGTCATCACAATGGAAGGCATAAAAAGTGGAGTAAATCAATGTTGATACAGTCCAATCTAGTCCATTAGGCAAGATGGTGCAAGAAGTCATTTAAATTAAAAGTGCCCTACCCTTACCTACATGGCTAGCAGACATGGAGAACACCAGTGATGAATCCACAGAGATTTCTCCATGTAGCTATAAAAAATGTGTTGTCGAATGGCACATTGTCAAACACTGGAAAGGGGCGCCACAATGGACCTCTCTCTTTTTTAGGTACGAATGCTAGATTCAACTATCTCAACTAAGCAGGAAGTGGGCTCTTCTGCTGGGAATGCCAACCCTAATTCACTTTGTCTTGAAATATATACAGATTGTTTGTAGTAGCTACAGCAATGATATTTTCCTTGGGGTGCCAGGCTGTATGAAGGATTTTCTTGTTGAAGTCTAAGCTGTCAACACTTATTTCATCCTTCTTTCGCTTGCCACTTGCACAGACTTTTCGTGGTTTCAGAACCGTGCGAGGTTTGTTGTTTTCCCGTGATGCTTCTAGGGTTATGTCTCGCTTTGTGTTCCTGTCAAACATTCTGAAGAAATTATTGTAAGATCCAGTCATGACAACACTGCAAAAGCAAACAGGATGCAAGTAAGTGAACAAAAGTTTATTTCCAGTAAAATGATTCAGTGATGAAACCTAGCCTATTACCACATAGGAAATAGCTACTTCAAGCTGATCTGGATTTAGGGAGAGGGTTGCTGACACCAACCCAAGGACCAATTATTCAAATAAACTAGTACTGGTCTGGTACTAGTTAGTGGTAATTAACTTGGATTTCTATTAATAGCTCCTTTTCAGGACTACCAAAACTATCACCGAAGTTGAAAATATTCTCGAAAGTAGCTTCTTAGTAGTACTGAAATAATCTCTGCTGAATATATTTTTGCAACTATAGGTTTTGTGATTAACCAAACTGGTAGCTTCTTCAAATACCAACCAGGGGATCACAGGTTCTAAAACCCTTCAAAATTCATGGTATATAGCTATTCATAAGAAACCAATACATTACTTTGTGATTTAAATTATAAACTACAGAATCTGCTCCCAGGATGTTGTCTGATTGGGAAAATGCTGTCTTATGAATGCCTTTTTTAAGGTATCTGGGATGCCTGGGTGGCTCAGTCCATTAAGCGTCTGCCTTCAGCTGAGGTCATGATCCCAAGGTGCTGGGATAGAGTCCTGTATCAGGCTCCTTGCTCAGCAGGGAGCCTGCTTGTCTCTCTCCCTGCAGCTTCCCCTGCTTGTATGTGCTCTCTCTCTCTCTCTCTTAAAAAACAAACAAACAAAAACCTTATTCTGTGATTATTAAGAGTAGAATATAAATTTTTTTCTTCACAGGAAGTCATTTTACCTATTGCATTAAATACATTTAAAGCACTTTTTCTGGGGACAAATATTTTTACAATATCCGTTTAATCGTTGCCAAATTTTAACCTTACCCAGGGTACCTCTGTCAGTTCAACTTTCCATCCATCACTGCTCAATGTTTGCTAAGTTTAAGCACCAACAAGCAAAACCACCCAAGTCTGAAACTATTAATTTAGAAAGGGTCTGGTGCTACTATTACATACCATGTTCTTCCATATGGTTTAAATTATTTTTTAAGTAAGATTACAGAATATCAAGGAACTGTTTAAAGTAATGCTTGAAAATAAGTATTTTTATGTTATCATACATTATACAGGTCATATATGAAATATAAATGATTACCATCTATTCAGTAATGTCAAGTCCTCCAAAGGACACTTGACAACATTTTAATCAAACTCAAATTGGTGCACATACCTGAGGGTAATATAACTCTCTTTTAATATGAATTATGTATTTGGATTGGTACCCCCATATTATCTGAATTTGTGAGATTTTAGTAATTAGAACACCTAGGTCGATGGCTCTTTGTAAATTTTAAAAGGTTTTGGTAGGTCAGCATTTCTATGGTATACCTGCCCAAAATGTATAACCTGAATCAAATTATGAGAAAACATTAGATAACACTCAGATTAAAAAATGTTCTATAAAATCAATGGCCTGTTTTTCAAAATGCCAAAGTGGCAGTAGACAAGAAAAACATGAAGAACTACTATTTCAGATTAAAGGAGAACAAGACAAGACAATTAAATGTTATATATACTTTGGGACTGCATATTTGACTGGATTTTCTTCTCTGCTAGGAAGGACATGGCCAAGAGGGCTGGTGAAATTTTAATGGGCTCTGTGGATTTGATGGGAGGACTGTGCCACGGGAACTGTTTTGCTTTATATGACTGCCCTGTCACAATGTAGAAGAGACTCTTATCCTTTAGAAAATGCTCATTAAAAAGTTTAAGAGCAATGGGCCACCATGTTATTGGTTCACAAATAAAGTATGTGTATCTATTTGCGTGTCTTTACAGAGACAGATATAAAGGAAGAGACTGACACAGCAAACAGTAACAGGAGACCCTGAGTAAAGGCTAAATAACACTGTGTCACTCTTACAAATTTTCTCCCAGTTTGAAATTATTTCAAAACAAGTTTTTAAACAGTAAGGGAAATCAAGAATTTCTTTTTGATAATGAACATAACTTAAAACCGGCAGCAATATGTTTCAACAATGAGAAGAGCTGGTACAGTGGTGCATCAGATCCTAGTGTATCAGTATCTTCTTTCTCTTCCTGTCTGCAAATTTCTCCTTTCTCTTCTTCCCTTTCCTTCTTCCTTCCTGATGGCTTAGGGTTAAGCAGTGGCATTCAAAGGCAAACCTTGCTTGTTCTGAGTCTAGGTTTACTGTGGCCAGCCTATTTCGGGGTGTCATGTTACATTCAGATGAAGGTAATATTAAACATCACAGCAAACATAAGTGATCCAAGTTCTAGCATCCTCTATAACACAGAACACCATGATCCTTGAATGTTCTATCAAGCTTCACTGATTAAACTGTTAAAAAGTACATCTAATGACCATGAAGGCAAGCTTAAGTAATTCCAAAATGTCTTTTCTAACGTTTTCTGTTCTACTGGAACACAATAAATGGTAAATAAATATTGATAAGGAAAAACTGAAAGACTTATTTGTCCTTCGAAATAATGGTACCACACATTTTAATGATACAGTAAAAATGAATCATACACTGTGGAAAAGTTGTAGATTTTAAAAACCCTAATTACTCAGATAATATGGTTAAAATGACTTATGGTAATCCCACTTCTATGAGATACTGATGTGATATCTGGAAAAAACTGGTGTTTAATATTCCAAATGAAATATCTATTGCCTAAATATTTCTCAAAAGTTTCATAGATGAACCACCAAAGTGAAATTTCGCCATTTTAACAGTTGTCATGTCAAAGATGTCACTGCTTCGGTTCATAAAAAGGAATATTTAAAGATGTTTAAATCATAACTTAAGATAACTACATTTTTGTGTATTTTCATATTTATTTAAATTTCATATTTACAAAGTTTAATTTTTATTTGCTATTATTGCTACAGGATTACTGAATTTATTTCAATCAAACTGAAGGAAAAATGAAGTAAGGATTTATAATTTCTGTCAATCATACTAGAAGTGAAACAGAACATTTTTTTCCTCCAATAAAAGGCCGATTTGAATGAGAAGTTCAAATTAAAATCAATTACCTGTCAGATCCATTCCAACAACATTCAAATTTATCAAATATGCAGTCATTTTCATATAGTGAACAAAGTTTACTTCTGAGGTATTCATGAACCTGGGTTTTAAATATAAATATATTATTATAGATATATTTAACTTCAAGATCTAATTGATATTAGAAAAATAAACAAGTCCTTATTTTTTTTAAAGGAATATACAGACACATACATACTCTGTAATCTTACTAAAACTCAACTCTCTTAGTAACAAACAATAAAGGCGTTTTATCCTTCTCACAAACAAAGCTCTCTTCCATGAACACACATTTTCCTACTGTAGGACAGAGAAAAATACCCTTTGGGGCATGACACATGAACTCTACACGCTGGACTAAAATATTTAGGCTAAAATACATTTGAAAGTGGTGCAGATAACAGAATAAGTAAAGACTACTATATCAATAGTTGAATATGTTAACACCTGTTTTTTTCAGTCCATTAACTGCTGATTAAAAAAATATTCAATATTATGTTTTACTTCCTTTTTAAATACCATTTTCGGGCATAAATAACTGAATCCTACATTATCATTAAAGTGCATATGCTATGCAATTATAACTGACCCTTGAACAGCTCGAGGATTAGGGGTGTTAATCCCCCTGCACAGTCAAAAATGCACATATGGGGCACCTGTGTGGCAGAGTCAGTTAAGCATCCCACTCTTGGTTTTGGCTCGGGTCATGATTTTGGGGTCTTGAGACTGAGCCCCATGTCAGGCTCCATGCTCAGGGTGGAGTCTGCTTCAGATTATCTTCCCCCTTCCCTGTGCCCCTCCAGTTTGCGCTCTCGCCCTCTCTCAAATAAATAGGTCTTAAAAAAATAATTCACATACACTTTTTGACTCCCCAAAACTTGACTACTAAGAGTCTACTGTTGGCTAGGGGGGACTTACTGATGATAAAGTTAACACGCCATTTTATGTCTGTAGTATGTATTATGTACTGCATTCTTATAAGAAAGTAAGCTAGAGGAAAGAAAATGTTATTCAGCAAATCACAAGGAATATACATTTGCAGTATTCTACTGTTTTTATAGACAAAATATCCAAGTATAAAGTGGACCAACACAATTCAAACGCTGTTGGTCAAAGATCAACTGTATACAGTTACTCAAAGCATGCATCACTGAAAAAATCTTATCACTTGATATTCCTCATAGAATATCAAACTAATGAAAATGTACCTCTTTTTTGAAGTATAAGTCACTAGGATTTCACAAGGGGATAAACCAATAAATAAATAAATTTGGTATTTAAAATGTACTCTGAGAAACAATGCATTTCAATATTAACACTGTTAAATTACAAAGGAGGAAAGTTCCAAAGCTTTTGTTGTGATGGGGTGCAAGGGAAGGGGTTGTCTTGATCTCACTAATCCTTTTTACTTAAGAACCTTAAAAAAGAATTAATGATAGAAAAGGGTAGGTACCTTCCCAATGCTTAGAATTCCCTGTTCCTTATGAAGCAACCTAAAATCATTTTAAGTGTCCATTTCAACTTTTAAGTATAATGGAATGATTCAGGCCATGTCTATGTGACATTACGTGCAAATTTGTTAACTATGAGGAACTGCAACTCAGGGAGGGGTCAGGATAGAAGGCAAAAACTTAAGATCAAAATACCCTTTAGTCACAAAAAGCTCAGGAAGATGCTTATATAAATTCAACAACAGCTAAATCTGCATACGTTGAGTATAAAATGTAACTCTACTCTGAATCACTAATCCAATTCAGCATAAGCAGAAAAACTGCAAATTAGGTTAATCATAACAATTCAGCAAAGTTCTAGAATCCACACATAGGGTTTCCCACCAAATAATTTTAAGAGTATGAAATTAAGATCCAAATCAATTTTATTCTCAATGGCAATGGGGGTGGTGGTGGTGGTGAGAAACACCAGGAGATAGATCACAATCTTGTAAGTTATACAAATTTAACTGAAAAGAAAGCAGTATGTATCTCTTTGCCTTTGTTTCAACGTAGCATTTCCTTTAAAATTTCAAACCAGGGGCGCCTGGGTGGCTCAGTGGGTTAAGCCTCTGCCTTCAGCTCAGGTCATGATCTCAGGGTCCTGGGATCGAGCCCCGAGTCAGGCTCTCTGCTCAGCGGGGAGCCTACTTCCCCTTCTCTCTCTGCCTGCCTCTCTGCCTACTTGTGATATCTCTCTCTCTCTCTCTCTCTCTCTCTCTCTCTCTCTCTGTCAAATAAATAAATAAATAATCTAAAAAAATAAGATTTCAAGCCATTAAGGAAGAATATTTATAGTAGTTTATGTTTGTAAAAGAGGAGTAAAAGGCTTGAGAAACATCATTTTAATTTTATAGAAAACACACAACATAAAGAAGGTACCATTTACAAATTCTGTATTCTTAAAACAGTGTTAAGTGTCTTCTATACTATAGTTTAGGGTTTACCCCACGTTTCTGCTTGCCCCCATTCCTGTCCCCGGCTGTGCATGTCTTTATTCTATTCTCCAGAAGAAAGGGATAGGGTATCGATGGTGGCTGACTGACAAGAGAACCCAGAACTAATATCCTGGGCTTTCAAGCCCTTCTCCTTTAGCCTAAGACAACAGTCATCCGCCGAAAGGCAGAATGTCAGTCTGTTTGACTGGGCACGCCAAAGTTAAGCTCCAGTTCAACTACTACTGCTCATACTCCAACCAAGATGGGCCATTCTCCACAATCTTCTTCCCCACCTAGACCTTATTACTCTTCCTCCTCACTTTAAATGCAGACAGCAGTGTGGAAAAATGGTGTCAACAGTGAACCAAACTGGTAGCAAAATCACCCTTTAACTGAACAGACAACACAACCTCTATAAAAGTATACATAAAATCAACATATGGAAAAGCAACATATTTATGAATCTCTGAAGGAAAATGCCTAAGGGTCCACCCATGCTGTATTGGGATTAACACATAGTACAAAATCCTTTTCTGTGAAGACTCAGAGTAAATAGGGCATATGCTAATTGAAAGAAAAAACTGCAAATACCTGGTATGTTTCCACAGGCCTGTTTTCCATATTTAAGTCCCAAATTTTGACTGATAAATAGTCTCTAGTCATCATATATCGACCACTATGGCTGAATTTTACATCAGAAATAGAGGAGATGATTTCAGAAAAAAAAGACCTGTTACTGGGATCTTCAGGTTCTTCAAACACTAAAAACAAGCAAAAAAAATTTTTTTAAAAAGGGCAATTTGTAGAATATTCTGGCTTGGACAAAGCACTTGCTGAGACAACCATTCACAAACTTCCTAAGAGTGAGCTGGAGATGACAGGCTAGTGCAGAACTGAAAAACATCTCTCTGACTATAAGAACATAACCTTCCCTGAAAGTTTCTTAAGGGGAATGACTTAACATTGATATTGAAGATATAAAAGTATACAGTATCTTCCCAGGGTCCTATAGCTGATTTAGCAAAAACAGGAATAGCCAGGACTTCTGATTTCAAAGTGGACCAGGTCTGTAGGTTCTGCATATACCTCCATAACTTTGCCTGTATGTTCACCACAAGGGAACACACTATCCGTATTTATACCAGATTTTATTTTTTTTAGCGGCCAAGTATTTTGGTAACAGGCATGTACCCATTTTTATGAGTTTTAAAAACACTTAACAACATGAAGACAATAATAATGCAACCCCTTAATTTTTTAACCCAGTGTTTTTTCTAACTTTTTTTAAACCAAGGAAATCTCTTCTCAGAAAAATCTTCCTAGAAAGCTCAAAACAGAAAGCAACAAAGGGAGAGCAGGAGGAAAAGAGAAAAGGGAGGCAAGGAGGAAAGGAAAAAAAAAAAAACAAAACCAACTCTACTTAAGAGTTAGAGAGCCCAGCCCCAAGTTCTCCCAAAATCACATTCCATTTAAAAATATATCCACTAGGACAACAACAGACATGCTCCCAAGAGAGCCTTTTATGGTCTTCCAGTAGAATGACCTATAATACCTCACGTGGAGTCAGGCAGTTTATTACCAAAGGGTACAGGAGGCCCTGGGCACACAGGTTTCCAGATTTATAAACCCATGTAAATGTAGTCACTATGCCTGATGCCACTTTCAAAGAGCAGAAAATGTTACCATTTGAAAAAAAAGACGAAAACACTTACGTTTAGAATGCCTATCACAGAGGGCAGAGGCCCTCATGTCACATAACCGAATAGTTCCTTTACTGCTGCTGTATACAAACGTGTTGCAGCTGTTTGGATGGAATTCTGCTGCCGTAATCACCTCTGTTAGCTCTTCCATATTGGCAGGCTTGATATCCACAATATCTGGATAGCATTTTATTAAGGAATTTCCACTTAGAAAAAAGGGCAAATATAATTTTACATTTCTCAAGTTTGAAATTAATTCATAAACTTAACCACAAGGATTAATTCTGAATTGCATTCTACTCCTTATAGGAGTACAAATCCCAGAGGGATAAAAACTTCTAATGCTTGGGAAAAAATCTTAGAAGAAACCATGTTAGAATGTAGATGGGCCTCTTTTTCTGAGTATGATGCGAATCCCAGAAGCCATAAGGGAAAGACTGATTAAGTTTATCTTCCTATATTAACAGGACTTAGTGTAAATTCTAAACAAATCAAAAGTAAAAAACTTCAAGGGGGTAAAAAAGGGAACCTATCTGCAACACAAAGGAGCTGATTCACTTAATATTTTAAAAAAGTGCTTTAAAAACAAACAAAAACCCCAGAAAGTATGTAAATTCAATGAAAAAATGAGAAGAGAACAAAAAGAAATATAAGTAGTTGATAAATAGGACTTTTCACTAACTAGACTGGTAATGAAGGGAAACAGGCTCTTTTATATACTATGGGCAGATTATGAACTATAGTAAAGTACTGATTTTTCAAATGATGTCTATTTAAAAAATATAACATTAACACTAGCAGCAATAACTACATGTAACAAGACCTTTAAAGAAAGATACTTAAATATATTTATAAACAATCCTAGGTTTATATGTATATAGTATACTGTGTATGCCAGGTATGTCTGAATCACACACTTGTACATGTACAGAAAAATCTCATAAGGATAATATAAACAATGAAAGTGGCGTCTGGAGAAGTATTTCTATTGCCTTTATACCACGATGACTTCTATGAATTTCTTTAGCCAACCTTACTAAGAATATTTTTATAATTATAGATAATACTCTACAAATTTGTTTTATTAAAAACTCAACCATTAAAAAAACTTTTTATAGGTAAAACTGTATTTAATATACATAGTAGTATTATAGGAAAGTATTTAGTACTAAGTACTAAACTTACTATAATAGTACTTAATAATTCTAAGAATCCTATTTTTTAATCAATATATCATGCTCTTTATCAAAGAACTTCCCACACTATTTAATCACTTAAACACAAAGAAAAAGTGTTATAAAGTAAGAAGCTACTTTTAAAAAGAAGAAATAAAAATAACACGGAGAGATGAAAATAAATCTAGTATGGGGCACAACATGTCTTCTTTACCAAACACCAAAAAAAGAAACCAAACAGATACTAAAACTCCTGTCTGTAATCTCCAGATGCCAAAGATTAATCCGTAAATCGTCTGCAGATAAATATGTTTCATAATCACTATTAATAGAAATTGAGTTGATGTGATATGTATGAGCATTGGCAAATATTCTTCGTGGACTGGCCTCAACCATTAGGTCCATGGGCCTAAAGACTGGCACCTGTCAATAAGACACATGAAAAACGGTCATTACAAAATGCTCACTATTTACAATGGCACTTAAGGTTCAGTTCTTTATCCTAGTTTTTGAGGCAACACTATAGTATAACAGTGCAGTACGGTAGTTTATATAGTGTAATATTACACAGATTTAGCTTTATAAAGCAATTGACATTGATCTTTATAAAGTGTTGAAAAGAAAAATAAATAATTTTGTTAATTTACCTTCTTTTATAGATAGCAGTATTATTAGAATTTGATGTGCTTTCTAGTTCCAATCTTTTGCTGGAGACTCGCAAAGCTAAATGTTTCTGGTTTGGACTGGCTAAGAAGGAAATTAGCTCAGAACACCTAATTCTTGGTATTTCTTAGCTTGAACTAGAATATCTGGTCCATTTTTACCTACTTTCTTATCTCCAAAGCAAATTAATCTTGATACTTAAGGTCAGAATAGCTGACATGCAAACCATAAGGGCAAAAAAGAGTGTGGTATTGTATAAAACGGTCTTGTATTGGATCCTGGGTCACCCCCTGGCACAGACAGACCTTTATGTGGGACAGTTATTTAAAACAGGAATTTTTAATGTCCTATCTGGTTATATACTTTTTGAGAGGGGGCAGATTATCGTTAATCCTATTCAAGTTGTTTAGGATCTAGAATATGTACTATGAATACAGAACACTATCAGACTTACCATCATTTTTTCTTAAGTACTTACTCGTAGTGTAGTGACTGTAGTAGGATCTCTATACCTTCCATCTTCCTCTTTCAAGTTATACCCTTCTGGTCTTTTGTCCCTTTCACTGATTTTCCATAATTTTATTGTTTTATCTGGAGAGAAAAATGAAAAAAGTCCTTAAAAAAAGAATACTGCTAATAGAAGAAAAACATTTTAAGGCATATTCAAACACGCTATTTCATAGTTCACCTAAAAGGATCCCAAGAATACAATCTCTTATATGACTTAATAAAAAAACAAATTTCCTATTACCTGGCGAATAAAGACATATATACATAGAACTACAATACAGAAATGACAAATTATACATTAGTGGCACTCAAGGTACCATTTTTTAGAAAGATTGTATTTATTTATTTATTTATTTGAGAGAGAGAGAGAGAGAGAGAGAGAGAGAGAGAGAGCGCGCGCAAAAGCGGGCAGAGCAGCAGGCAGAGAGAAACAAACTCCCCACTGAGCAGAGGCCTGACACTAGGCTTAATCCCAGGACCTTGGGATCATGGCCTCAGAGCCAAAGGCAGACACTGAACTGACTAAGTCAGAGGTGCCCCTCAAAGTACCATTTGGTATTAAAATCAAGTCACAACCAGGTCCTTGTCCTTTAAAACTAATTAATCCTGGGGGGGGGGGGGTTGTGTTTGTGCGTATAAGCACCTACATGTCTGTAAATACAAACACATACATACACATACACATTTTTTTAGAAAAGAATGGAGTTACTACTATAGCCTATTATCTAGAATAAAAAGGATAAAGGAGTATCCATCTCCTTTATCTCCTAGGATTTCTAACAGATCCTACCAAAGACTCCACAAATTCCTACAAAGACTGGATGCCTCTGTTTGAATCTATCTTTCCCTGTTGTATTAGGGATTCAAGTCAAGTTGGTCACGGTCTGAAAAAAAAAAGACCAATTAAAAGCTGTGTCCCAAGTTCTTTAAGACAAAATTCCTGGTATCAAGAATATATTAAATAGTATTTTTATTTTTTAAAATTAAATGCTTACTTTTGGAGTCAATTTTGACTTACAGTAAAGTTGCAAAATTGTCCAAAGTGTTTCCATTACGCTTCACCCAATTCTTCTAATGTCAACATCTTAAGCAACCATGGTATATTTGTTAAAATTAAGAAATTAACATTGTACATTACTACTAACTAAACTCTAGACTTTACTCAGAATGCACCAGGTTTTCTCCTAACAGCCCTTTCTCTTCCAGGATCTAAGCAACACTGTATTTATCTGTCAAGTTTCCCTAGTCTCTCTGACTTTAACAATTTCTCAGACTTTCCTTAGTTTTCATCATCCTGACAGTTCTCAGAAGAGCGATGCAGTATGTCTGCTGTTTTCGCATGAACAGACTGGGATCACTGGTTTTTAGGAAGAATACCAGAGGTGCAGTGAAGGTATACACAGTATCAACATGACTTTCCCACTGGAGATGACAGTTCTGTTCACTTGGTTAAAGCAGTATCTGCTAGGTTTCTCCATTTCAGAGTTAATTTCCCCCTTGCCATACTCTAGTCTCTGGAAATGAATCTCTGAAGTCCAGTCCACACTTAAAGGAACAATTAAATTACAGTCCCTGTGAGGAGGAGCATCCATCCATGTATTTTAAATTCTCCTGTAAGAAGCATTTCCTCTCCCTGCTTATTTATTTATTCAACTAACTTTTTATTTAAATCATTACAGACTTGTGCATGTTTATTTGATACTTTGGTTATAATCTTCGAACTGCATTCATATAAAAGTATCACATTCTTAATGGTCCTTTCATAATCCAAAGGGTACAATTGAAAAAAAAAGAAGTGTATAGAGGCACTTTCTAATACATTGTCTCACAGAGAGGTACAGGACTCCTCTAAGCCTACCACCTCTCTCTGCCTGGTAGTGAAGAGGGTGCTAGCCAACCCTGTGGATACCCTTTGCAAGGATGAAGTGTAAGAAGAAAAAAACTGCTAACTTTACTAACTTGTAATCTATTTTATCTAAACCCTAGTAATCTACAGTTAAGTCATATGTGTTTTCTATGTAGTATGTCTAGGTAAAGATTTATGCATGTTAGGATATTCTACTTGTCCCCAAATGTAGTAAGTCAAGCCTAAACTCTTAATTTTCAGGGTAATTACCCAAAAATAAGGATGAAAAGCTTCTCCTCACCCAATCTCCGAAACTGTCTTATTGCCTGTCCAAATTAATCATCCTTACCAAAAATCCAGATAAAGAAATCACAATATACTTACCAAACTTTTCAAATAAGATGTAATTAGTTTATGGTTCCTAATAGTGTTTTAGGAAGAAAAAAAATTTTTTTTAAATCACGAAAAACTGGGTAAAATGATTTTTTAAACGTATTACCAAAAAAATTGTCACTTAAGAGGTTAAAACAATTTGGGAGTCTGGGTGGCTCAAGTGGTTAAGCATCTGCCTTTGGCTCAGGTCATGATCCGGGGTCCCGGGATCGAGTGCTGCATCAGGCTCCTTCTCAGTGGGAAGCCTGCTACTCCCTCTGCCCCTGCCCCTGCTTGTGTGCTCTCTGTCAAATAAAATCTTAAAAAGGGGGGAAAAAAAAAAGAGGTTTAAAAAATTTAGTAACATAGGGGCGCCTGGGTGGCTCAATGGGTTAAAGCCTCTGCCTTTGGCTCAGGTCATGATCCCAGGGTCCTGGGATTAGGCCCCCCGCATCGGGCTCTCTGCTTGGCAGGGAGCCTGCTTCTTCCCCTCTCTCTGCCTGCCTGCCTCTCTGCCTACTGGTGATCTCTGTCTGTCAAATAAATGGATAAAATCTTTTTAAAAAATTTTAATAACATAAACACAGGATAGAAAAGTACTATACAATTTCAGTGCAATGCTTGGGAACAAGGCAGGTCAGAAATAAAATATTTTAATACGTGTAACAATTTTAAAAAAAAATCAAATTCTTAAGATCTGTAGTAGTGACTTTTTTAGCTGTAGTTTTTGGCCTATTGGAGGTATGTGACAATAATCAAACTCCATAGGACTACATGCAAAATTATGCAAATATACATATTTTTCTATAAGGGAATTATTGGATTCCTCAAAGAAATCTGTCATTTCCAAAAGGTTAAGAACCACCGCTCTATGGTGTTTCCCTACAGTGCCAATACTAACAAGTAAGGGCACCTGGGTGGCTCAGTCAGTTGAGCATCTGCCTTTTAATCAGGTCATGATGCGGGGGGTCTTGGGATCCACCCCTTAGTGAGCCCTGAGTAGGGTTCCTTGCTCAGCAGGTAGTCTGCTTCTCCCTCGTCCTTTGCCCCTCCCCACTGCTCATGCACTCTTTCTCTCTCACAAATAAAACCTTAAAAAAAAAACAAAAAAAAACAAAAAACTAACACATAAAGAGGGTTCCTAAAGTCCGTAAGCCCCACTGTTGGTCTCACCATAAAAAGAGGATTGGGAAAGGGAAGACCGCGCTACCATGTTTCCTTTGTGGGAATGCAGCTTTATGATTAAAGAGATTCTTAACAACAAGCTGTTAAAATACACTTTACTAGTAAACTTTTTATTACTCATATATATATTACTCATATATACAAGACCCACGGTCAACAGGTTAGAGGTAGAATGATAAGCAATGAGGAAGAGTTGAGGAGAACTCAGAGAAAGCAAAAGGAGATGAAAGAAAGAATACACCCACCTGAAGAAACATTAAATGAACTAAAACTATGAAGTTATTTAAGTAAAACCGATTTGGGAGACATGGGACAGTTTATGATGACCGTGGAAAGCCAATGCACAGACAAAAGTAAGATTACTTTCGGTCAATCACAGGTGATATGTTTAGTCCTGTTTTCCACCAATTTCCTACAGGAGTTCATCTTTTATGAGTGGAAAGGCCTGTTGTTATATGTGGAGGAGAGGTATTATTTTGCTCAATCTCACAGAGACAACTATACCAAATAATATAAAAAGTATTACTTAGATTTAAGCGATGCTGACATTCTCCCATGATTACTTTCTCTCTTCTTAAACAATAAAGCTTTCCAGATACTGCTTAAGTTTTAGTCCTTCCATCCTTTCCCCATCCCACCACATCCAGACACAGTAGTCTGTAAAATTCCCACAATGGTTTTATCCTTCCAAAGTGGGCTCTATTTTCTAGCTCAAAAAAAAAAAAAAAAAAAAAAAAAAAAAAAAACCACAGCCCCAAATAAATGTATTTTATTTACTATTCATTAACAGTAACAACAAAAGACAGAAACCTACAATGCCTTGTGCAAGTGCCCTTTAAAATAATTTGTATTATTAATCAAGGGCTTAAAATTTACATGGTAAACATACTGGGGAGACTGCTGTTTCCGTCTACAGAAAAATACTACATAGAGTCACATACTTGAGACCCAACCACTGGAATTCCCAGTGGCCTCTCCCTCCACTGAGCCTTTGAAGAGCTTACTGCCTAGAAAAGCTTGTCTGGCTAAACACTGCCTTGCATATTTCAAATCAGATAGCATGTGGATACCTGCATGGAAGACAAATTTGAGTATCAACAGAGAAGTTAAAAGGTAATTAAGACTTAATCCATAAGTGAACTAAAATGGGATTTGTTTCCAAACAATACTGAGAAGGAGGGGAAGTGGAAATATCTGAAAAAACAACTGGCTATGAACTCAGACCTGCTGAAGCTGGCTGATAGGTACACAGGGCTCCCTTATCCTAGTTCAGCCTATGTTTTAAATATTTCCCTTTATAAAAAGAAAAGTAATTTATCCCATAAGAAATGAACTGCCAAAATTAAGAACAAATATCCCAATACATGAATTATGTATGTCCCAACACACTTACTGGGGGCATTTATTTCCAAAAGCAGAAACCATATAAATTATTAGATTATGATTTTATGTGAAAGAGCAGTATCTCAAGAGCCATTTGAAATAGCTCAGTTTACCATATAAATGAAAACTGAACCAAGATTAGAAGCCAACATACAACAGGAATAAATACAATTCCTCCATCTATAATGCTCTAAGTCATAAGCTTGAAATCATTTATTTTTCTTTTAGTAAGGAGAAGAGAGGCAAATACAGTGATGTGAGAAGAGAGGGGGTAGAGGGGCGCCTGGGTGGCTCAGTGGGTTGGGCCGCTGCCTTCGGCTCAGGTCATGATCTCAGAGTCCTGGGATCGAGCCCTGCATCGGGCTCTCTGCTCTCTCGGGGAGCCTGCTTCCTCCTCTCTCTCTCTCTGCCTGCCTCTCTGCCTGCTTGTGATCTCTCTGTCAAATAAATAAATAAAATCTTTAAAAAAAAAAAAAAAAAAGAGGGGGGGTAGAGGGTTTTGGTGGACTGGCTGGGGAGAAATTTGACCTTCAGAAAAACAAAATGGACACCTAAGAGGAAGTAAACTTGAGGTGTTAGCTAATGACACTGTGTTAAGGAATACACCTTTAAGAACTTGAAAAAGTGGGTGATGAGGCCTAAACAGGATGAAAGGGGCACTTTGCATTTTCCACCATGTAAAAAACTTTTCAGAAGTTCCCTGAGTTTATAATCAGCAAATGGTAAAAAATGGTAAGGTCTACCAAGTATTAAAATCTGATTTAATTAACAGTGCCTTATATCAGCCTCAAGAAAGTTTTAATTTAAACTTTTACAGACAATGGCTAACCAGAACCTGTAAGTCCCCATCAATCACTCAATCACTCTAACGGTTCTCTTCAGACCCAAGCCCCCGAGGATTAACCAAGTCACAAAAACCCACAAGAAAAAAATTTTGAATAACAAAAAGAAGGTGCCTGTGTGGTTCAGGTCATGATCCCAGGGTCTTGGGACTGAGGCTGGCATCCAGCTTCCTGCTCCACAGGAAGCCTGCTTCTCCCTTCCCTGTCTCTCATGAATAAGTGAATAACATCTTAAAAAAGAAAAGAAATGTTCTTCAACTTGTCATGAAGTACTTTAAATTCTGGTATTCTCTTATTTGATAACTTTTCCCCAGCAGACTAAGAAGAATCTTCTCCCACCCATGAGGTTTGTTGGGAAGAAGGCAGAATGCAGACTCCAGTTTGTATCCTAACTGAACAATGGATCAAGTAGGAAGGGTGCTCCTCTAGAAAGTATCCTGGAATGGAGACCATCCTTTGACAGAGTATTTTGTATTTATAGTTTGAGATATTCTTTGGAGAGTTTAGGCACACTTTAACAATTATGAGAACTTTAACATTTATGAGAACTTACTACGCATACCAGGAATTTTATTTACTACCCATAACAATACTACTACATAGATATTACCATCTCCAGTTTGCTGACAAGGAAGTAACTCAAGTGCTATAACCTCTCCAAGGCTAGTAAGCCAAGCTGTGACAAGCCATACCTGATCTAAATCCAATGATCAAGTCCCTTTTTATTTCCACTACAGACTGTGTATGCACCATAAGAAAATTGACACCCGAGGACCTTTTTGTGGAATTTAAAAACTAAGAGAATTTAAAAACGGAAGACAAAAAAAAAGAATTTACACATTCCCTATGGAAGACATATTTCCAAGTGTCTATTTGCAGAAATCTCTGAACACCTATTCCTCTTTGTAAAGAACTAAGTATCCTATAGGACATATGTAGATAGTGGGCATACAAAAGGAAAAAAAATAACACTTACCATTGGTAGACAATAAAAACTGAGCAGCATTTTTCTGGGGTAACCACCTAATTTTGTTGATCTTTTCTTCTATTTCTAAACTTTTCAAGTAGTCAAACTCTGGTTCATGGCTCTGAAAGGTGCTGTAAACATTATATTCTCCTCTGCTATGAGACTGGATTTTGTTCTAAAATGGAAACAAAAATATTTGGACCATTGTTGAAAAATATTTCAAAAAATAAACATGCAATCAATTTCCAACAGACCTTGTAAAATGCTGGTTAATTACTTGCCATCTTAAATACAACTATATTGTTTTTTATATTTAAGGCCTTCAAGGAATAAGTAAAACAGCTCCCATCAAAAAGGGAAAAGCTAAATAAAGCCTAATAACAATTAAGCCCAATTCAATAGGAAAAGTGACATTAAAATATGATCATTTGATTATTAATTTACCATTATTTAATACACAGTAGAGAACTATTAAAAAAATCTAAGCATCCTTAATGAGGGAGCACATCTGAAAAGGTAAGATTAAATAAAATTAATAAAAAGGGAAGATAAGCGTGTCAGAATCAGCTGGCCACCGCACTCTTTCTCCACCCACTTTAAGGTCAATCAGTTATTTATTATGATGTATTGTCCTCCTCTTCCTTTCTTCCTTTCTCATGCCTGCCTTTAAGTCATTTCACTGCTGAAAAATTCTTATTTAAGAGCTCTCATCAATGTAATGGCATTATCTGACCCTGACTTCCCACCCCAAGACCACTGTTACAGAGCTCTGTTACTCACTAAAGACCACATTCAGCATTACCCAGCAAACCTCATTCCACAAACCCATCAACAATTGCTTCCCCTCCTTAAGTCTGCCTTCTTATGAGCCTAGCACACACTAATTTCTTTCATTTAGTTATCAGTGTGAGTGAATATAGTTTAAGCTATTGGATAGAGACTACTTGTGAACTACTTCAGTTAACACTAATACCTTTGCAAAAGTGAGAATCAGAACCATGAAGGAATTTCATCTTTTCAACCTATTACCACATAACTAAAAATCTTTCCATCAAAAACATTAAAAGTCTAGTTCTAAGAACCTATGGGAAAACAGTTTATAAACGAAAGATATTACTGATAGTCAATTACTTTTAAAGTAAAAGTGAATTTATCAAGTGAAATGTTTACGATTACCTGATTATAAGAATGGCTCATTAGTTATTGTTCTCCATATAGAAAGAAAACCTTATTGAATCATCATCTTAAAACCATGTTTTGGGGTTTTTTTCCCCAGTAGTTTGATTATCTGGATTGTCATTCATAATTCTAGTTATATTTGAACCCTCTGATAGCAGTATCAATTACTGAGTTTGCCAATATAAAGAATGCAGGGCATACCATAAAACATAATCCACACTGCCGATTCGAATCTTAGTCTCATTATCATACTTACACACTAAATCAAATAACCCTATCTATCAAATATATATATGCTAATATTGCTTTAGAGAAATTCCGTAAGCCTTCTATGGAAAATTGCTGTTTTAAAAGGTCTGTCATGCAGATGTTGGCGAGGATGCAGAGGAAGGGGAACCCTCTCTCACACTGCTTGTGGGAATGCAAGCTGGTGCAGCCACTCTGGAAAACAGTATGGAGGTTCCTAAGAAAGTTGAAAATAGACCTACCCTATGACCCAGCAATCGCATTACTGGGTGGGTATTTACCCCAAAGATACAAATGTAGTAATCCAATGCACCCCAGTATTTATATCAGCAATGTCCACAATAGTCAAACTATGGAAAGAGACCACATGTTCATCGATAGATAAATGAATAAAGAAGATGGGATATATATATGAGGGAATATTATGCAGCCATCAAAAAATGTGACATCTTGCCATGTGCAACTATGTGGATGGAACTGGACGGTATTATGCTAAGTGAGATAAGTCAATCAGAGAAAGACAATCGTATGATCTCACAGATGTGTATAATCTGATACACAAGGCAGAGGATCATAGGGGACGAGAGGAAAAAATAAAACAACACAAAACCAGACAGGGAGACAAACCATAAGAGACTTTTACTCTCAGGAAACAAATGGAGGGTTGCTGAAGTGGAGGCGGTGAGAAGGATGGGGTGGCTGGGTGAGGGACACTGGAGAGGGTATGTGTTGTGGTAAGCACTGTGTATTGTGTAAGACTGATGAATCACAGACCTGTACCCCTGAAACAAATAATACATTATATGTAAATAAATAGTTTGTCATGTTATTCTCCAAAAAATCCAAAATAGCAATTCAATTTTTAGCATGAATGCTATGTTTTGAATTTAAACAAGAAACTATGGTACCATGTACACATCAGGTTCTAGAAGTATGGAGATTGAAAAACACAGCATCTCTACCTTCAAGTAACTTATGTAAGTGGAACTTTACTTAAAGCAGAATTTAAGGTCCACATAACTTAGGTAAGCAATATAAAGAACTAAGGGCAAGCACATATAGTTCTATATGTAAAAACTGTATCTATATGGATCACAACAAAGAAGTAAGTAAAGCACAAACATATGAACATATCTTCTAAAACAGAAAAGAAAAAAATACCATCATTCTAAAGACTCAATAATTACTACATGGGTCTAAACATGATCCATTACAGAATACAAAACGAAACCATGGAGGTGATTAACAGTCTTAATGGATTTTAAGAAGCACTGTTGCTTTTCAACAGAAAAAAAATACATCACAGAAGATGAAAGTTATGTCTACAAGGTTAAAAATGCCAGCCTAGGCTCATATATTAGCATCCACACCCCTGAAACTCCACTAAAATTACAGTGAAAGAATTTTTAAAGACAAATCAACAAGAACAAAGAACAGCAGCAAAAATGACAGTAGCAGTAACAAAAAGCAGCAGCCATAAAAGAGACGCATAAATGGAGACTAGCTTAGTGAACTGCAGAGAGCTGTGAGCTTTTGCCTTAAGTGAGCAATCAGATTCCACCTAAAACGAGGAGGGATGAGTTTATATTATTGTAATGATCATGACAGTGAGTAAGTACAAACGAAGTACCGTGAACAAAATATGAAGAAAAGGAAATATAATTCCCTGTTCTTAACACTGTGCCCCCCAAAAATGCATCACAGAATGTTTTGTTTTAAAAATTCTCCTACATAGAGAACCAACACATTGTAGAAATATTGCATATTTTTGTTTTCTTGCATAGCTGTTTGCAACTCCCTTTATCGTAGCTTGTTATGACCACTTAGAGAACTTATGTTCTTAACCAATCTCTTTACAGAATTATATATACAGCTAAATAAAATACTTTTATATATGAAAATAAATAAATCTAGAAGTGCTTTATCCTTCAATACATGTAATAGTGCCTGGCGTAACAGGCATTCAATAGATGACCAAAAAGAATAAAAGCTGGTACTGGTATGGTAAAGGAGGTTGGAATTAACCCAGTAATTAGAGTACAGTGCAGAAATCAGAAGAAATGGGTTAGAGGTACATATAGTAAGACAAAAGGATCTTGAAAACATAGCTCTTCGTTTAAAAAAGTAGGATATTGAATGAGATGTGATATACAGTATTTTTCCTATATACTAAAAACACACAGTACCAAAAAAAATGAAATCACACATTTCAACAAACAAAATTCATAAATATATAAAAGATACTATATCATGACCAAGTTTTAGAACAAAGTAATGAAGACAGTGTGGTACTCACACAGTACTGACAAATAAACCAAAGGAATAGAATAAAAGGCCCAGAAATAGCCCTGAATTACAACAAAGTAGCACTGGTGAACCAGGATGGTCTTACCATTAAATGGTTTTGGTTAATTTGCTATTCATATGTAAGAAAATGAACCTCAGGGCGCCTGGGTGGCTCGGTGGGTTAAAGCCTCTGCCTTCCTCTCGGGTCATGATCTCAGAATCCTGAGATAGAGCCCTGCACTGGGCTCTCTGCTCAGCAGGAGGCCTGCTTCCCCCTCTCTCTGCCTACTTGTGATCTCTGTCAAATAAATAAAATCTTTAAAAAAAAAAAAAAAAGAAAGAAAGAAAGAAAGAAAAGAAAGAAAATGAACCTCAAGCCCTGCTACCTCAAACCAGTCATATAAATTGATTCCAGGTGAATCAAATACAAATACAGGGGCCCCTGGGTGGCTCAGTGGGTTAAAGCCTCTGCCTTCGGCTCGGGTCACGATCCCAGGATCCTGCGATCGAGCCCCGCATTGGCCTCTCTGCTAGGCAGGGAGCCTGCTTCCCCTCCTCTCTCTCTGCCTGCCTCTCCACCTACTTGTGATCTCTGTCAAATAAATAAATAAATAAAATCTTTAAAAAAAAATAAATATAAATGTTTAATAATCAGGTTCTAGGACAACAATGCCCAATATAGCTTTCTGTAATGGTAATAGTCTGTATCTGTGCTGTCCAATATGGTTGCCACTAAGCACATGTTGTTTTATGAAATGTGATTACTGTGACTAAGGAAGTGAACCTGAAATTTTATTTAATTTTAATTAATCAGAATTTAAATAGTCACATGGAGCAAATAACTACCATAATAGACAAGCACACGTCTAAAAGATCTGGCACATTATGTCTTCCTGGACCTTGGTGTAGAGAAGTATTTCTGATGCAAGGCAGAAAAAGCAGTAAGCTCAAGGAAATCATTGATAAACTGTACTGTGTTATTCTACTAATAACCTCTATTTATCAAAATCCACCACTGAGGAAAGGGAAAAGGTAAGACACAGAGTGAAAAATTCTTCCAACAAATTTTAATTAAAATTACAGTATGATATACTTAAAACCTCCAAAAATATTTGAAATTTTAAAAAGACTGACAATAATGAAGCATTGGCAAAGATGTGGAACAGCCATAATTTTCATATATTGTTCATGAGAATAAAACTGGCAGAACCACTTCTTACTCTTCTGTCTATCCCATGACATAATTTTATGCATGATTATATTACCAAAAAACATAATCAGGAATATTCATAGCTGCATTTATTAATAGCCACAAACTGAAACACCAAAATATACACTTCTATAACATAATGGATAAACTGTAATACAGCAATACAAAAGAAATTATACAGCAATGAATGTGAGCAAATTATTTCTATACAAAGGTAATACTGAGACAAAAAGGCCAGACCCAACACTTACTGCCTGATTCTATTTATAGAAAGTTCTAAAACTATAGATTAAACTAAGTGTTAGAAGACAGGCTTATAAATAGGCTTATAGGGGGAGGAAGAAGAAATCAGTGACTTGGAAGGGGAATGAGAAGGGTTATGTAGAAGGGCAGGAAGTTCTATTTCTTTTTTTTAAAGTTTTATGTATTTCTTTGAGAGAGAGACGAAGAGAAAGCACACACACGTAAGCGGGTGGAAGGGCAGAGGGAGAGAGAATCTCAAGCAGACTCCCCACGAGCACAGAGTTCCACTTGGGGCTCAATCTCATGACCCATGAGATCATGACCTGAGCCAAAATCACAAGCTGGACACTTAACCAACTGAACCACCCAGGTGGTCCATCTCTTTCTTGACCTATATGTCTGCTGTGTAATAATCTCCTAATGCTTTGTGTGCTTTTTTGAGTATATTTCAATAAAGTGTAAAAATAAATGTAGCACACAAAAGGTGCAGCCACTTTGAAAACAGTACCAGGGAGTGATTTTTTGAAATAAAACTACTCTGTGACACAGCAATTCTGCTTCTAGGTATATATCTGAAAGCACGGAAAACAGGATCTGAAAGAGATTATTCACAACAGCCATGTGGTGGAAGCAAACTAAATGTTCACTGATGGACAAATGAATAAAGAAAATGTGACATACAAACACACATGAATATTATTCAGCCTTATAAAAAGGAACTCCTATCATACGCTACAACTTAGAGGAACCAGGAGGAAATAATTCCAAATCAAACAATCCAGGCAGATAAAGACAAATATTTCATGATTCCACATATATGAGGTTATCTAAAGTAGCCAACTTCATAGAAACAGCAAGTGAGAATGGTGGTTCAGGGGCTGGGAGGAGAAAGGGGGCCAGAAGTTGTTCAGTGGTTATAGAGTTTCAGTTATGCAGGGCTGAGGGGTAGTTTCTAGGGATCCGTTGTACAACAACATATACATGGTTGGCAATACTGTATCATATAGTTGGAAACGGTTGAAAAGTTCCATGTTATAGAATATTTTGCTATAGTTGAGTAAGAATTCAGCACACAAAAAAACAAAATACATATTTACAAGAACACACTGAAATGATTATCCAAATGAGGAGGAGGTGATGTGCAAAGTATGTGCGTCTGCACACCTATGTGTACAGGTTCGTTTCCTTGAAGAGAGGACCTTGCTATGGTATGTCATGCACTCAAGTAGGCCCCTGAGGTTTAAGCAAACCAAAACAAAATTTATAAAACAATAATAAAATTCAATGGTGTTAGAACCAACCAACCATTGGACAAGAGGACTGAGCTTCATTTCTTATACAAAAGTAAATTACAGAAGGAAAAATTAAATTCTTAAAAATAAGTAAAAGCACCAAAAGGAAAGAACAATGGTGAATTTCTATGTATCTTGACAGTGAAGAACTTTTTAGTATAAATGACAAGCAAAGAGCAGAGAAAGGCTGATATCTAACTTAAGAAACAAATATTTAAAGGTTAAAAGAAGCATACTAGCAAGAAAATTGTATCTTATGATAGCAGGTTATGGTCTTTCATGTATAAAAAGTCCTTAAAAGTCACTAGGAAAAATATTAACACCTTTCCTTGAAAGATGGCAAAGGTCAAAAGTTGGCAATTTATATAAAAAATGGTGAGATATTTATGTATAACTGATCATCAGTAATCAAAATTAAGAAATAATGTTTGTCCTTAAACTGATGAATAAAAAAATTTTAATGTTTCTCAAAATATGGGCAAAATCATATACTACTAGCAGAAGTATAAATTTTTACAGCCTTTCTGGATAATTTGTCAATACTTACTGAAAGCCTTAAAAAATAACAGATACTCAACAATTCCACTTCAAAGTATAATATCTGCAAAGATGTATCAACTTAATGCATAAACAACCTCAATGTCCATCAAATGACTTATGAAATTACTACAGAGCCAACTACATTCAATCGCAAATCAATGTTTGTCAACCATATTAACTTAGGCACAACGCTTCCTGGTACCCATTCTCTGCGGTGCCCACAAGCTACATTTTTATTGGCACTTTTGTCACTTAAGTTATAAAAACAGACTGGACATATTCTTCCAACTACACATGTATTCCTTTCCTTTCAATAGTTGTAACAGTCTCATCACTTCACTTAGATTAACCTGAGTAAACATCAACAGATATAAAAACTGAAAGTTACAGAATGACATGTTCAACATGATTCTCTCTCATTCTGCAAAACAGTAACAAAAACACCCAGAACATGCACAAATTGGTTTTTACTCATGAGATGGGATGATTTTGGATTTTTATCTTTTTCTTTGTGAAAAATGATACATTTGTTCATATTTTCCATGATAAACAAATCAAGTATAATGAATTAAAAATGATCTTGGAAAAGAACATCACCTGATAGTCCATTAACAGTTAATTCTAAATATAAATAACTACACTGTGCTTTTAACTAACTTCCTCCTTTTTAGATGAAACTCTGAAAATGTAGGATTTCCTCTGCTCCTTGAACAATACATAAGTTTTAGTAAAACTGAACTGTACTTCAATCATTTCATATAAATGAGAATGGATATTTTTTAAGCTTCCAAACAGAACACTACTAAAACTTAGTTACTGTTTAGTAATGCTACTTTAATCTTACATTTGTCAGGGAATCATTTGTTTTCTATTTCAAAGTAGTTTAAGGAGTTTTAGAGACTTGTGAAAAGGACCATTCAGGGACAGTGAGATAAATCAATTTATATCTGATAACAAGCCACTATCAATGCAAACAAGTGGAACTTTCTAGAATAAATCAAATCACAACACCAATTACATCAATGATGTAAACAGAAAACAAAAAAAGAAACTTCAAACATTTTATGAACTGATCACAATAACAGTGACTGTGGTGGAATACCTTAAGATTTTGCAGGAACTTACTAAATTACATTCAGTAAGTTGTGCCCCTTCACTGAGTGCCTACTATATACATACTTTACTAAGAAACATGCACTTTATAGACAACTTTTTAGACTCTTAAGGAGTTGAGTTTCAAGATTCAGCAGATGGACCCCACTTAATGTTAAGATTTAGAAAAAGGCGGGGGGGGAATTCTTTCTACTAATTTTGTGTGTTTTTACCTCACAGATTCATTAAATATAAAATCTTCAGACCTCAATTTCCTCACGTGTTAAACAGAATTTATCCTCACTACCTTTGGTGTGACAGGGCAGTTTTGAGAATTAAAAGAGAAAGTGAGTAATGTTGAAGTATCAGTTTTTCTTCCAGATAGACAGGAAGTCCAATCAATCCACATCATGCGATTTAGAAACAACATGATACAGCTAAACATATAATGGCCTCAAAATCAAGGAGCCTTAAGTCAGTTTCTCAAATTAGGAAACCTCCAACACACTTTATTCTGACCAAGTCACTTATTTTGAAAAGAACATAAAGAGATATATGAGAAAGAAACAACTTCAATGAATTTCAAAACCTGTCTATACAACTCAATTACAATACGGGAAAAATGAGGGGAACCTGGGTGGCTCAGTCGGTTAAGCGTGTGCCTTCAGCTCAAGTCACACATGATCCCAAGGTCCTAGGATTGACCCCTGTGTCGGGCTCCCGGCTCAGTGGAGAGCCTGCTTCTCCCTCACCCTTTGCTGCTCCCCCTGCTTGTGCTCCCTATCTGTCAAATAAATAAATAAAATCTTTAAAAAAAAAAAAGTTGTTTCATAAAGATACATTTAAAACAATCATTGTGAAAAGATTTTCAGTAAGTATGTTGGAATCACATGCCTGTCCATTTGGGAGTGGCACAGAAAGCAGAGGCGGGGAAGATCCTGAAACCGTATTAATTAGGGTAATAAATTTCAACCAGATAATGAATTGAAATGGGACAAATGAAATATGAGTAAATGTCTAAATAATTTAGAGTCAGGAAAGCAACAACAAAGACAAAAAAGTGAACAAAAGTTAAAGGCAGTCAATCCACAAAACTGAAAAACACAGCCTCATGAAAAAACTTGTTCTCCTCACAACACGTGGCCTATAAGAATCATTTTAACAAACACACCAACAGAAAAACAGGGCACAGAGCAAACAATTTTAAGAACTCCAAGTATTAAGAGGTTAGGTAAAACTAAAACCCAGTAAAAAATACGTTTTCAACTACCAATTTGTTTTATTTATCTCTAATGAGAAATTTTTGGTTGAAGTATAAATCGGTAAAATTTACTAAAAAAGATCTGGCCAATATGACTAAAAATGTGCACAACCTTAGATCCAGCTACTTAATTTCTAGAAGGTTCTAAAGCAGTAATAAGTTCTTCAAAGATTCCACCAGAAGAATATTTTTATAGCGTCATTTATGATAGAAAACAAAAAATGAACCGAAAACAAGAAATAAAACACTCTAGGTAGTATCTAAAAATAGAGACTACATTAAATAGTAAATGGAATCAGTAATGGAATACCATACAATCATTAAAAATGATGATTCAGAATCTTTAACGACATGAAAGGTCTTTACATATATTATGCAAGGGAGGAAAAAACCACACCACCCTAAATATATTATAACATCATTTTAGAAAGATAAACTTAAAAACACACCAAAAGTGTTTGTTTTTGTTTGGTAGTTGTAGATATTTTCTTTGCACCTTGTCCTTATTTCCTACATTATCTACAATGAGTATGATGACTTTTTTTTTTTAAGACTGTGTTTATTTATTTGAGATAGAGGGACAGCACAGAGGGAAAGGGAGCAGCAGACTCTCCCCTGAGAAGGAAACCCGATTTGGGGCTTGATCCTAGGACCTCAGGACCATGACCTGAGCCAAAGGCAGACATCCAATCGACAGCCACCTAGGCATCCCCATGACTTTTTAATTAGAGATAAAAAATTACTTAGGAGAAAAATACAATGAAGTAGTATTGTACGATGTTGAGGAGACAATAGAAGAGGGAAGAAAAAGTAAATTCTAAAATTACTGGGTATTACTAGTTTCACAGATTTTGATCTGTTTGTTGCTGTTGGAATTTGGGGAGGACAATATAAGAAATATGGTTAACTCAAATTTCTGGGCAACAGGTGAAGTGGAAAAGTAATTTTACTTTAATATGTCAAAATATTCTTTCAAGATCTAATCTAGTGTTAAGAAAAATAACACTTAAATGAATCCTACTTTGTCTAACAATTGTTTAGTGACCATCATTCTGACAAGCTCAGCAATCAGCAAAGGTACTTTAAATGATAATCCACTTTTGAAAAATATAATATTCTAAATGAGATAGAACCTCAAAAATTAATAGGTAGTTTATAAGTGTGTGACAGCTGGTTGGAGAGAAATGTGGAGACAGACAGATGAACGAGGTGAGGTTGCTGATGAATCCATGAACAAACAGAAATGAAGACTACAACTTCTCCAGGTATTTATTTATTTATTTTTAAAGATTTTATTCATTTATTTGAGAGAGAGAAAGATCACAAGAGGCAGAGAGGCAGGCAGAGAGGGTGGGGGAAGCAGGCCCCCTGCTGAGCAGAGAGCCCGATGTGGGGCTCGATCCCAGGACCCTGAGATTATGACCTGAGCCGAAGGCAGAGGCTTAACCACTGAGCCACCCAGGCGCCCCTTCTCCAGGTATTTAAACTATCAATTCAAACTTTTTAATTTTTCTCTCCTTAAGCCTACCACAGAGAAAACATCATTCATTAATGGCTACTATTAAAAAGCTAAGATCCAGTACTTTCCTCATTATTATTAAGGGATGAACCTGATTTTCCTGTGTGATTTATACCACTTAGTCTCATTACTTAGCAGAGACAGATTTGTTTCATTTGTTGAAAACAATACTCAGCGTTTTGGGTATTCTAACAATTTATACAGAATTAGCTTTTTTTTTTTTTTTAAGATTTTATTTATTTATTTGAGAGAGAGACAGTGAGAGAAAGCATGAGTGAGGAGAAGGTCAGAGGGAGAAGCAGACTCCCCATGGAGCTGGGAGCCCGATGCGGGACTCGATCCCGGGACTCCAGGATCATAACCTGAGCCGAAGGCAGTCGTCCAACCAACTGAGCCACCCAGGTGTCCCTATACAGAATTAGCTTTTACCCACCTTCGCTAGCTGTGTGATCTTAGAAAAGTTAATTATCTTCTCTGATCTCAAGTCATTTATAAATTGGTGATACACTGAGACACAGATAGGAAGTATGCATACATCTTCAGTATTTTGCTGTGAAGATTTATAATTGAGATTTAGCGACCTTGGCAGGCCTGGCAGAAAAACTACTGTTGCTATACCCAGGTCGAAATGGGAAAAGCTACAGGCAGGTAAACAGGACAGGGAATAAGGGTTCACCTTATTAACTGTATGATTGTGGCCCATCATCTGGGCCCCTAATCTCTTTATTGGTAAAAGAAGATTACACTACTAGGGACTGTTAAATCGGGGCCCTATTACAATCTTATCCATGGACAGAACCCAGGGATTTTGTGAACTTGGATGTGGTGCAAGTTTACGTATTTATCCCCCTAATGTCCAGCTAAAATTCGGCATTTCTTCTAAGTATGGATAGAGGCGATAAACCATCATTATTAGGAGTACCTGTGACTTTGTCACTATAGAAATGACAGGTTTTTTAAAATCACACCACAGCTGCTGTCCACAAAAAACATGTATTACTCAATGTGTTTTAACCTTGAAAATATTTTTCAATATAGTTTCCTTCTATGTATTTTATGCATCTAAGACATTTTGAGAAGTCCATGGAATTGACCAGGCTGGAGAAAATCCATGACACCAAAGGTGGAGAGCCCTTGAAAAATCCTGTAAAGTTTAGCATTTAATTTCTATGAATGCATCATATAAAGTTCAATACAGGCAAAACAAGTTCACAGTTAGCTTTGGTAGAGGGTAGTAGTGACAAGAAAGGACAGAAAAGGCTTCTGATATGCTAGTAATATCCCATTTCTTGATCTGGGGAAGAGCGACACAAGTGTGTTTGTTTTGTGAAAATTCACAGAACTATACACTTGTGATTTTGTGCATTTTTCTCTATGTATCATAAGATCTACCTTGGGAAAACAGTTTAAATGTATTTTTAGATAATATAAACCTGAAGCTATATTTTGGAGTTTGTATCATTACCCTGGTAGTGGAATATACCCAATTTCAATTTTACATTTTCTATCAGGTGAAGTTCCCAAAGGACTTAAAAAAAAAAAAAAAAAAGTAAAAGTGGAATCTCATGCTTCCAGACATTCTGATTTAGTGGTTCGGAGACAGAGCCTAGGAATCTGCATCTGAAATATATGTCCCTTGGTAATTCCAGTATTTTGCACTCTGAAAAACACAAACTTAGGTCAAACAGAGAATGAAAAAAAAAAAAAGACAGTGAAAGCCTGGTAGCTTAGAAAAGAAATCTCATTTAATAGATTATGTTGATTTGGAAGATACCACAACAGTGGTATTTTCTTGAACTTCTAGTGTATTCTTTCTAGAATACTCCTGATAGAAGGGCATCCAGCTCTTGTGCATTTATTTCCACATACAAAATAAACTAATCATTTTCTTCTCACGCGTATCTCTAAACATCAAGACTCTAAATCATCTCTTCTCCCAGCTATTACAGGCTCAGTCCCTTTGACCATTCCTCACTGGCACTGCTGAATTTGCTGTTCTGATTGGCGCTCAGTAAATACACCACGTTAAGTGAATGCTGCCACATCACCCTAGAACAGTGAGTGGGTTCTATTCCTTCACTTAAACATCAAACTAGATCAACTCCTTTGTACAAAGTTATAGTTAATTAATAAATTCTGTTAAACAACATCTTGTTGATTTTGAGCCCCATTCTAGTCTTTCCAAATAATTTAAAAAGAAAATTCAATCTTTTAAACCCCCACCCATCTTTTGTGATAAGCATGATTTCTAAGGTTTCTTCTATATCCTGTTGAGCAGCTTTAGGAATACCACAAAGCAACAAACAGAGAGAGACAGAGACAGAGAGGGGAGAAAAATCCTGGCAAATTACTAGCACTCACAGAAAACAAAAACCAAAGGCTATACAGTAATCTAGGAAGAACTGAAAACAAGGAAAAATTCTCCTTCTCACCTTTCTCCTTAATTATTCCTTTAAAAAAAATCACTCCCCACACACATTAACTTATCATGTACATCAGAAAGCCTTAGAGAAAACTGAAGATCTGAGCAATCCAAAGTCAAGAGGAAACCAGCTATTTCAACAACTGCAAACCACCTAATTTGAGCACCCATAAAAACAAAGCTCCCCTAAAAAGTACAGAAACCAAGCACACCTAACAGTGGCTTTGGAATCAGCCAAGAACAACTGTATTAATATTTTCATTATCAAAAAAATATATCCCACCATCTACTTTGTTGTGAAAAGCTATTACATACAAGCTATGACAATAAATTAGTTAAGACTGTTGACTTATTTTAGGACATGCTATGAACACTTGATTGGATATCAAAACACAAGAGGAAGGATGCCTCATGGAAATCATCTTATCCCTGTGCCTCAATTTCCCTACATGACTGCTTCTATCAAGAGATTCTATCAAACAGAAAACTTTAAGAACATATTAGTTAGGGGCACCTGGGTGGCTCAGCGGGTTAAGCCTCTGCCTTCGGCTCAGGTAATGATTCCCAGGGTCCTGGGATCGAGCCCCGCATCGTGCTCTCTGCTCTGCAGGGAGCCTGCTTTCCCCTCTCTCTCTGCCTGCCTCTGCCTACTTGTGATCTCGGTCTGTCAAATAAATAAATAAAATCTTAAAAAAAAAAAAAAAAAAAAAAAGCACATATCAGTTAGAAAAGTTATTACTGAATGACAGCAAAAAATGTTACAGGATCACCAGGCTGAAATATACTGAATTGAATGAAGACCTACCCTCAAAATGAATACCTAGTTTCTCTGACAGGGGAAAAGAGGGACAGGCAGCAAGAGGTACCTAACAGGATGACAGGCAGAAGTTTGCCACATTTGAAGCACAACAGAAGTGAGACAGGCGAGTTAAAGGCATCAGTCTGATATGTCAGTTAAGTGAAGTTCTCACCCAGCCAATGGGTGAGAAGATAAAGACAATAATGCAAATGCCACTGTGTTTTGCAAACAGAGCAGGCTAGCATCATCAACAGAGGTGAAGACGTGCTCCATGGACAAGCATCAGTGTGCCCTGAAATGTATGCATAATAGCTGTGATTGTTAGAAGGTGGACTGAAATTTAGAAATCAAAGTTGTAATTCCAGAGCTCTGCTATTAAACTAAACAATGTAGCCTTCCGATATAAACTTTTCCTATGATTATCTAAAAACTAGGAAAGGGCCACTTTTCAAACTGTATCACTGTTTCACAGATGTAATAAGTGTGAATTCATAAAAATCTAAATATATTAGGTACTGACATAAAGGTGCCTCTAGATGTAAGCAGCACATATAGTATCAGTGTCGTAAACAGTGACTGTCCTGAATACAGCACTATACTAGAAGCTCCAGTAAAAGATACGGCTTTAAAATGCGGAAAATAAATTAGGTAACAGGCACCAAATTAATATTAACAAGATCAAGTTTCAGAGAAGGAAATCAATCACTACATCATCATTATTTAATCTATCACTTAAAAATACTGATACTCACACTAAGTAATTCTCAGTGGACACACTACTAATCTGAAGTACTAGATAATGAATTGGTCTTGAATTCTTAAATGCAGTTAAGAATGATAGATACCAGTGACCCTTCTCAAAAAGTCATTTTGCTGATTCTCGTTATCAGGGCATGTATTTTAAATATCAGTACTTTAGGGATGCCTGGGTGGCTCAGTCGTTAAAGGTCTGCCCTCGGCTCTGGTCATGATCCCAGGGTCTTGGGATTGAGCCCCGCATCAAGCTCCCTGCTCCGCAGGAAGCCTGCTTCTCCTTCTCCCACTCCCCCTGCTTGTGTTCCCTCTCGCTGTCTCTCTACCAAATAAATAAAATCCTAAAAATAAGTATCAGTACTTTAGAATCTCCTATATCATTTCACAAAAAAAATTATCTGCTTCAAAAATTTTGTTTCCCAATACAAGTAAAGTTCAAGCAGTTTCAAGTAACTCCGTGTTAGACCTTTTATTCCAATTTAAGGTATTACTGACAGCTTCAACTGTTACTCTTGAGTACATTTATCGAGAGCTCCAAATACCTTTCTTTAGAATAGAAGCAAAGCATAGACAAGTCATTAACTTCCAGGAAAAAAAAAAAAGGCAAAAACACTCAAGGGCACAGAATGCTTAGGGGAATGCCAGCTCAAATTCTGAGTAACAAAATTAACATTCATTTTTTTGGTTATCTAACATGAAAGACACTGAAGAATACTGAAAAGATTACATGTCAAAAGTTTTGGGTTCTAGTTGTTAGTTCTGCCACTAATCAAGTGATTTCTTAGTATCCTGACTTTCTCACTTGTAAAGAAAGGGAAACTGTAATGATCTGTAAGGTTCCATTTCAACTCTATGTATTTCAAGATTCCTGTGGTCAAGATTTTAGTTGCTTGAAACAGGAACAGAAAATTGATGTTGCCCCCATCCCCAACCCCACTTCCCACAAGAACAGTCTCTGACAAGAAAAGCTGGAGTCTTTTCATCTTGTCTTCCAACCAAAAAAATAATAAAAGGAGACATATTTAGTGTTTGTGCATCTTCTAATCAGACACTATTAATCATTTCTTTTAAAATTAAATTACCTACCTCACTGGGGTGTTGTGAGGATTAATTCATTAGTGTTTGTAAAGCACTTTGAGATCCTCAGGTCAAAGGCGCTATAGAAGTGCAAAGTAGTAGTATTATTACTAGATTCTTTGCTTATTTAAGGAACTTCACAATCCTTTAAAACCTAACTATTATTACTAGATTCTTTGCTTATTTAAGGAACTTCACAATCCTTTAAAACCTAACTCCCTGTTATGATTTAGACATCTATTTGTAAACCCTTCCAATTTATGCACATTATTTTAACCCTCTTTGGATCTATAGACAGGGACAGGATGTTTCAAAGCAAATGATTTTAAATAAGGTTTAAATTTTGATCTATAACTGGTGGGAGAGAGCAAGGGAAAATCTAGTGTGACAAATTCTGTTCAGCATAAAATTTTAGTGAGAAATCCTGTCAATCAGATTTAGAAGTGTGCCTAAGCTATACCCAAACAAAATAAAACTCACTTTAATCTCAAGAGTCTTGAATGAGAAATTCCTTTCTTCAAAGAGAAAAGGAAACAATTTTCAAATCAACTTATCTTAAAAAGGGTACTGAGCTTATAAAATTACATTACATAGGTATACATGCAATTGTCATTTAAAACCGATTTAAATCATAGTAACAGTATTAGTATGAACTAATTATCAAAATAAGTGAGCAGCTTTTCCTTTAAACTAGCCTCCCACCCCCAATTACACAAAGCAAACTAGGCACTGAGAAGACAACAAAGCAATTTTGCTTTACGGAGTTTTTTTGGGGGTGGGGGGGTACGGGGGACCAAGGCTTCAAAACCAGTTCAACTCTTGGATTAATTCCACCACTTCCCACTCCTTTCTCTAACCAAATCTTCTAACAATTAAAGTGCTGTGTTTTTAAATCAAAACCACACACACACACACACACACACACACACAAAGCTAAGAAAAGCAGAGCTATCTATCAGTTAAGATATTCTGCTTGAATAAACAGGTACTTCTTTAAAAGAAAAAAAAGCCAACATCCTTCGATGAGATACTTCAGTGCAACACAAGTTCTAGCCCCAAGAGCAAACTGAAATTTAGATATTAAACTTTAAACACTTACCTCCTGCTCCTGTTGAAAGATGACAACTCTACCACCTTTATCTCCTGTTGCTAGTAATTCTCCAGAATGATTAAATTCTACCGTAGAAATTATATCTGCTGTATAATTGAAACAAAAACAAAGAGAAAATGTAAGTTTTTCTTTCCCAACTTACTAGTTTCAGAACTTAGCATGTTTTCCCTAACATGTTCCAAGCATATAGATCAAACCATCATCAGAAATAAGTAATTCTAAGGTTCTTCCATGAACATTTTGGTTCTCCAAAGAAACACTCTCTCCAGAATAAATCAATATGAGAATATTTTAATAAGAACAGAAGTAATAAATACTTAAATACTAGAGGGTTACTGGTATTTCACTAAAACAACAATTTGTGAAACATTTTGATCGCATCATTAAACATTAATAATTCTGTTAATTTTCTTTCTTATATACTTCTGATAAAGTTCTTTATGCAAACCCAAAGGCAACCTACAAAATTAAAGCAGATAAAACTGAAATGGGGGAAATTTTTAAATGTAAAAATGATTTCAGATAGAATAGTAAAATTATTAATTCAAATTATGGCCTCTCAAACAAAAGTCTGCAAACAGAACACACATACAGCAGAAATGCATTGCACTACTGCACCTTCAATATTGCACAGCTCTTGTGGCAACACAAAGGCTACTAGAATCAGTCATGTTACACCTGAAGTCAGTGCTAGTCGCACAGTTAAGTTCAAATAAAATTAAAGGGTTTTTCACTTGCTTTTTGACACTAGAGCCATTTTGCTAAGGAAAAAAAAAAATCCAAGTTACAGAATTAGGCATTAAGATAAAGCAACTACTGTGTAAAACTTACCACTGTTATTAAGAAGTTCTTCACTACAAAGTATTAAGCCAAATTACTAAAGACTACGTCATATGCACTTGAAGTAAGTAAACTTCCTACAAGAGAAGAGTCATTTTCTGGTCTACACAGGCTTACTGTAAGAATTTAAAGATGCTGACTTGATATAAATAAAGAATGCTGTCTACCTTAAATTTTTAAAATTACTAACATATCTTTATCAATAATCCGTACAACACTGCGTTTTATAGTTTTCTTTTTAGTGATTTTTCCAAGACCAGTTTGATTTTGGAACGCTTTCTTTGATTTCTCCGTTGCCTAGGTCCAAGACACTTTACCTTTTTGGAACACTCTTGAGAATCTACTGAAAGTTACACAGCATATAAGTGCCTATGTTTTAAGTGTGCACAAAAATTTGTATATACCTTTCAGAAGGCATGGGCAGCACCCCACCTCCAGGTTAAAAACCTTATTCCAGAAGCCTCCCATGGTCAGTGGTATCAGGAGGAAAGATTAAGTTTGGTGTTTGCATATGTAACGTAAAGCTGTAAACTGAATAAACTGCACTACTCTGTAAAGCCAAACACATGTAAATACTTCTTAAAGCCATTCTATATTTTATTGTTTTTTATTTTAGTTCCAGCATAGTTAACAGTGTTATATTAGTTTCAGGTGTACAATATAATGATTCAACAATTCTATATTCAGTGCTCATCATGATTAAGTTTACTATCAATCCCCTTCACCTGCTTCACCCATCCCCCACTCACCTCACCACTGACATGATTTATTTTAAATGATACCCTTAGTTAAAATTTCTTTTTCAACAAGAACATTTTTTACTTGAAGTATACTTCAGAATACATGATTCTAAAATATACATATAAAACATTCACAAGAAAAGCAGAATACATATTTTCTTCAAGTACTGAGAATCCCCTGATTAAATCACATAAAAAGAGACCTAACAAATACTACAAATTTAAGACTGAAATCACACCAAGTATATTTTCCCATCACAATAGTAAAAAACTAAAGATCAACAATAAAATAACGTTGGAAAAGCTACACTGTAAATATTAAATATTTAATATGTAAATACTGAGCAACACACTACTGCACAAGCAATGGGACAAATTAAGAAATCAAACATTGGGGCACCTGGGTGGCTCAGTGGGTTAAAGCCTCTGCCTTCAGCTCAGGTCATGATCCCAGGATCCTGGGATAGAGCCCCATATCAGGCTCTCTGCTTGGCAGGTAGCCTGCTTCCCCTCCTCTCTCTGCCTGCCTCTCTGCCTACTTGTGATCTCTGTCAAACAAATAAGTAAAATCTTTAAAAAAAAAAAAAAAAGAAAGAAAGAAATCAAACATTAAAGCCATTCTATTTGGTGCTGTGTACTGTACTTACTTCTGTACTGAATATGTTAAATGACTAAAAACATACAAAGTCCCCTCACTCAAAGTACATTACAGTACAGTTTGAGACAGAAAGTAAATAGGAGCTAACAATATCAGACAGAATATATGGACTCACTTATTTGAAGGTTAGGTTCTAAAATCGGGGAATAAGGTAAAAATCATACATAATAAAATTATCTTTAAATTCAAACCCCTCAGGGGCTTCTGGGTGGCTCAGCAGGTTAAGCCTCTGCCCTCAGTTCAGGGCATGATCTCTCTGCGTCAAATAAATAAATAAAATCTTAAATAAATAAATAAGTAAATAAATTCAAGGCCCTCAGACAAGCATAAATCGCTTCTGCTGTCAGTCCAACTCAGCCAAGTTCCCCTAATGCACTGCTAGTTTATGGTTTCTTTGGCTAATGCACCAAATGAACTACTTAGTTTGAATATAAAGTCACGCTGCATCAAATGAACTCTAAAACTCTTGACTTGGTTAAATGCTCACACCTAACACCAGATTCATTTTTCTGTTCATCTAACAAATAATAGGCAGGATTTGCTCAGTATTTACATTATTTCATCTTTTTTCCAGGTACAAATTGTTGCATTCACTTAAATCACAACTGCTTGTTTAGTAGATGAGCTGTCATGGCTATACCTTAATACATGTCAATGATGATGGTATGACTAGCCTGACCAGCTTCCTGGCTGAGTAGTGAAAAGCAGGAGGGATAGGTATTCTGCAAGATGGGCTCTATTTCCAATGAACCTCCTTGGAGGACCGGGACAGGAAAAAAAATCGAGAGATGATCAGTCAGAAAGGAGGTTGTTATAGTAAAAAGGGCTGAAGAAAGATGTGGAATGGGGATGGTGGTGATGAGAAATCCACATCTAAATAATCCTTAGAAGACAGAACAGGGATCAAGTAATAAAGCAGACTTTAATACACTACCCCTAGGTACTAAAGACAATACTGGGGGCACCTGGGTGGCTCAGCTGTTAAGCGTCTGCCTTTGGCTCAGGTCATGATCCCAGGGTCCTGGGATTAAGCCCCACATCGGGCTCCCTGCTTAGCGGGAAGCCTGATTCTCCTTCTCTCATTCTCCCCACTTGTGTTCCCTCACTCGCTGTCTCTCTGTCAAATAAAAATACAAAAATCTTAAGACAGTATTGGTCCACGAAGCAAGTTATAATGCAGTCACTGAATATGTGATAGGGAGGGGAAGCAAAGTAAGTGTGTAGGTCTGTGTCTGTGCCCATGTAACAGAGAGCCTATGGGGGGCGGGGAGTAGAGGAGGGAGAGAAGAATAGAAAAAGACCAGTATTTTAGTGCAAGCTGCAACAAGAATAACACATCTGTTCTTACATATGTTAACTAACTAGAATTTAAATAAAAATTTGAAAAAGAAAAAAAAAATTGTTCTCACAATGGTCACTCATCCCAGGAATGGTTATTTTCTAACAGCTAGAATGCCAAAGTAAAGTGATGTTATAAATGTTTAATACTGAAACAACTCTGCAGCAAGGGTACAAAAAATTTTAACAGGCACACTTGACAGGCTGAGAAATCCTATAAACAACTAATAACTGGCCTAAGAATCCAAAGACACTGAACATTAGGGAAGGGCAGGAACCGAAGATAAAGATACCATACACCACAGAAATCAACCTACTTTAAATCCTTTCGGAAGGAAGAGAAATGATGGGTGAAAGGCATACAACTTTCTCAATTTACAGATATTCTTAAGATACTGGTGTTTGTTATTATTCGTCTTGCCAAAGTCAACGGACAAAGAGAAATTTTCAGAAATAGTCAACCAAATCACTGCTTAGTTAAACAGTGTAGAGCAATGTTTCTGGTGAAGGGGTAGGTGGACAGACTTGTAGCCTCCTTGCTGTGATTTTTATACTTCATGTATTTAATACAGCCATACTTGAGGTAAGTATTTTTCTGGTTTGTGTGATGGGATTTAAATAGGCATGGTGTCAATGGCATTCCTTCATCCTTTCCCCCCAAAAGAAAAGAAATACCATGATTTCTGGATGCTAAGCCACATGTATCAGCGTAAGAACCATCTAATATACACAAGCACCTATTAAATCTCCAAGTCTGTGGATGATGCTTTTTAAGTTGTTTTTTGACTCGTGAAATGCCAAGATCTCACAGTCTCACTGAAAATGTGACTATGAAAGGGAGGAATAAAAGGAAGAACAAAACCAAACGCTGCCTACAAAACCACAAAACCTCACTTATGAAGAGCACTATGAAACTGAGCTTTGAACTGCACAGGCCACGGCCTACTGGTGTGCTAAGATGGATTATCAGTTTGACTGGATACTGCAAAGCACCCAAATCTGTTAACCTCCCATCTGAACAGACTTTTTACCTCAGCGTGCCATACTGACACAACTGCCTTCTAGGGATACCATGATGCACAAAAGGTAAGGAAGAAGCATGGCTCTAAAAAGAGTGCTCCCTTATCACACTATATACTGGCGATGTTGACCAAATACAGGTTATCAGTTTTTGGAAAATTATAATAAATTCACTCCTAGAAAATAATCCTTTTAATGTTCCATACCATTTTTAAAAAATAGAAGCGATCTGTAAGTCCACAACAGGGTTATTCTACAAAACTGTGTTATAATTTAAGTGTCTTGTATCTGCACTGTTTAATACGGTCATCAGAAGCCACACCTGGCTCCCACACTGGACAGTGAAAGTCTAAAACATTACAGCACAGACCCTGACTTCTATCGCAAAGCCAAGAATGCCAGACCGAAGCTACTTTTGAACCTTTAAACAATGAGTTATGGGTAAAATAAAACTATCTTACAAAACATGGACTGCTGCCCCAAGGAGCAGCAGGATGAAAATATAAATGTGTTTCATGAAAATATAGATTCCTGGATACTACTTTTTAAACAAACTATTAACAAAAACTTGAGAACACTTCAGAGACTAAAGTAACTATAACATGCTTTTAAAAGCAAAGACATTAACCTCACTGTTAAGAGTCACACTACTAAACTCAAGGGATGTCTCAGTGTAACACATCAACTAGGCTATGTTCTCCCATACCAATAGCAACAAACAACAAAACTCAAAGAACAAAAACTTCCTCCTTTAAAGAAAAAAGAAAGATACTGCCTATGGGCAATAAAAATGTTATTTCACAATGAAAAAACTGCCTATGTTAATCTCATAAAAGAACATTCTAATATAGTTATTAATAAAAAGAAAGGACTCCCTTTCAACTGCCCTCCTGTGCACTAAGTCACACAGTAATTTTAGGCAGAGACTGAATTCCAAGCAATATAAAGACATCACTTCAAGGCACCATCAAATTTTTAGTAAGAAAACTTAATATCCACAATGTTTTTTACCTTTACTGTCAAATCTTCTATACTGTTAGTAAAAACCAACAATTTATAATGTATTATATAAAATGGAACTCATTTCTTCCAACACTTTCCTTCTAAACTATCAGTAGCCAAATCTCATTCTAAGAAAGCAAAATAACTGCTTTTGTTTGGCAGCAGAGTGGTAGGTGGTCGGTGGTGGTTAAGAGTGACAACTGCAGTATTATTGGTCTGTTTTTATTTCATCAGACATAACATTACCTACCTTCTCTATTTCTTAAGTGGTAAAATAAACAGGGTACAGAAATACAACATTCTCAGCAAAAAAAAAAAAACTCAAACAAGGGAAAATTAACTTATGGTATATATATACATGGTAGTAATAAACAATAATTGCTATGTATTAAGTGAGGAAATAATTATTAGTTCTGACATGTGGGTGAGGAAAAGGGTTAGGATGGGTCTTCTGCTTCTGGCCATGAGAAAAAGAAAGTAAGACAATCTGGATGGATCCTCCTGCTGGGAAGGACTAGAAAACGGAACAAAATACCATGGACTATGAACCGTTAGACAAGACAAAGAAATGGAGTCATATATTTAATCCCCTTTACTTTCGGACAGTGTAGTCAGACAGAAGAATTCAAATACAGACCAGCACTCTCACTTAGTTGTGGTAACAGAAACTGGGGGTTAGAGAAAGCAGAATCAGCTGCAATTCGTGGCAGAGTACCGAAAGAATGTTGGAGGGATTTAGAGAGGAAACTTAGGATCCTTAACTGAATACCCATCTGAGCATTCCATATGGCCTAGGAAAGAACCACCAGAAAGCTAATGAGGGCTCAGGATTGTTAAGGATCCCTACCAGCTGGAATAGAGAAACCTCACAATTAATGAGGCACCAGGTAAAGTCTTCAGAAGAGCATCCCCTTAGAAGTGGACTAAATCAGCACTAAAGATGGAAATCTGTCCTAACAAAGCTAAAAGTAAACGTTAAAACAACCAAATTTACCTCAAGTAACGATGTGCTAGAACAAAATCCAAAGCTCAACAACGTAAACTGACAATGTTTGGCATTCAACCCCAATTCACCAGAATGTAAAGTGATACGAATATGTGACTCATAACCAGAAGAAAAATAAACCAACAGAACCAGAAATGACAAAAAGGATGGAATAACGGTCTCAGCAGACAAGAACCTTAAAATAGCTGTTTTAAATATGCTCCAGAACATAGAATTATCAACATGTTGAGAACTATGAAAGACAAAGAAGGAACACCTAAAAATGAAAAATACGCTAGATGGCATTAATACTGACGTCAAAAAGATCAAGAATTTGAAGGGCTAGCAATAGGGGAGGGAAAATTTTAAAAAGGCAGGAGCAAAGCAGGAAAAAAGAACAAAGACTTGACCTGTGGGATACAAACAGTTATCTAACGTATGGGACATTGCAGTCCCAGAAAAAAAGATGGGAAATACTTTTTTTTTTTTTTTTTTGAAGACCACTATATAAATGTTCAAGCATGAGGACACTACATGTAGGATAACAACTATAAGAGATCAGTTATAAATGCAGACTTATACAGGTATATAATAGTGATAACTCAAAAACTATCAATAGCCTGCACTGGGGACTGCCTTTGCAAAATCACAGAGAATTCTTTGTAAAATTCCAGTATTTCAGGGGTGCCTGGGTGGTGCAGTTGGGTATACAATTCTCGCTTTTGGCTCAGGTCATGATCTCAGGGACCTGGAATTGAGCAGTGCATAGGGCTCTGTGCTTCGGACTCTGCCCTTCCTCCCAGCTCACTCTTTCTAGAATCTTTAAAAAAATTTCTAATATTTCAAAGCACAATATTCCCTTGATATACACAGTAAACCTCAGTATGTACATTAAACCCATGTTTAACTAAAAAAATAGCTGATAAATAGAAAGTTGTATTTTAGGCTCAGAGTAAGTGATTTTTTCTTCAGCACCATGAACTTTTGGCAGAATATTCTAAGTCATGCAGACCAGAACAATTTTTCCTTGTTCAAGACCATCCTGCAAGCTGCCAAATAGCTAATACACTTGGCCCATGCCTAGTAAATGCCAATAATGCCTCCAATCATGGTTAAAGTAAAAAAGAAATCAATAGGACCAAAAAAAGCATGGTAGAGATGTTAACAGTCATGAATCTTTACACCCAGAGATTTTTACTATATGTAATTCAAGGTTATCAGAAATGAAGGAGCTGATAAAGATTTGACAAAAATTTAAACTACAGTGTAAGAATGACATATGCTTCTCCATGCCTGATAGATTTGAAGAACAAGGGGAGAAAGTGTATACAGCTGGTAGACATAAATGATACACACTTGCAGAGAACTTTATACTAATATAAAAAATTAATATCTTCCAAAGAACTATGCAATTTTTAAAAACTCATCCACTGAGCCACAGACAGTCCCTTAAAGAATTCTAATTACAAATTTAAAGACCACATTCTCTAACCACAATAAAATTAGCTAAAGATTAAGAACCACTGGTTCTAACTAACCACCTGGTAATCTTACAATTCTAAGGCAAAAGATAAAAATCAGTACCGCAATAAGAATACCGAAAAAAAACTTAACAGGAACCTAAGTATATAAATATTTAAGACAAATATTTAAGACAAGTATCTTTGTAAAAAAAAAAAAAAAGAAAGAAAGAAAAGAAAAGAAAAAGAAGAAAAAGGAAAAAAAAACAGCGATCACTTTAACTAACTTAAAAAAAACTGAAAGAATAAGAAAACATGAAATCCCGCTACTAAGAGATGACCACAGATGAAAGCTAAAGAGTCTTTCAGCAAACTTGTGAAATTATAAAATATGTATCTGATGTATTTATATACACTGTGATTTCTGTAAAATCTGTAATGGAATTATAATAACTTTACTGTTTTAATCACACAAACTGCTTTATAAAAAAAGACAATCATCACTCTTAACACCACTTCTGAGAGAACCTATTATATTAGTATATATCCCTCCAGAGTTTGTCCATGTATACCTTACATTCTCAGTCCAAAACAGTAATATCTATTTGTATTAAAAATGTTGTCTACATTGTATCACTGAGTTTAAAAAAAATAACAAAGCATATTTGATCTTACTTGTGCGACCTAAATAAACAATGAGCATTATGGAATTTGTTTCCAGAGCTCAGACAGGAAGACCAGGTTAATACATCTATAGCCATTACCATAAAAGTAACCTGGAAACTCTGACAAAAAATTAATCTCTACAAGCTTCCAAGCTTTGAAAAAAAAAAAAAAAAAAAAAAAAAGGAATGAGACACCACTACACACCATCTGAATGATTAAAATTTAAAAAAGAAAAAAGATGACAATGCCTAGTGCCAATACTGAACAACAGAAACTCTCACATATAGCTGATGGGAACGGCACACCCACTTTGGGGAAAAGGAGAAAAAGTCTGGCAGTTTATGAAGTTAAAACACCATGTGACCTAGCAATCGCAATACTAGATACCCAAATGAAACAAAAACCTATGGTCATATAAAAATCTGGATGCAAACGTTTATGCAGCTTTACTGGATGAAAAACAAGAAACTGGACGAAATCACGATAAACTGGACACAATCCAAAATGACTCTCAACTGGGAAATAAAGAGAATATAATATAACCATACAATGAAATAACACTCAGCAATAAAAAGCGACTACTGATACAAACAATAATATAATTAAACTCAAAATGCATTGTGCTAAAGCTAAAGGAACCAGATTAAAAGGTTACATACTATATAATTCCATTTATCTGACATTCTGGAAAAGGTACATTTAGAGGGACAGAAAACAGATCAGTGCTTGCTTAAGAATGGGGTAGAGGTTGAGTACAAAGGGACATGAAACCTCTTGGAATGATGTAACTGCTTTTCATCTTGGTAGTAACTTATGTCTGTATGGGTTTTTTTCTTAAAGATTTATTTTTATTCATTTTAGAAAGAGAAGAGAGAACACATGCGCGTGCAAGTGCACATGCTTGCAAGGTGGAGGGGGAGATTGAAAGCAAGGGGGGTGTTCACCAGACTCCGCGCTGAGCCTGGAGCCCGACACGGAGCTCGATCTCACCACTCTGAGATCACTACTTGAGTTGGAACCAAGAGTCGGAATCTCAACCACGCAGGCACCCCGTGTCTGTGTGTGTGTGTGTGTGTGTGTGTGTATTTTTTAATCAAACTTTGAAGAACTGTATGCTAAAAAGGGTGAATTTCACTGTTTGCAAATTTTAAGAACAATATGAACCCTTCCCCTGAATATACCGTCTTCCTTTCTAGTTCCATAGCACTAGCCAAATTCTCTAGAAAACAGGACGTTTTACATAGAGCTTCCACATTTATACTTATGCTCACTCTTATACCTCCTCTAGCTTGGGTGTCTTGTCTGCCTTGCTTGAAGTATCACCCTTCCTACCCCCATCCTTTAGCCCTTCTGTATGTGGCCCATCAAGAAAAAAAAAAAAATTTGTATCAGATCTTTGGAGGGGTGGAAATACACCAGAGATAATCAATATAGATGTAATAAAAGAAAATGTGATTTTACACAATAACTAAAGACAAGTGGACTAGGAAAAAAATGCTTGTATTTCCAAAAACAGTTAATATACAACACGGTAAGACAATTCACAGAAGAGCAATACTGGTAAAATCTAAGAAAATATCCACTCAAAAGTAAATTAATTTTTAAATAAGACACCATTTTCTACCAAACAAGAGAAAAAATATAAACTGTTCTACTTACATTGTAGAGAGAAGTGTATCTGGTTATTTTGGAAAACTATTTCGTAATTTGTATATAGACAGCCACAAAGCACTGATTCTCTTGGAACTTTATGTCAGGTTCCAGAAGTTATCCTACTGAAATAATCCAACAATTTTAAAAATGTATAAAGATGTTCACTAATATCTTCAGTAATCTAAAGTGTCAGAGAATATAAGGGAAACATCCAATGTTCTTATTCTGCTAATATCCTTTCACATTTTGCTCTAATTTTCCTTGCAATACTCCTCCCTTTCTACTCTTTTCCCTTGGCCCTTCATTAACCATTAGGCAAGAAGTAAAAGACCCCTGGAGACGCAGTCTCAACTGTACTATAAAATATAATTCGATCGTGAGTAAGTCATTTATGAACTTCAAAATTTGCAAGAAATTTCATTTGCAAAGAAACACCAAAAGATGATTTTTCTCTTCAGAGGATTTATCTTTCACAGAGCATATACCATGTATTCAAATACTTAACACATCTAGGAAAGGAAGAAAACAGAATAAAAAAATGGCTGGAGAAAAATAATGTGCTTTTATCAGGCAACTTGGAATATGGAAAATTTTAAGACCTGAAAGGACAACACATCTGCAAATGCTAAGTAACTCCACCCATGACCATGTATCTCTCTCTGTCAGTCCACTAGTACAGAATGCACTGCGACAAAATGGATCTCAGATTTGTTTCTTTGTAACCTGGAATTCATCAACAACACTGATTTAACATAAGTTACTTTCTGTAACTTATAAGCCAATCAATGGTGAAATCAGAACAGAACTGAGGCAGTGGATGTAGCATGATTCCGCTCTATTCAACTCCCACCACTGCTAGAGCAGTTAACCATGGTACTAGAGATTCTTGAGTCACTCACTGATCACTACTCACTCTTTTGAGATGAGGCCTTTCTCGCTTTTAAAGTCACACACACAAAAGTCACATGCTACTTAACTCCAAGTGATAATGCATAAATACGTAAGAGAGAAGTTCCCCATATTTCAAGACACGGGATGGTTTTTCAAACATCACTGAACCAAAGTTACATAGCACAAAAGTTAACCAAGCTGAATCTTTGTTTTCCATAAGTTAACTTTAGCATAATTTTAGAATTACGGAAGAGTCCCAAAGACAGTTCCCGTATACCTTCACCTAGGTCCTTCCTTATTTGCTGGCATCTTACATTTGCTATGGTTTATTTGTCACAACTGAAGAACAACACTGGAATATTAACTGAACTCCACACTTCATTCAAATTGCAGTCACTTTCTCCAGTGTCCTTTTTCAGTTCCACGATCCCACATTACATTTAGTCCTCTTGTCTCTAGCTTCCTCTGGTCTGTGACAATTTCTCAGACTTCCCTTGTTTTGGATGACCTTGACAATTCTGAGGAGTACTGGCCAGGTGCTTTACAGTATGTCCCTAAATTTGAGACTGTTCTTCTCATGGCCACACTTGCTATTATGGCTTACTGGCAAGAAGATCACAGAGGTGCGATGTCATTCTTATCCCATCAGGCAAGGGTACATTTTAACAGTATTATTTACTGATGACTGCCAGGTTTCTCCACTATAAAGTCATCCCCTCCCCCCCCTAAGGTGGGAAGTCATTAAGTGCAGCCCACATATAAGGACGGGGCGGGGGGGGGGGGGGTGTTAAGCCCCACCCCTTTGAGGAGTATCTACATAAATTACTTGAAATTCTTCTGTTGGGGAAATTTGTCTCCCTCCCCCACTTATTTAGTTATTTATCTATATGAATTCTTATTTATTTATTTCATACTCTGGGTTATACTCTTACTATATCATTTATTGTAGTGTTCAAATTATTCCAGATTTGGTCATTGAAAGCTCTTTCAGGCAGGCTCCTGCATCCCTCTATGGGATGCTCCCACCCTTGTTTTGTTTTGTTTTGTTTTGTTTTTGAGCACTTCAAGAATCTTTTAAAAATGTGTAATTTTCACATATTCTTAATATTACCACAAACTGAACATGACTTCTAACTTTTTCATTCTATACATACTAACTATGTATGAGTTCTGAAAAGAAGAATAAGCCATACTGAGAACAAGAGGAGTACATTTGGTAAAGGTCAGCAATGTAACTAAATTCTCATCCGTGGGGTATCTGACCAGAACTAAGATTTCTGTCTTCAAACAGATTTTTCATTTGGTCAGCTGAGGTTCTAAAACTTAAATTGTATGTTAGCTTTCTTAGGTTTTAACATACGCCCGCAATTTGGACTTTGGCATATCAACCTTCTGGTACTCACTGCTCTCTTCTTTTCAGAAGCTGGGGAGGTGGGGTAAGAACACAGCGGGTATAGTGATCACGTTTAGCTCTGCTAAAGTCAAGGCCTGCTGTCAGAACGTTCTGATAGCACAGAAATTCATTCTCATTTTCATCCGGTTTGCTTCAACACTCAGAGCTCCTATTAAGAAGCATGCTCTTTTGTTTGTACACAATCTATTTTCAAGATCTTTTCTCCTTTACTAGTTCAATATACCCTAAAATACAGCAAACACTGAATATTAGGATTGACCCCACATAGCTTATTACAGTTATGATTAACCCAAATTTCTTCTCAAAGGTAGCTAACCACTCCCCAAAGAAAATATTTTTCCAAACATTGCATCGATAAAATGCTAGTTTCTTGCTAGCTTCTTTCATGTAGGCCAGCTATAGGTTCAGTTTTTTACCATTATGATGCGCCTTTCTCACTGTTGACCTCTAGAGGGAGCTCAAAGGTTTTGTTACCTTTTCTCAAAGGTCCGTCCACTCCTCCCACAAATGCGGTATATTCAAGATTTAAGAACATTTTATTATGGCCTAAAAGCAAGTTAAGTGTGTGCACTCCCTTTAGGAATCTCTTGTTCCTGTTACGTAAATAAGGTCTTGACCCACTCACCCTGGGGGGGAGTGGGCTCCAACCATTTCTTTCTGTCTCCCTTCCAGACTCTCTTAACACTCTTTCCCACTTGCCACTGACTAGCACTTATTACTGTAGCCAGAAAGGCTGACTGGAGGATGGCTGTAAGAAGTGGGGACAAATGCTCTCTCTTGCTGACTCTTGTTGCTTTCAGTGGAGCAGGACAGTGCATCTCTATCTTCCTCATGTCAGCACATACACAGAATATAGTATTTGTATGGCACACCAGTATAAAAGATTAGACTGGTCATATCTATTCAGTCAGACACTCTAGTCAGCTAAGTTCCACCCCCCCCATCCAGCCCAGTAGGCATCCCCCAGGATCAAGTGATCATTATCTTAGCACACCTGTAATACATTCTTGGGGCCCCATCTCTAAGAAACTTGTTCAAGAAATGAGAAGTCATACTGGACACTTCTTCACTTCACCTGCCTGTATGACCCTGAGGAAGTAACTAAGGCTTTTAAAGACTCAGCTTCCTCATCTTTAAATACCTATCTCTCAGAGTTGCTCTGAGGACTAACCAAGCAATAAACGTAAAGAAATGAGCACTGAATGTGGCACAGAGTAGGCACACTGGTAAGCAAAAGGTGTTAGCAGGGGTTTGGGCTTTGCTGCACAAAGAAACAAGCATTTACCGATTCTAGTTCTAAGCTACTGAGGCCAATTTGGCTTAGGTAAAGTTCTCCAAATGGTCCAGCAAAGCTCCCTGGAGCCTGAAGCTAAAGCCGGAACTACCAACAAAGTGTTACAGCTGACCGGCTTTGCTGCTTCTTTGCATTAACAGTCTTGACTGAAGACAGGGTTACAGCCCAATAAACCCATCAATAAATTGAAAATACCATAAACTGAAATGCATTTAAATGCACCTACCCTACCAAACATAGCTCAGCCACACCTACCTTAAATGTGCTCAAAACACTTACATTAGCCCACAGTTGGCTAAATTATCGTATTGGATAATTTTGTATGAAAAGCCTGTTTGATAATGAAGTGTTGAATAGCTCATGTAAGTTACTGAATAACTATTCTGGCAGTGAAAAATAAATGGTTATATGGGTACAGAATCACTGTTAAATGTACTGGCAATTTACCCTTGTGGTCACATGGCCAAACAGGAGTGAGTATCATACCGTGTATTGCTAGCCCAGGAAAAGATCAAAATTCAAAGTACATCTACAGAACGCATACAGCTTTCATACCATCACGAAGTTGAAAAATCCTAAGTCAAACCACCATTAAGTCGGCAACTGTCTGTACACTCAAGGAGCCTCAGGCTGAAAGCAGGACTGGTCAGATAAGATTCTGTACTCCTAGGTCTCTGGACCAAAATATCACTTTGATTACACCATTATTTCCAATAATAAAGCAACTGCTAACAGACTTTATAATATCCTTTTTCAACCTCTGACTCAGTGAACAGGAACATGTTACGTGATAGGCTCAACAAAGACCACTGGCTATTGATGCTCATATAAAACCTACATTGTAATGTTGCCATGAGAGTCAGGGTCCATAGGGTAATTTCCAGAGATGTGTTCTGGAACCAGTCTCCCTTCTTTTTAACTTGTTCCTGGATAATCTGATATCATGTTTGGATAAAATGGAATGGAACCATACCCTCCTGCAACAAAGAACAGAAAGATAAACAGTTGCTAATACATTTACTCTATAGGTGTGATCTTAACAAACAAGCCTTGGTGTATTAAGGTTATATAATGTTAGAATGAAGAGCTCGAAACTGACCATTCTAAACCTAAAGTTACCATCTTTGTTAGATGTTCACTAACTCTTAACTGGCTCATAATTCATTCCACAAAGCAAATCACCTCATTAAGTGCCTTATCAAAATATAATGCACATAGTTTCCATGGAGATTATACAAAGTAATACTGCACAAAATTTGCACATCTATGCATGCCCTAAGATATTTTTATAATCAGAATGGGCATCTGGTTATTAATATCACCTAAAATCTTTACAAACTAGGGGCACCTGGGTGGCTCAGTGGGTTAAAGCCTCTGCCTTCAGCTCAGGTCATGATCCCAGAGTCCTGGGATTGAGCCCCACGTCGGGCTCTCTGCTCAGCAGGGAGCCTGCTTTCCCCCCCTCTCTCAGCCTGCCTCTCTGCCTACTTGTAATCTCTGTCTGTTAAATAAATAAATAAAATTTAAAAAAAAAATCTTTACAAACTAGAATTATTATGGCCATGCTTTAAGAAACAGAAAGCCCTTCCTTGTTCATCTGTCCTGGCAAAGTCACACTCAATTCTATTTTGTTTTGACAGGACTCCTCCCTATTCACCTATAAACCCCGCTACAAAAGAGCAGCCTGTTCACAAAAAGAAGTCAGAGTTCATAAGGTATGTTATAAAAAGTTTCGCAGATGTTACTCCAATGATAAAAGGAGCCCACTGAGAAGTTTTAAACAGGGAAGTGTTAAATACAAGTAATCCAAACAGGTGTGCCTTTAGATTACTCAGGCTGAAGTGAAGAGAACTGGGAACTGGGAGAAGACTAGACAAATCCTGGTAAGGAATGAGAGTGATCTGAACCAGTATCTACAGTAACAATATTAGCATAAACAGCAAATATTCAAAATGCACTTATAGTATGTTAGGTATTTAACCCTCACAACAAACCTATTAAATTGGTTTTTTAATATTAACTATTTCATTAACTAAACCACAGAGGCAAAAACGGGACAGAAGTGAAGAAATTTTAAAATACATCTATGAAGTTTAGAATGCAAGGCCTGATCACTGATAAGGTGTGGAGAGCTAAAGATGAAAGCAAGAATAATAATGTCCAGCTTCCCATCATGGCGCCTGAATATACTTAATACCTTTAGTAGACTGATATTCGTCTAATATTAAGTATTATTTAACAGCATCTAAATGGCAGATACAATTTTGGTTTAAAGAAAAAAGTTTACCTCCATTGGCTAAATAATACAAAAGATTATGTCACGAATAAGAAAGCACCAAAATGCTTGACTAAAAGGAAAACATTCTATGACATTAAAAGGAAATTTAGTTCAGAAAAAATCTTCTCGTCCATTTTTCCCCTTTTTTTAAATCCTTTTTCTCTCAACTCTGGCAGGTTCGCTCAAGGTCATACTCCTGACCTTCCTAACAACTGTATTTACACTGAGATTCAGTGCCTCCACCATACTTTTTTTTTTTAAATTATTTTTATTAACACGTTATTATTTGCTCCAGGGGAACAGGTCTGTGAATCATCAGGCTTATACATTCCACAGCACTCACCACTCACCATAGCACATACCCTCCCCAATGTCCATAACCCAACCACCCTATCCCTACCCTCCCACCCCGCAGCAACCCAGTTTTGTGAGATTAAGAATCTCTTATGGTTTGTCTCCCTCCCAATCCCATCTTGTTTCATTTTTTCCTTCCCTACCCCAAGCCCCCACCCTGCCTCTCAAATTTCTCCTATCAGAGAGAGCATATAATTGCTTTCTCTGATTGACATACTTAGCTCAACTAATATCCTCTAGTTCCATCCACATCCTTACAAATGGCAAGATTTCATTTCTTCTGATAGCTGCATACACACACACACACACACACACACACACACAACCCACATCCTCTTTATCCATTCATCTGTTGATGGACATCTAGGATCTTTCCAGAGTTTGGCTATTGCGGACATTGCTGCTATAAACATTCGGGTGCACATGCCCTTTGGATCACTACATTTGTATCTTTAGGGTAAATACCCAGTACTGCGATTGCTGGGTTGAAGGGTAGCTCTATTTTCAACGTTTTGAGGAACCTCCGTGCGTGCTGTTTTCCAGAGTGGCTGTACCAGACTGCATTCCCACTAATAGTGTAGGAGGGTTCCCCTTACTCCTCATCCTCATCAACATCTGTCATTTCCTCGCTTGTTAATTTTAGCCATTCTGACTGGTGTGAGGTGGTATCTCACTGTGGTTTCGATCTGTTATTTCCCTGATGCCGAGCGTTTGGAGCACTTTTTCATGTATCTGTTAGCCATCTGGATGTCTTCTTTGCAGAACTTTTCTGTTCCTGTCTTCTGCCCATTTCTTTCTTTCTTTTTTTTTTTTTTAAGATTTTATTTATCTGACAGACAAGAGATCACAAGTAGGCAGAGAGAGAGAGAAGAGGAAGCAGGCTCCCTGGGGAGCAGACAGCCCTATGTGGTGCTCAATCCCAGGACCCTGGGATCATGACCTGAGCCAAAGGCAGAGGCTTTAACCCACTGAGCCACCCAGGCACCCCTCTTCTGCCCCTTTTCTTGATTGGATTATTTGTTCTCTGGGTGTTGAGTTTGTTAAGTTCTTTATAGATTTTGAGTACTAGCCCTTTATCTGATATGTCATTTGCAAATATCTTCTCCCATTCGTCAGCTGTCTTTTGGTTTTGACGACTGTTTGTTGCTGTGCAAACAGCTTTTGATCTTTAAGTCCCATTTTTTCCCTTGCTTCCCTTGCCTTTAGCGATGTTTCTAGGAAGAAGTTACTGCTGCTGAGGTCAGAGAGTTTGCTGCCTGTGTTCTCCTCTAGGATTTTGATGGATACCTGTCTCACTTGAGGTCCTTTATCCGTTCTGAGCCTATTTTTGTGTGTGGTATAAGGAAATGGTCCAGTTTCATTCTTCTGCATGTGGCTGTCCAATTTTCCCAACATCATTAGTTGAAGAGACTGTCTTTTTTCCATTGGACATTCTTTCAGCTTTGTTGAACATTGGTTGACCATAGAGTTGAGAGTCTGTTTGTGGGCTCTCTATTCTGTTCCACTGATCTGTCTGTTTTTGTGCAAGTAACATACTCTCTTGATGATTACAGCTTTGTAATAGAGCTTGAAGTCTGGAATTGTGATGCCACCAACTTTGGCTTACTTGTTTTCAACATTCCCCTGGCTATTCGGGGTCTTTTCTGCTTTCATATAAATTTTAGGATTATTTGTTCCATTTCTTTGAAAAAAAAAATGGATGGTATTTTGATAGGGATTGCATTAAATGTATAGATTGCTTTAGGTAGCATAGACATTTTCACATATTTGTTCTTCTAATCCATCAGCAGAGATTATTTTCCATTTCTTTGTGTCTTCAATTTCTTTCATGAGTACTTTATAGTTTTCTGAGTACAGATTCTCTGCCTCTTTCTTATGGTTTGGGGAACAATTGTAAATGGGATCAACTCTTTAATTTCTCTTTCATCTGTCTTGCTGTTGGGTGTATAGAAATGCAACTTATTTCTGTGCAATGATTTTATATCCTGACACTTTACTGAATTCCTGTATGAGTTCTAGTAGTTTTGGAGTGTAGTCTTTTGCGTTTTCCACATAAAGTATTCTCTCATCTGCACAGAGTGAGAGTTTGACTAGTTCTTTACTGATCTGGATGCCTTTTTTTTCTTTTCATTGTCTGACTGCCAAGTCTGGGACTTCTAGTACTATGTTGAACAGCAGTGGTGATAGTGGACATCCCTGCCATGTTCCTGACCTTAGGTGAAAAGCTCTCAGCTTTTCCCCATTGAGAATGATATCTGCTGCGGGTTTTTCATAGATGGCTTTGATGATATTGAGGTATGTACCCTCTATCCCTACACTTCGAAGAGTTTTGATCATGAAAGCATGCTGCACTTTGTCAAATGCTTTTTCAACATCTATTGAGAGTATCATATGATTCTTGTTCTTTCTTTTATTAATGTGTTGTACAACACTGATTGATTTGCAGATGTTGAACCAACCTTGCAGCCCAGGAATAAATCCCACTTGGTGAATAATGCTTTTAATGTACTGTTGGATCCTATCAGGTTGTATTTTCGTGAGAATTTTCACATCCATGCTCATCAAGGATATTGGTCTGTAATTCTCCTTTTTGGTGGGGTCTTTGGTTTTGGGATGAAGGTAATGCTGGCCTCATAAAATGAGTTTGGAAGTTTTCCTTCCATTTCCATTTTTTGGAACAGTTTCAGGAGAATAGGTTATTAATTCTTCTTTAAGTGTTTGGTAGAATTCCCATGGGAAGGCATCTGGCCCTGGGCTCTTGTTTGTTGGGAGAATTTTAATGACTGCTTCAATCTCCTTACTGGTTATGGGTCTGTTCAGTTTTTCAATTTCTTCCTGGTTCACTTTTGCTAGTTTATATGTCTCTAGAAATGCATCCATTTCTTTCAGATTGTCAAATTTGCTGACGCATAGTTGCTCATAATATGTTCTTATAGTTGTTTGTATTTCTTTGGTGTTCGTTGTGATCTCTCATCTTTCATTCATGATTTTATTTATTTGGGTCATTTCTCTTTTCTTTTTGATAAGCCTGGACAGGGGTTTATCAATCTTACTAAGTCTTTCAAAGAACCAGCTCCTAGTTTTGTCGATTTGTTCTACTGTTCTTTTGTTTCTATTTCATTGATTTCTGTTCTGATCTTTATGATTTCTCTTCTCCTGCTGGGTTTAGGCTTTCTTTGCTGTTCTTTTTCCAGCTCCTTTAGGGGTTAGGTTGTGTACTTGAGACCTTTCTTATTTCTTGAGAAAGGCTTGTATCGCTATATACTTCCCTCTCAGGACCGCCTTTGCTGTGTCCCAAAGATTTTGAACAGTTGTGTTTTCAATTTCATTTGTTTCCATGCATTTTTTCAATTCTTCTTTAATTTCCTGGTTGACCCATTCATTCTTTAGTAGGATGCTCTTTAGCCTCCATGTATTTGAATTCCTTCTAGCTTGGTTGAGTTGTAGCTTCAGAACACCGTGGTCTGAAAATATGCAGGGAATGATCCCAATCAGATTTTGGTACCGGCTGAGACCTGATTTGGGATCCAGAATGCGATCTATTCTGGAGAATGTTCCATGTGCACTAGATCAGAATGTGTATTCTTTTGCTTTGGGATGGAATGTTCTGAATATATCTTTTATGTCCATCTGGTCCAGTGTGTCATTTAATGCCTTTATTTCCTTGCTATATTTTGCTTGGATATCTGTCCATTTCAGTGAGGGGGGTGTTAAAGTCTCCCGACTATTACTGTATTATTGTTTGACTGTCGATGTGTTTCTTCGATGTTGTTATTAATTGGTTTGTGTAATTGGCTGATCCCATGTTAGGGGCACAGATTTTTAAAACTGTTAGATCTTCTTGTTGGACAGACCTTTTAAGTATGATAGGGTGTCCTTCATCATCACTTATTATATAGTCTTTGGCTTAATATCTTATTCATCTGATATAAGGATTGCTACCCCAGCTTTCTTTTGCTGTCCATTAGCATGGTAAATTGTTTTCCACCCCCTCACTTTAAATCTGGAAGTGTCTTTAGGTCTAAAATGAGTTTCTTGTAGACAGCATATGATGGCTCTTGTTTTTTTATCCATTCTGATACTCTGTCTCTTAATTGTATCATTTAGCCCATTCACATTCAGGGTAACTATTGAAAGATATGAATTTAGTGCCACTGTACTGCCTCTAAGTTGACTGTTGCTGTATACTATGTTTGTTACTTTCTGGTCTATTATTTTTAGGCTCTCTCTTCCCTTAGAGTACCCCTTTCCCTATTACCTGCAGGGCTGGTTTGGTGTTTGCAAATTCTTTTAATTTTTGTTTGTTCTGGAAGCTTTTTATCTCTCCTTCCATTTTCAATGACAGCCTACCTGCATATAGTATTCTTGGCTGCATATTTTTCACGTTTAGTGCTCTGAATATATCATGCCAGTTCTTTCTGACCTCCCAGGTTTCTGCAGATAAGTCTGCTGCCAATCTAGTATTTCTATCATTGTATGTTACAGACTTCTTGTACCGAGCTGCTTTCAGGATTTTCTCTTTGTCACTAAGACATGTAAGTTTTACCATTAGACGACGTAGTATGGAACTATTTTTACTGATTTTGATTGGGGGATTCTCTGTGCCTCGTGGATTTTAATGCTTGTTCCCTCTGGAATATTAGGGAAATTCTCTACTATAATTCACTCCAATATACTTTCTGCCCCTCTCTTTCTTTTTCTTCTGGGATCCCATTTATTCTAATATTGTTTTATCTTATAGTATCACTTATCTCCCAAATTCTCCCCTCGTGGTCCAGTAGTTGGTTGTCTCTCTTTTGCTCAGCCTCTTTATTCTCTGTCATTTGGTCTTCTCTATCACTAATTCTTCTGCCTCATTTATCCTAGCAGTAAGAGCCTCCATTTTTTATTGTACCTCATTAATAACTTTTTTATTTCAACTTGGTTAGATTTTAGTTCTTTTATTTCTCCAGAAAGGGATTTTATTTCTCCATAAAGGGATTCTTTAATATCTTCCATGCCTTTTTCGAGCCCTACTAACACCTTGATAATCGTCATGCCTTTTTCGAGCCCAGCTAGCACCTTGATAATTGTCACTCTCAAGTCTAGTTCTGATATCTTACTAATGTCCATACTGATCAGGTCCCTAGCAGTCAGGACTCCCTCTTGTTCTTTTTTTTTTTGTGGTGAGTTTTTCTGCCTTGTTATTTTATCCAGATAAGAATGTAATAATGAGAGAGTAAAATACTAAAAGAGTGGCAAAGACCCCAGAAAAATGTACACTAACCAAATCAGAAGAGATCCAAAACCTGGGGAAGAAGGGGGGGGTTAAAAAGAAAAAAATAAAAAATTACATATATGTATTAGACTGGTGAATAGAACAGAGCCACCCACTTGATATGGGGTGTATTATGGTCTCTTAGCAGAAACCACCTCCTAAATTTTTAAAGAAAGAAAAGCATATATACACAAAAATAAGGGTAAACACGATGAAGGGATGGAATATACTGTGAAGATGAAAATTTTTAAAAAGATTCTAAAAAAAGAAATGTTAAAATAATTTGGTTAGAAAAAGAAAAAAAAAGAATGTGATCAGGCTGAAGACTGGAAAAAAGCCAAGTGCTAGATTTAGGGTATATTTTGAGCTATTAGAAGAAATTGTATCCCAAAATTTTAAAGAAGGAAAACCTTTATGTATACAAAAAATAAGGTTAAATACAATGAAAGGATAAAATATGACTATAACAAAGAAAATTAACGATTTTTTAAAAAGGTAAAGATAAAATAGTTAAAAAACGTTAAAGAGGTAAGAAGGATAATTAAAATAGAATAAGAAAAAAATAAAATAAAAAAAAATTTAACTTTGTAAGACTAAAGGTTCTCGTTCATCAGTGAACTTGGTCTTGGCTGGATGTTCTTGCTGATCTCCTGGGGGAGGGGCCTGTTGCAGTGATTCTCAAATGTTTTTGCCCCAGGCAGAATTGCACTGCCTTTGCCAGGAGTCAGGCTAAGTAATATGTGTGGGTTCAATCTCCAGAGCTTTTGTTCCCTGCATGTTTTCCCTACAGCTTTCAAGGAAGGGAATGAAAATGGCAGCCTCCCAATCTCCAGCCCCATCGGAGCAGAGAGCTTGAGGCCCCACCCCTCAGTGCACCCTCAGAGAAAAGCAGTCAATCCCTCCTGTCTCCCTGGTCTCCAGCCACACTCCATGCTCACCTGGCCTATGACCGAGCATTTCTATCTCTGGTGCACAGCCCCATTTGGAATCTCCAAACCCAACAGATTCCTGCTGTGCACTCCTGTGCTGCTCCTCTCGGAGGAGGAAGGGAGGGGGTCTCCCCGATCTGCCGCTTATGGGTTCCCTGCTAAAAGAGCAGTGGCACGAATGTGCCTTGGATCACGGTTTAAGGTAACCACAAGCAGCAAGCTCACTCTGGGCTCCGTCTCTGTAGCCGGCTTCCTCACTCAGATACCTGGCAACTCTGTCACACTCCGACAGCATGACCCCACGGGTCCTGACACCACATTGTCCCCGAGAGGGCTCCACCCCCGCTTAGCCTCTGGAGCTACATCCCTCAGTGGAGCGAACTTCTAAGCGTTCTGATTTTCTGCTCCGCTGCTCCACCGCTTGCAAGGAGCCGGCCCCTCCCCCCACAGTCTATCTTCCGGTCGCTTTAGATTCACTTCTCCGCCCATCCTACCTTCCAGAAAGTGTTCTATTTTCTGTTCCTAGAATTGCTGCTCCTCTTTCTCCTGTTTAGTTGTTCAGAATAATTTGATAACTGAAATCCTGGGACCTAATGATATTTCAGTCTGCTACTCTTCTGCCACCTTGCTTCCTCCACCATACTTTTTAAATAATTGTAATCATGCTTATCCAATGACTTGAAATTTTCACAATTCCATTTTCAAAGATGCAATTTCTTTCATTAATTCATTAAGAGAGAATTAAACATTAAAGATCTTCTCCACTTACTAGAACTAAACATTTACCCTCTAATTCTGGAAACTTTTTTTTTTGTTTGTTTGTTTGTTTTTAATCTCATTCACTTCTGTGGTTTTGCTCATTTTAGTGAAAGGCCTCCCCCTTCAACAATAGTTTAGTAAGCATCTATTTATATGCTAGTACAATACTCTGGGTCATGCTAGGATTTCTAGCTGCTAGGGATATAGGAGTTAAATAAGACAGACAAAAAAAATCCCTGCCTTCATGAACATACATTCTAGTTTTGGGGGCTATTATAAACAAATATAAAAATGTTTCAACTAGTGTTAACTACTATAAAAACAGACCAATAAGAGAATGTAAGTAATAACAGTGGGGCATTATTTTAGGTAGAATGGTCATAGAAAAGCCTCCCCGAGGATGTGACTAAAGCAGAGACCAAAATGAACAGAGAATTAGTCATCCAAACTTGTGAAGGAAAATATTTCAGGCAGCCTAAGTAGAAATAAGTTTGCTAAATTTAATAACACTAATACAGAGTAAGGCGGTAGAGGAGATGGCTCAGTTAGTAGAGGCCTGACCAGACACAGCTTTGTATGCCATGGTAGAAGGACCGTGCATTTAAGAGTGGTTAAGAAGCCACTGCAGAGTTTCTACCTTGTTCTGAGGTAATTATCTGTTGTGTGAATACAATGCAAAACTGGAAAAAAGGAGACTGGTTCCTGAATTACTGCTGTAACATAGGTAAAGATAATGATGGTCTGACCTCAGGGGCAGCCACAGAGAGATGGATAAACTCAGAATACGTTCTGAAGATAGCACGGCCAGATTTAAGCTGGTGGACAGAGGAGTCAGAGGATAAATCCAAGGTTTTAGAACCAAGCCCAATGGAGGAAAAGGCAGTTCCATTTACTGAGGAAAAACACACCAGGAATGCGCAAGTCTGGGGTAAGAAAGGAGCATACAGGCCCCTGGGCACCGGAGTCAGTTGGGCGTCTGACTCTTGGTTTCAGCTCAGGTCATGATCTCAGGGTCTTGAGACCTCAGGGTCAGGCTTTAGCTCAGTAAGGAGTCTGCTAGGGTTTCTCTCTCCTCCTCCCTCTGCCCCTCCCCAAACTTGCTCCTGTGCTCTCTAAATAAATAAATCTTATTTTAAAAAGAGAGAGAGAGAGAGAGAAGCCAAGAATTTCATTTTCACCTCTTTGGGTATTGATTTCAATCACACATACAAGCAGAAGAAATATCATATAGGCAGCTAGACAGATTTAACAGCAGTTTAGGGAAGGAAGAGGAGATATAAATTAAAGTATCATCAGCTAACAGAAGACATTTAAACACTAAATGTGATTTCCTAGTGAGTAATTACAGAAAACAAGAAGTCTGGCCTGAGGACTGAGCCTTGAGGCCTCCCACATTTAGCACTGAGGAGGAGGAGCCAGTTAGTGAAGGAGACTGCACAGGGAACTACTGGTAAGGTAGGAAGAGTTTTTCTGGAAGCCAGGCAGTGTTTCTAAAAGGAGACAATGATGAACTGTGCCCAAGAAGTACACAGAGATCGAGCAAAGTGAAGACTGAGAAGTCAGCTTGGATTTGGCAGCACGAAGATATTCTGTGTGATTTCAACAAAAGTGGTTTCAGTGGATTAAGTGTCCTTAAAATACCAACTGTTTTCTGTGGTTTTATTTAACAACCGTCAGAGGGAGAAGCAGCTCTGGAGTTGAGATGTTGTTGGTTGAAATCACTGCTCTCACAGCCTGAAATCTGGTTTATGAAGGATATTCTCTTTAGATTTGCCATCAATGAAGATTTTCCCTTTAATAGATCTTAGGTCATTCTGAGAAACAGAGCGTTAAACAAATAGGACTCTGAAGCTGATTCATCATCCTTCTGAGTTGCTGACTCCCCAGGTGCCTGGATTTACAGAGTAGGATTTTTTCAAGAAAAGTACTCAAGAGACATACTTCCAATCATCACAAGCCTGAAAACTGCCATACTGTTATCCTGACTATTTGAAGGATAGTTTCACCAATTTAAAATTCTTAGGTTATAATAGCTTCTTCCTCAGGATTTTCTAAATGCCATGCCACTATCTTTAACACGGTGCTATCCAACAAAACTTTCTATTATAATGGAAATGCTCTATTCTGCACTGTCCAACATGGCAGCCATACGTCTTCCTTTGCAGGTAATCTGTTTCTTGTCTGCATACTTGTACTATTTATTTCTGTATTTCAAAATTTTTAAATCCACTAGGCTATTCCTAGGTATGAATCTCATTTATTTTGCTTGGCATGCATTTTAGTTATCTGTAGAATAACAACATTAACAGATCCTACCACATATGGGGGTGGTAGAGAATTTCAAATGAGTTTCAAAGTGAAAAATACTTGACACATAATAACTGTTCATAAATGTTAGCTATACATTCTCTGAGCCCTTTTGATCCTTCCTCTCTAGGTCAAGATAATTTTTACTGTTTCTCTGACTTTATCTTTTATATGTTTGCTCTGATTGCTCACTCTGAACCTTTATTATACACTGGATCTATTCTTTGTTGTTTCTTACGCTTGTGCCTATAGTGTCCATTTCAGATTTTCCTCTTAAATATGGGACTATTTCTAAAGCCTTCTGCTACCTCTCCAAAAACAAATCAGTTAAGAATCACAAATCTCTATGAACACTGGGGAAGGTATGTGCTATGGTGAGTGCTGTGAAGTGTGTCAACCTGGCGATTCACAGACATGTACCCCTGGGGCTAATAATACATCATATGTTAATAAAAAATTAAAACATTTATAAAAAAAGAATCACAAATCTCACTTAAGAATTTTCACTTTTTCCTGCTGTCTAATTCTTTTTCTTCAAATGTTCATGAGTCTCCTTGAGAATACTAATTGGTTCTTCTTTAAACTGCAACATTTTCTCTCATTTCTTGCAATGTCTGATCACAGGATATCACTTGCTCATAATAATGGTCATCTTCTTTTAGACTACTGAGACTGTATGTGTCTAGCTTTTTGTATATTCAAATTAAAAGAGAAAGATCTATGTTTATATAACATTTGGGAATTGTGTCAGGTTCAATAAGAAAACATTCAGAACCAAGTTCAAAACTTGGGGGCAGGTGTGTATGTGTGTGTGTGTGTGCGTGCGCGCACGCGCGTGTTGTGTTCACATTGTTATTTCCTGTCTTGGCTCTCAAATTGCTGCCTAACAAATTAGCCCAAATTTAAGAAGCTTAAAAAAAATCAAACATGTATCTTCTCAGTTTTTCTATTTTCTCAGAAATCTAAGTGTGGCTTAGCTGGGGGCATTCAGCTCAGGGTCTCTCATAAGACTACAGTCTATGTGTCCACCAGGGCCTCTGTCATCTCAGAACTTAATGGTGGAAGGATCTGCTGGCAGTCCAAGCTCATATACATGACTACTGGCAGGCATCAGGTCTTCACTGGCTGTTGGCCAGAACACTAGGTCCTTGCCTCATGAGCTCCACAGAGAAGTTTACAAAATGGGAGATTGTTTCAGAGAAAATCAGAAAGGACAGATCAACATGAAAGCCAAAGCTTTTTTGTAACCTAACCTGAAAAGTTTTGCTGTTAAGTTAACCCATTCACTTCTGTCATACTTGGGAGAATCAAGTCACTAGCTCCAGCCACACTCAAGGCGAGGGGAATCCGATACAAGGCATGAATAACAGGAGGCAGGGATTATTGGGGGCTATCTTACAGGCTACCTGTCAAACTTCCTTGGTCACCAGAGAGACTCAGCAATATGTAGTCAAGTAGCAACAATCCAGACCACAGGCAGATTTCAGAGCAAGCGAACTTTGAACTCTGTGCTTCACGGTTAGTCTCTCCCCTGCTTCATGCTTCATGGTTAGTCTCTCCCTTGCAACCATGATCACTGATCATACTACCCTTGGTAAGAACCATTCTGAGTCATTTAGTTTTCAATCCTTGCTTCAAAGTACAATATATCAAAATCAACCACCTACCCCATGGACAATCCTTAAATTCTATCTCAAAATAGGTCTTTACCCACAACCACAGAGGGCTTCTCAACCACCAAGTTAACCAGAAAGAACTTCCCTAGCTGCATTTCTCATTTGTACCTTTTCCTGCCAAAATTCTCTTTAGTTATGGCACCTTTCCAGGGTTTCCATGGAGACCAAACTCTCCCCTTATCTTGTTGGTCATTTCAGTGTGTGTTTGTCTGTTTGTTTTAACGTATGGGCTTAGATCATCATCTTCCACCGGAAGTCAGCACAGCGATTTGTTTAATAAAGAACTTTACACATTCTTTAAAACACTGTTTTGATAAATATGGCAGGAAATGCCTGTTGGTCTTCCTACCCATGAATTCAGTTCTATTGTTAGATAAAACAAAGATGTTTTAATCTGCATCATCAATTCACAGGATACATTCTACTATGATAATTTAAGTAACTAAATCTTGATGATTCCCAAAAAACGCAATGTCCAAACTTAGCATAGAAACACTTTAACAAAACACTTAAAATCTTAAAAGGAATCAGACACGCAGCTGCTCAAAAGCATAAACTAGTCACACATGGTTGTAAAGAAGCCCCTACAACTATGTGCCCAGCAGCAGGTACCTAGCACTGTCAAAAGAACCTAATGCTTAATCAAAGACAAATCTTAAGTCAGAATACCAACAGAACTGTAATTCACAAACCAAAATATCCAGTTTTGGTTTACAATGAAAAAAATTTTTCCTACACTGTATTATTCCTCTACCCCACCCTTATTCCCCTTAACATCATTTATTTGCCCTATTTTCTTCGAATACTAATAAACAGGGCAGGAGGAGAATCAACAAAAACTATTATCAGATGTCAACAAATTTTCTCAAGTGATAATATCTGGTACAGAGTGTATACTCTTCTTGGATAATCAGAATTATGGTTTCTTGCCCTCTGCTGATGAATATACAGGAAGTGGAATTAAGAAGGGACTTAACACAAATAACATTAAGCACCAATAACATACTGCTGCACTGGACCTATCCTATATAGCAGCCAACCTGCACAGACGGGTAAAGCAGAGCGCCTGAGGGATAAACCCTGTATCTGAGCTCTGATCAGATTTCTAGGTGGTATGTTCTTAGTCAAAGAAAAGGGATTTTCAAACGTGTTAGCACTTAAGGAATAAAATTACTTGTTATCTCAATGAAGTTGCAGGACACAAAATCAACACACAAAAATCCATGGTGCTTCTTAACAATCCCAAAAGGAAATCATGTAAACAACTGATTTTACAACAGCATCAAAAAGAATAAAATATTTAAGAATAAATTTTATCAACAAGGTGAAAACTACAGAACATTACTAAAAGAAATTTAAAAAGTAAGTGGAAAGACATCCTTTGTTCATGAACTAGAAGATTTAATACTGTTAACATGTCAACATTATCTGAAGTGATCCACAGATTTAATGCAATCCCTATCAATATCCTGATGGCATTTTTTTGCAGAAAACTGAAGGGACCTGAATAGCCAAAACCATTGGGGGGGTGGATAAAGTCAGAAATTTTGCACTTCCCTATTTCAAAGAGTACTACAAAGCTACAATAGTGTGATACTGACATAAACACAGACATACACACCAATGAAACAGTGACCAGAGAGAAATACTACTCTATTCCACCTATGGTCCCATGTGACTGCACATATAGTCAAATGTTTTTTGACAATGTCTTTTCAATACATGGTGATAGGGAAACTGGATAGCCACATGCGAAAAGAATGAAGTTGGATCCTTTCCTTACACAACCTACAAAAATGGATCAAAGACCTAAAACTAAGACATAAAACTTTTATAAGAAAATAAGGAAAAGCGCCCATGCCATGAGATTCGGCAGATTTCTTCATCAGGATGCTAAGAAAAACAGGCAACAAAAGAAAAAGTAGATAAACCGAACACCATCAAAATTAGAACTTTTTTGTGCATCAAAGGACAAAAGTGAAAAGGTAACCCATGGAATGAGAGAAAATGTATGCAAATTATGTATCTGATAAGGAATTATATCCAAAACATATAAAGAACTCCAACAACTCAACAATTTAAAAAAAAGCCAATTTAAAAATAGGCAAGGTGGGGCGCCTGGGTGGCTCAGTGGGTTAAGCCGCTGCCTTCGGCTCAGGTCATGATCTCAGAGTCCTGGGATCGAGCCCCGCATCGGGCTCTCTGCTCTCTAGGGGAGCCTGCTTCCTCCTCTCTCTCTGCCTGCCTCTCCGCCTGCTTGTGATCTCTCTGTCAAATAAATAAATAAAATCTTTAAAAAAAAAAAAAAATAGGCAAGGGACGTGGAGAAACATTTCTCTTAAGATATACAAAAAACATGTAAGAAGATGTGTAACATAGCCAGTCATCAAGGAAATAGAAGTCAAAACCACACTGAAACACCACTTCACATCCATTAGCATGACTATTATTGAAAATAAATAGTGTTGATGAGGATGTGAAGAAATTAAAACCCATGTACACTGCTGGTGAAAAGTAAAATAAAATGGAGCAGCCACTGTGGAACAATATGGTAGTTTCTCGAAAAGTTAAACACAGAATTACGTTAAGATTCAGCAATCACACTTCTGGGTATATAACCAAATGAATTCAAAGCAGGGACTTGAACCTATATCAGAACATCAACGTTAAGAGCAGCATTATTCGTGATAGCCAAAGGTGAAAACAATCAATGGATGAACAGATCAATGGATAAACAAAGTGGTATTAAAATACAATGGAGGAAAGAAATGGACACATTCTGGAACATGGGTAAGTTCCGAGCACTATTATGGACTGAATGTTTTTTTTTACCTCCCCCTTTCTGTATTTTGTATCTCTCTTCTCTTACAGTGAGAACCTCAGTTCCCCAATCTGTAGCTAACTTTTGACAGAATGTAAGGTGAAAATAACCTGGGTCTCTGATGAAATAAGCCCAGAATTCATGCTGAAATCCTAACCCTCACTGTGGTATGAGGATGTGGGGCTTCTGGGAGGTAATTAGGTCGTAAGGGTAGAGCCCTCATGAATGGGTTTAGTACCATTCTATAAAAGATCCCAAAACGCTCTCTCACCTCTTCTGCCATGTGAGGACACAGTGAGAAGATAGCGGTCTGCGAACCAAGAAGCCAGCCCTGATCAAATACATAATCTGCCAGCACCGTGATTTGGGGCTTTCCACGACTGTGTAAAAATATTGTTATGGCAGCCTGAACAGACCAAGACAAAGACATTATGCTATGTAATGTCATACATTATGCTATGTATGACAAAGACATTATGCTATGTAAAATAAGCCAGTCCCAAAAGGACAAATACTATGTAACTGCACTTTTATGAGGTACCTAAAGCAGTCAAATTCCTAGAGACAGAAAGTAGACCGGCAGTTGCCTGGAGCTGGGAAAGGGAAGAATGGGAATTTACTGTTAAGTAGGTATGAAGTTTTAGTTTGTAAGATAAAAAGATCTGGAGATAGATGGCAATGATGGTTTCCACAATGTGCACATACTTATTAAACTGTACACTGAAAGATGGTTAATACAGTAAATCTTATGTATATTTGATTACAAAAAAAATTATTTGTTATCTCCAATAAGAATTCCCAAAGTAAGGCAATTAAATGCAAGGTTAGTTAATTCAGTGGTTTATTTCATCAAAGACCCAGGTTCTTTTCATCTTCATATTTGGCCAAAAGATAGCTATGGATTTGGGAACTGAGCTTCTCACTATAAGGGAAAAAAAGATACAGATAGGAGTGGGGAAGGTAATAGAGAACTCTGGTAGTAAATCGAAATGGGCAGATCAGTATAAACCAGTATTCTACAAATTTCATCACGAATTATTTTAATTATATATGAAAGTAGGTAGAAGAGAAAACTCACGGCCACTCTTGTTTTATCCATAAAACCATCCTATATTATGTTGTGCATATCCCAGATACCTCTAATTATTTTGCCCATAAAAATTTTTCAAAGGTATCTTTGAAAGATAATACCATTTTAAAAATAACCAAACACCATTATACATGGGAAAACAAAGCAAAACATAGTATTTCCTTAATATCAAATATCCAGTATACTGCATATATTCAAATTTCTAATTCTTATGTTAAAAAAAAAAAGTTTACCTGTCTGAATTACAATCCAATAAGGTTTTCAAACTACAATGGATTGATATATTTTTAAGTTTTTTCTTTCATCTATAGGATCCCCCTCTATTTTTTCTTGCAACTTATCTTTTGAAGAAACAAAAGTACTGTAGTTCATCCTGTATGAACTCATAAATTAAACACAAAATGGCAAAATCCTTTTAATAGCGGTCTTTAAAAAAAAAAAAAAAAAAACCTGACATTCCAGCAGTTAAGAACACACTCAGCACATAAAATGGTTTCTAAATACCGTGCCCTCCTAAAAGAACCCAAGACTTCTTATGATTCCAAGTCTTAGGAAGAAGAATTGTAATCTGAAACATCTCTTGTCAGAAAATAGGGAGTGATCAAAAACTGGGACATGTAAAACCCGGCAAAGGAGGGACTTGAGGTTCTCTCTCACAGATCAAATTTAAGACAATCTGAGCAACAAAAGGACAGTGGCATTAACAGACTGGGTGACATTAACTGATTAACACACTGAACAACAAAAGAACCTATCAGTCCACAATGATACCATAAAGGAGAGGAAGAGTTAGAAGATTAGGAAATCACCATTCTGCATCCAGAAATGGAATAACTAACTGCCTCAGGCAACGACCATCAATGAATGTTTATTAATTACAAAGATGAAAAAATTGTCTTTCTTGAGAGATCTGGCATACAAGTGATCAATAATGGGACAAATTTACAAGATTTGATGTACCAGGAAGTACACATTATGTTTTGCTAAGAATGTTTAACATGGATTTTATTATGAGGAAACGGTGAAATCCAGAAAGTATGATGTTTTAGATAATAAGCTTTGACTCTTCAAAATTAACAGAATGCTTTGACTGGATCCTGGATTTAAAAAAAAAAAAAATTTAAGTATAGTTTTTAAGCCACCTGGGAAAGTTTAAATATGAACTGTGCAACAAAGAACATTTCTGAATTAATGTTAAATTTCTTGGGTATGATAATGTTGTTGTGTTTGTGTAAGAGAATATTTCTCTAAGTTATTTAGGGGTAAAGCATATGCTGTTTCCAACATATTTTCAAAAGATTTGAGAACTTAAGTGCAGGTCTAAGTGTAAAAGGAGGTAAAGGTAAAGCAAATGTGCCAAAATGTTTATAACTGGTGAATATAATTAAAGCATAGTTATAGAGGCACCTGGGTGATTCAGTTGGTAAGCATCTGACTCTTAATTTTGGCTCAGGTCATGATCTCAGGGTGAGATTGGCTCAACGCTCAGCAGGGAGTTTTTTCTGGTTGAGATTCTCTCCTTTTCCCTCCCCACCGGTGCACACACACTCTCTCTCTAAATTAAATAAATACATCTTTATTTTTTTAGTAAGATTTTTAAAATTTATTTATTTGAAAGAGAGAGCATGTGCATGCACCATCATGGGGGGGGGGAGGGAGAAGGTAACTCCCTGGCTGAGCAGGGAGCCTGATGAAGGATTCCATCCCAGGACGCTGGATGGTGACCTGAGCCAAAGGCAGATGCCCAATCTAACTGAGCCACCCAGGTGCCCCAATATATACATCTTTAAAAAAGAAAAAAAGAAAAAAAAAAAATTGCAGCCCTCTTCCTTGGGTTTCTTTTTAAAGCCTTTGCAAAGCCTTTCATGGAACCACCTCCCTGGCTTCTACCCCCAAGAAAGAGCTCTTTATTATCTCATTGTATAGATCTAATATTATCTGTCTGACCTCATTTCATATTTAGCTTAGTCCTAAAATCATGAACACACCTACAACGAGGAAAAAAAATATCAGACTGGACTTTTCCCACCTAAGCAGCAGAAAAACCAAGATCTAAGCTGGTATGTTTTTCCCAAACCATTACGGAGACAAAAAAATCTCCCCTACTCTATCTAACACTAGGCTATATAAGGGCACTCATAATTGGGGAAGGATTCTTGCCTCTTAAAAAGGACATTTAAGTTTTTTCCATCTCCCATCAAACAAGACACAATCAAACCAAAACTGAAGACTGTTACTCTTTTGTTACTGCTCTAGAACCTACCCCATTCTGGATTAACCAACATTTTATCTGACAATGAAAGTTGCAGAAATACTTTTAATTCTTAATTTCCTGAAAAAAATATCTAATGTTAGATATAAATGAGGTGGGAAGGAAAGAACAATGCACTAAGGAGTCAAAGGCTTGAGTAAAAGTTCTGAAAATTACTAGCTATAGCAGAGACTGTCCTTGCAAGTGGCCATGTTTCCCTTTCCTCCTTTTAGTAAAAAAAGGTACCCTGGTACCCCTTTCCTCCCCAGCAAAACCTCAGAGTTTTCAAGTAAATTAGAGGTTACATTCCTTGGGCTCTCCTAAAGCCACATGACCAAATTCTGAACAATGGGATATAAGTGTAAAATTTTCATGTCACACCCTTACAAAGAAGCTACTTGCCCTCCTTGCTTTGTCTTCCTCCTATGGGCTGAAAAGAGATGTGAGTCAGATCTGACCATGCAGACAAGAGCATACTAAACACCAAGACAGAAGAAAAGAAACCTGGGTAGCTGGAAAATCTCTACAAAAGCAGCTTATCCACTCTGGACTCCTCTCTACCACTGGAGAATTACGTGAGTGAGAAATTAGCTGATTTTCAGAACCACTGTATGGGTCTTTTCCAGCAGCTTGGACCATAAGAGCTTGTATGACTGGGTACTTCTCTGGGCCTCATTCTCCTAGATTACCCAAAACTGGGAAGATGGGTATCAGTGCTGTAACTTCTTCTTAGCTTACTGTATTTTTTTATTTAAAAAAAAAAAAAGATGTACATTTAGTAAAATTAAAAACTGAAGTTTCAAATACTTTCAAATAGGATGACATGTGAAAACACTTTGTACAGTTTACATAACCCTTCAACAAATAATTACAAAATGTCCACCAAGTGCCAGACACTGTTATGTGCCTGAAACTGTTCAAAATGCTAACAATAAAGTGGTAAAACATAAGAAACAGAGTTCATTCCTTCACAGGTGAAACTTAAAATGTGAGAGGAAGCCTATAATAAGCCGGCAAACAATAAACAAGATTATTCCAAGTAACAGCAAGGTTATCTGAAAAAGAGAAAGAAAAAAAAGCAAATAACACTGAGTTACCTAGGTTTAGGAGGGGAAATCAGTTAATTTACACAGGGCCACACAAAAAATCTGGGTGAAGTCTATTACAGGTTAAAGGGCAAGTCTGAGGCCTTAAGCAAGAACAAGATGGTGTTTGTTTAGGAACCACCAAGAAAGTCCCAGTGGCTTGGAGCTACTAGTGAGCAAAGGAGAGAAAGAAAAGCTCTAAAGCAGGCAGGGGCAGTGTGGTATTAAGCGCACAAACGTTATATTACTATTATCAGGGGATGAGTGCTCCTCATGAAAAGCAGGGGAAAAACAATTACTCCCTTAATTCTGTGTGCTGGTTTCAGGAACAACTAATAGTCCCAATAGAAAATTATGATCTTAGCTGCCCTTCAATCAGTAAGTGACTATAATCTTACATTCTACTTATAAATGTCTTTACTGGGGCGCCTGGGTGGCTCAGTGGGTTAAGCCTCTGCCTTCGGCTCAGATCATGATCTGAGGGTCCTGGGATCAAGCCCCACATCGGGCTCTCTGCTCAGCGGAGAGCCTGCTTCCCCCTCTTTCTCTGCCTAATTGTGATCTCTCTCTCTCTGTAAAATAAATAAATAAAATCCTTAAATGTCTTGTCTTGGGGATAAATGTTTTCATTAATTAGGAGCAATTTTTGGAGTAGAAATAAAACTTAAACTCACTGGAATCCAATAAAGCTAACACCTTCTCTGGTATTTTAGATACGCGAACAAATTTCACATAAGTACTCAGTCAACAAATACTTCATGAGGACCTACTGTGTATGCCAGATATGGCTGCAAGCACTTTATTAACATATAGACCCACTCCTTGTAGAGTTTAATAAATCAGAATACATCTCAAAGTTTAAATATGGTAATAATAAGTTTTTTAAAACCTCACTGCTTTTGGCTGATTCCTTAAAGGTGCCTAAAACTTAGGTTTTGAAAATCCAAGTTAGTATCTTAATTTCTGTCATCTATTGCTGTACTTGAGGAAAAGAATTCACAACTGTCTAAAGCTTAGTATATTAAAAACAATACTACACAACCTTAGAATTTAGATCTAAGAAAGCAATTTTCTAAAAAGGGAAATAGAAATATGAATTCTGTGAATTCTCCTTTTTTTTGGTAGATAAAGCAATTATCAAGTGTTTTGGAACATGAAGGAAACAGTACTAGAAATGTTTTATTAACACACTTGTTAAACACAGAAATCCGAAACTCCGTTCTCTCCCCCCTCTGGATCCCATTAAAGTGACAATAAATGAATAAAAACAGTTAAAGACTGTAAGAACAATGGAGCATGCAGGGAATGAGCAGAAGGAAGAAAACAATGAATGTGCTAGAAAACAAAAACCACGTAACTTAAGAATAAAAGCATGTGGAAGGGGTTGCCAAGCAGAGGCGAGTAGACTCGCCTGGCAGACCCCAAGAAGGGTCAGGAAAGGACAACAGAGAGAAATGGGGCTCAACACACGGCTACTGTGGTTAGTTAAACCTTTAACTACCAGAGGTAGTTAAAACCTCTGTGTAAGATGCACAGAAACCCCATTCTCATGGAAAAACGACTTTACTTTCTGAAGTAGCTGGACCAGAGAAATCAGAGATGGAGCTGAGGCTGAGGCTGATGGTGAAGTACCAAACTGAAAACAAGGTTAAGTGGAAGGACACAAACAAAACAATGAGCTGCTCAAGGCAGGGCTTGAACACACCACCCTGAGACCAAAACCTGTTAGTTCCTCATTCTTAAATGTTACTGACAACCAAGGATCCCTTGATAATGCGGTCTGCTGACACAAAACAAGAAACTTGAAAGAAATGGAATGCCAAAACCAAAACACTTTTTTAAAAATTTAGCCTTCTCAAAAAGAAAGGTCTACTGGAAAATGAACAGAGTTCTTAAAAACAACTGGAAATGTAAAAATCAGTGATAAAGAGTTGGAAACAGAACTGAAGAATTTTTCTAGAATGTAGAACAAAATGGAGAGAAGAAAAAAAAATTGGAGGATCTGTTCAAAACTGAAGGAAATGAATTCACAAGTTGAAAGGGGCCAAGGAGAACCAACCCAGTATCGAAGCACATCATCCAAATAGGAAAAAAGAAGAATAAACAGAGTGGCATTAGGCTTCTCAAATCCAACAGCAGACAGAAGAAATGACTTTCAAATTTTGAGGAAAGATGACTTCCAGTTACCAGCCAATCCTTGAAATGGGCAAGTAGAATAAAGATGCATTTTCCAAGCAAGGAAGACCTCAAAAACTACAACCTATGAAATCTTTCTCACAAAATATTGATGCTGTGCACCACTAAAAAGAGGAAGCAAACCAAAAAAGGAAAAGATAGAGTTCCAGGAATAGAGAGCCAACACAAAAGAAGCAAAAAGAATTCCCAAGATGATGAAGTAAAAATAAGAATGAAGGAAAATCCAAGGACAAGAGCTATGCAAAAACTTAAGAGAAAAGCCAGGCCAGACTGAAGGATAGAGCCCAAGACAAAAGTAAAACTGGTAGAAATTTGACATACCTCAATATACTGACAGGAGATTTAGTAACCTGTCAGAAAAAACTAAGGATGATTTAGTGATAGAGTTACAGAGAACAAAGCAAATCACTTTAGACTGAAACATAATGGGAGAATTCCAGAAGGTGGGGTGCGTATGTGTGTGATCTGACTCTCTTGACCATGTAGAAAATTATATTGAAAGGTACACAAAGAAAACAGTGATGATGTATTAAAAAACAACAAGTGAAAAACAAGGTAATTATTAACCCTAGAGAAAATAATGTCAGAGCAGAAAGGATATAACCACAGTACCTGGCAGCAGTGAGTATATAGACATAGTAATGTCCACTCTTCTATAGTTTCCTACACAACTATAACAAATTACCACAGATTTGTTGGTGGCCCAACAGTATGCAGGTTACTCAAAGTTCTGGAAGCCAGAAGTCCAAAAGCAGCTTCACTGGACTCAAGGTATCAGCTAGTCTAACTCTTCTTACTAGAAGCTCCAAGGAAGAATCTGGTTACTTTCTTAGTTTTGGGAGGATACCTGCATTTCTCAGTTTCTAACCCTTCCCCTGCATCCATCCTTCCAACCTCTTGCATCTGGTATCAAATCTACCTACTTCTCCTCCTTAGATCTTACCTCCCTCTTTTCCTTGTAAGGATCCTTGTGATTACATTTAGGGCCTAGGATAATACAAAATAATCTCCCTATGTTAAGATCCTTAATTTAATCACATCTCTACTCCCTTTGCCATATAAGGTAAATTCACTTGTTCTGGGAGGACATCATTCAGCTTACCAAAACCTGAATACTGGTTTAAACTGTAACAGTAGGGGTGTCTGCCTTCAGCTCAGGTCCTGATTCCTGGGTCCTGGGATCAAGTCCTACGCTGGGCTCTCTGCTTCTCCCCCTACCTCTGCCTGCCACTCTACCTGCTTGTCTCCCTCCCCCCACAAATTAATTAATTAGTAAATTAAATTTAAAAGAACAGTAACAGTATAGCAATACTGAAAAACAGGAGCAGTAAGAGGGGCTATCATTTACATATGAGGACACCTAAAATTGACAAACAGCTAAATGAACATACTCTTTAGAAATAGGAAAATAAATACCTGAAGAAACTAGCTGAAAGTCTGAGGAAGGGGACTCCAGGGTAGTTACAGGTGAGGAAGACAGAAAACTGTCACTTTTCCTCATAAGCATTTTAAAATTACTAACTTGTTGAACTACGCACACGACCTATAAGGATAAAGTGAAAATCAACTTAAAATAAAACTAAGATTAGGCAGGGAGGGAGAAAAATCCTGATTGGAGACTGAAAAAGTATCTCCCAGGCTAACAAAACAAACAGAAAAATCAGAAAAATAAAAAAGCTAATCATTTATACTTCTAAAAATCTGTTAAGAGATTATAAAACAACCAATTTAGGAGTGAAGATTTTATTTCCTAAATTCATCTTTTCACAGCACTAGGAGGACAACCTATTTAAAAAGGCAAATAAATTACTGGGACGCTTGGGTGGCTCAGTGGGTTAAAGCCTCTGCCTTGGGCTCTCAGGTCATGATCTCAGGGTCCTGGGAACAATCCCCACATAGGGCTCTCTGCTCAGCAGGGAGCCTAACCGCCCCCCCCTCTCTGCCTGCCTCTCTGCCTCCTTCTGATCTGTCAGATAAATAAATAAATAAATAAATAAATCTTTTAAAATAAATAAAAAATAAAAAGGCAAATTACTAGCAAAGGCAAACCTTTAAGTATACTGAGATACTGATTGGTATGAGCTAAATTTGAAATACAAACACAAATTTAATCTAACAATTAGGGGTGGCTAACAAGTAGTACACTATGGTGCAAGCTGCTCTTTTCACAGCTAGTACAAAGCTCCCCAGGAGGTATTTATTCATTTATTGAACAAATGTTAAATGATGTGAGAACAGTACAATGAATCTATTCAGTCTGTCAGAAATGCTGAGTAAGATACTACCCTACCTGTTCTCCCTTCCCCGAAAAACGGCAATAAACTGCCTCTTCCCTGTAAGTGTAGACTGCAAACCAAGTGAGCAGCAGTGGCGGCAACATGACAATCACTGGAGTGAGCAAAATCATAGGCTCCGCCCCAGATCTATAAGCAGAATCATAATCTGCATTTTAATAAGATTTCAGAGAAACCCATAAGCATATAAAGCTTGAGAAGTGCTGATATCCAGCTAATACAGTTCTTTTGACAATAAAATAGTGCATTTCTGAATAAGGAATCAGAGAGAGAAAATAAGGGTGTTCATTGGTACAATAATATGCACTTTCTCTTCAGACTCCTGTAAAATTTTTTATGGGCTCAACATATATTCATCAGCCTACTCAAGGCCTGGTAAAAGATTCAGATCATCACAGAACATCATAGAAACAGAGAACACTGCCACAGAGGGGGAGGAATAACAGGGCTTTTTTTTAAGAACCTCCGCAGTTTAGGGTCAACACTTCTCATGGGATCTTCCTGAGATCACACCTTCAGGTGCTTCCAAACTCCACTCCTACCAGCTAGGGGAATATGTAACCACCAGTATGAAGGATGCTTTGGCTCTAGTGCCCGCTGAAAGCCCCACCATTGATGCAGAGTATCCAGTCTCAGGAAAGAACAAAACCATGGAGGGACTTGAGAATAGGAAAAGGAAACAAAAAAAAAAATTAAGCAAGCTTGAACTTTTACTGTAAATTAATCAACCTAATAATCAAAGTGCCAGACCCCAGCCTAACTCAAATTCTGATGAAACTAATCTTCCTACTTTTGTCTTTGGATTCCCCAAACTCCCAACTCAACTAAGCTAAAGCTGTATTCATTAATGCAACATGTACTTATTGAAAGTGCCTATAAATCGCAAAAACAACTGGCCGATCTTGGTTTGTGGACTTGAAAGACATTTATTCTGTTAATTGTTAATCTGTTATTTCTGTTAATCATGCATTAAATAACTAACTGCGCCAACTAAATTTTCTGAGCACTAAGTATATGCCAAAACTAAGTACTCATGTATATTTAATCCTTTAAATAACAATGCAAGTACTATTAATCATCCCCATGTAGATAAGAAAACTAACAAACAGCAGTTGTCAAACTTTTCTTACACTCTGCCTTCCACACTGCCTGTCAATAACAGACCAACAACAACAACAACAACAAAAAAAAGGCTACTTCATTTAGAAAGACTTTCCCCTTCTACTCTAGACCCAAATTACTTGAGTTTTCACACAACTTTCCTCAGCTATGATGATGGGAAGGAGGAGAGGTTTAGCTATTACAAATGAGTAAGAAAAGCACTGGCAAGGAGCAACAAAGGACATGAACAGAATCTACATACTTAAACATGCTCAAACAAGTAAGTGGAAAAGATTTTACTGAATGGCAATATTGTGCTAGACACTGTAAACACGTCAGGAAATGGGTACTCCTATTCATTGCTGAAGGAAGTGAAAACCCACACTAACTTTCTAAGGCAATTTAGCAATACATTCTTTAAGCCATAAAGAAGGTCACATCTTTTGACCAGAACTCCCATGTCTAGAAATATACCCTAAGTAGTAAGATTCTCACAAGGATGTTCATCATAAATTTACAATAGCAAAAACTGTAAAAACTAAAAAGCCCAAATTAAGTACAAAAGCCATTTATCTTCTTAGACATTAACTGGGGGAAAAAAGCATTATATAAAGCCTAACATGTAATGCTTGTTTTTAAAATATACATTCACAATAGAAAAAGGAATGACCAACACCAATATGTTAATAGGTGTTACCTTAAAAATGGTGAGATTATGTGTGACTTTATTTTGTTGTTTACTTATGGTAGTTCTAAAGTCAGAAGAACCAAGGTTCAACCTCTGGCTCCCCCACTCACCATGTGTAACCCTGATCAGGTTATTTTATCTAATTCTTGACTTCCTTATCTATAAAATGAAAATACTATTAAGACCTATCCTCAGGGGTGCCTGGGTGGCTAAGTGTTTAAGAAATGCCTCTGCCTTCGGCTCAGGTCATGATCCCAGGGTCCTGGGACTGAGCCCTGCATCGGGCTCTCTGCTCAGCAGGGAGCCTGCTTTCCCCTCTCTCTCTCTCTCTCTCTCTCTCTGCCTGCCTCTCTGCCTACTTGTAATCTCTGTCTGTCAAATAAATAAATAAAATCTTAAAAAAAAAAAAAAAGACCTATCCTCAGAAGCTAGCTGTGATGATTCAATGGTAACACATGCAAAACACTTAACACTGGTTGGCAGTTAGCTAAGTTTCTTGAGCACTTTTTTTTTTTTAAAGATTTATTTATCTATTTTAGAGAGAGAGCGTGCACACACCAAGCACAGGGGTGATGGGCAAAGAGACAAAGGGAGCCAGAGTCTTAAAGCAAACTCTGCCTGGAGCCCAATGCAGGGCTTGATCCCACAATCCCAAGATCATGACCCGAGCCGAAACAAGGAGTCTTAGATCCTCAATCAAGTGTACCACCCAGGTGCCCAGCGCTTACTTTTAAAATATATGTTTATGCTGATACTGAGTTATTTTTCCTTAAATTTAAAAAAAAAAATCCGTAATATTAACAAATCATCACATAACAAGAATTTAATGAAGCTGTATTGTCACTAACTTGAGCAGTGTCATTTTACACAACGTTAACAAAATTCCCAAGCGATCTGGTCAAAAATCAGAGATGGTGGACATATGAATAAAAGGAGCTATGCATTTACTGAACAGTCAAAGACTCAAAAGGAGAGGGGGGGAAAAAAAGACACAGGTAGGTCTTTAGGATCTAGCATACTTAATAACGTCTAGTTTAGTTCTAAATAAGCACCAAAAAAAAGACCGAGTCACTTCAGACATCAGAAACAATTCAAGGTCTAGTTTAATGATGGAGTATGACACAGACTTCCGCTTCAGGTATCAATGAAACCAAATTGTTATTTTTTAAAGATCAGGGTATCTTGAACATTACTACTTTATTATTAGACATTATTATTTCATAAATTTTACTTAGCTTTAGAGTCTACTAACTGCACATCTAGATGCACATTCCGAACATGTACAACCTTCTCAGCAATTCTTCAGAATGAAGCTATAGAAATCACAGGATAGTTACAAGAAAATGGTAGCTACCTGAGCAATTCCTTAGATCCTCTCTAAGACAAGGCCTATATACCTTGCCTATCACAGATCTCTGGAATGTAATTTCCCACTTTCAAATCTAAAATGATGAACACACTCTGTTAAGTTAAAAACATTCAACTATGAAAAAAAAATTGTCATACATGAAAAAAAACATGCAACTATGAAAAACTTCTGAAACCATATATCAGAAATTCATGACAAGATCTCTAGGGACAGAGAAGCTGGGAGAATGGGGTTAAGAGGGAGACACATATTTTCACTCTATACCGCTTGCACTGTTTGGATTTACCATCTGTAGGTGTCACCTAAAAAGTTTACTTACTATTATTCATTTGTAGATTTCAGTGTTCAATTCAGCGTTTATTACTATATTCAAAGGACTGTGCAACCATCACTATCTAATTCCAGAATATTTTCATCCCCCTTTTAGAGAAACGCTGTATCCAATGGCAGTCACATCCCTCAATGGTCTTATCAACCACAAATTTACTTTGTCTTAATAAATTTGCCACTTCTGGGTATTTCATATAAACAGAATCATTTAATATGTGGTCTTCTATGCCCAACTTCTTCAACTTAGCATAATGTTTTCCAAGCTCTTCCATGTTGCAGCATATAACAGCATTTCCTTCCTTTCTATGGCTGCATAATATCCCATTGTACAGATACACCACCTTTTCTGTATGCATCATCAATTAACAGACGTTTGGTCTGTTTCCACTTTTTGGCTATTATGAGTTATGTTGCTATAAACATTCATGTCTAAGTTTTTATGGACATATGTTTCAATTCTCTCAAGTATATACCTAGGAAGAGAACTGCTGGGCTGTATGGTTAAATCTATATTTAACTTTTTAAGGATCTGCCAAATTAACCAAATGCAGGCTTGAAACACACAGGATAGAGGAAAGAGAGAAAAAGCCTTATGGGCAACTACATTTACCTGGAGAGATCTCCAGTAATATTCATTTGTAAATTCAACTCACAAGCATTTAAAACCACTGAAAGACATAGTTATATCTTAGAAAAACTTGAGATACATGTGATTCTTCATTTAATTCCAAGAACTAAGTATTTGTACTACAGCACCATCTCAACACCAAAAAGCATGTCAACTCAAAAAACGGAAAATAATTAATTATTCACATTCCAAAACTACCTGTAAATTTTTTACATAGGATTAGCCAAGGATCTCCCAATAATATGAACAGGTTAATACCACAAGCCAGAAAATGTTATGGAAAAGGCTTAGTGTAACAAATTGATGCTCTTAATATACCTAAAGTGAAGGATATATATACCTATGCTCCTCATATTCTCCACAGCACTGGGCACTCACTATATTCTTGTTGACTTGTGGATGAGTAACTATCACTCTACGCTTTCTCTATGAGAACCAGAGATTTAGATTTTTAATCAAATAGTATTTTTAAAAACTGAACCACAGAGAAGCAATGGGGAAGACTAAAAAGCAGACAGAATAGTTTTACTCACTCATAATCTTGTGTACAAAACGACAATAATGTCTACCTCAAAGGCTACTTCAAGAAATACAATTATGGGGACGCCTGGGTGGCTCAGTGGGTTAAGCCGCTGCCTTCGGCTCGGGTCATGATCCCAGCGTCCTGGGATCGAGTCCCACATCGGGCTCCTTGCTCAGCGGGGAGCCTGCTTCTCCCTCTGCCTCTGCCTGCCACTCTATCTGCTTGTGCTCACTCTCGCTCTCTCTCTCTCTGATAAGTAAATAAAATCTTTAAAAAAAAAAAAAAAAAAAAAAAAGAAATACAATTATGATCATTCCTTATACAGGTACCAAATTTCCCTAGTATGCTAAAGATTTTGCTTAATTAAAACATGTATGAGGGGCGCCTGGGTGGCTCAGTGTGTTAAAGCCTCTGCTTTCAGCTTGGGTCGTGATCCTGGGGTCCTGGGATCGAGCCCCACTTTGGGCTCCCTGCTTGGCAGGGAGCCTGCTTCCCTTCCTCTCTCTCTGCCTGCCTCTCTGCCTACTTGTGATCTCTGTCAAATAAATAAATAAATAAATAAATAATCTTTAAAAAAAAAAATAAAACATGTACGAAATAACATACTAACCATCTTACTGTTAATATATGGTTTACAATAATGAAATGTGATTTACAAAATTCATGGGATCTTCTATTTTTAAACTAGAAACTGCAAAACAAATGAGGTAAAACTCTGGTCAAAAATTTAGATTTTTCGGCGTGCCTGGGAGGCTCAGTGGGTTAAGCCTCTGCCTTCAGCTCAGTTTATGATCTCAGGGTCCTGGAATCGAGCCCCACATCGGGCTCTCTGCTCGGCAGGGAGCCTGCTTCCCCTCTCTCTCTGCCTACTTGTGATCTCTCTCTCTGTCAAGTAAATAAATAAGAATCTTTTAAAAAGAAAAAAATTTAGATTTTTCCTTAATCCTATCCTGTAATAGCCTACAAAATAAAGTAATCCATTTCTGGTTTTCAAACTGTTAACCTGGGATAAACAGATTTGTCACACAGCAGTACCCATCTGCCTTCTTTAGTATCTTCTGTCCAGGGCTCTCTTTGTCTACCTCCGATCATTTAAAGGAAGTACTTCTGCTGTTCCTTCCCCCAGCAATAAATAAAGACTAGAAGCACACACTTGCTATAAGGTAGAAGCTACCTAAAATGTCCATAAATGCATGAATGGATAAACAAAATGTGGTATATATATACACAATAGAGTATCATTCAGTCTTAAAAAGGAAGGAAATCTTGTCACATGCTACAATATGGATGAACCCTGAAGACATGAAGTAAGCCAGTCACAAAAAGACAAATACCATATGATTCCATTTGTAGGAAGTATCTAAGGTAGTCAAGTTCATAGAAACAGAAAGCAAAATGGAGGACACCAGGGGCAGGGGAAGAATGGGGAACTGTGAAACAGGTCTAGTTTCAGTTTTGCAATGTGAAAAAGATCTAGAGATAAGTTTCACAACAACGTGAATACAGTTAACACTACCAAAGTGTATGCTTAAAAATGGTTAATATGGTACACTGTGGGGTTTTTTGTTACGTGTTTTTTAACAATAAAAAATGCATTATAAGAATTTATTTTATAAGCTAAAAAATATTTTGCTTGAAGAACTGGTTCTGTTGCTAGAAAAAAATTAATTCTCCTTTTATGTCAAGGGAGAAGATGACTAGGAGCAATCCCTTCTCAACTACCAATTCCCATAATAACCATTTTTGCATGCTGCATCCCTAGATAAAGAATTTGACAAGAATTATTTATTGCCTGCAACAGATTTCTCTCTTGAAATAGAGCCTTCCCAATCTACTAGCCAATAAGAATGTATTAAAGATTCCTCTTGGGGTGCCTGGGTGGCTCAGTGAGTTAACTTCCCTTCCTCTCTCTTTGCCTGACTCTCTGCCTACTTGTGATCTTTCTGTCAAATAAATAAAATATTTAAAAAAAAAAAAAAAGATTCCTCTTATGCTATCTTAGAAACACATCTATTCCATACCCACAGGTCTCTTACCTTGTGGTAAACTGGAAAAAGAAAGAGACAGGCAACACCAAAAAGGTTCTATTTCCACTCTGAGACAAAGGACACCTGATACTCTACAATGTCAAGTTCTAAAGTTAAAATTTTTCCAGATCTTTAGAGAATTTAAAAAATTTTCTCACCAATCATTTTTATCTACTTTGGTGTCTCTCTTAATATGGGCTACTAAAGAAATTTAGATTCCTTCTGAATAAAGTATAAAACAAGGCAAGTTGTTCAAAACCCAATACATCCCTCTTAATAGTTTTAACCATGGCTAGAGAGACAGAAGTTTTTAACTAAAAATTTTAAAAAATGGGAATACACTAAAACTGTCAAGTCCTCTATCTTAAAGATCCTACCTCTAATATCACAGCAGAAACAGTGAGTACTAAAAGGATTCCTAAGAAAAAGATTACCCTCCTAACAGTCTAAAAGCTATTATTTCCATATAAAATAATCTCAACTCTTCCATATTTCAGTAGGCATATAACCATAGGCAAAACTTTAGGTTAAAGCAGAGGTTCTTAAATAGGGTCACTGGTCCATGAACTCCCTTGAACTGGATAGAAGAGTTCACTGAAAGATTTCAGAAGAGAAAATCTCAGTTGATACTGGAACATTCAGAGAGGGAATCAACCAAAAGAAACTAAAAATTACAAAAGTACCACCTCTGGTACAGTGGGTTATAGAAAAGCATTTCTTCATGATTTCCCAAGGATTCCACATATGAAGTAGGCGAAGACCTGGGTGACACTTTAATCAACTACTGCTAAAATTAACTAAACACATGTTATGAAAACTAAGTTTTTAACAAACTCAGCATTTAAACACGGATTGGGAAATTGGTGCAGCCAGTTTTAAAAGGTGTATGTACTTGGACAAATGTTCTCTGAAGGACAGAAAAACAGCCACAAAAATACTGAAAATACTAAACAATAAATAAGATTGGGAAATTCAGCAACTGCTTTAAAACAAATTACGCTGTACTTAAAGTAAAATTTAGGAGTACCTGGCTAGCTCAGCAGGAAGAGCATGCAACTCTTGATCTCAGGGCTGTGAGTTTGGGCCCCCCACTGGGTGTAGAGATTACTAAAATATAAATAAATTTAAAAAAAAAAAAAAAGTAAAACTTAAAGAAAACACTGTTCTCTCTCCCGTTCCTCCCTATAGTAATGAAGAGTTGGGAAGTACAAAGTTACCACGCCAATTTTATGCCTTTCTTCCAAGAAAAAACAACACATCAAACTGCTACATACTGGCCTCAAAATTAAACACAATGCCAAGGTCACCAACTCATTTCTAATAACCAGGCACCAACCCAGAAATGGCACCACACCAGGCTCTGAGGAACTCTGTAATCCTACATTAAGTATTAATGTTAACTGGACCTGAGCAGACAGTGGGAAAAGCCCTAAAAAACTTTAAGCTAAAGTATTTTGGCAAATATGTACTGGTAATGTAATCCCTGCAAGGGAGGTAAATTTAAAAATAGATATTTTAAAGTCCTAAAGGTATCCTTCCTTCACCAAGATCACCAGATGAAAGAGCTTAAGGCAGATCTAACTTGGTATCTAAAGAACAGCGAGAGAGTAGGCTGAAACAATATCAAGTCACAGGAAAGCTTTTATAGGAAAGCTTTAGACATTCATGCACAAAAGCAGCATACTGCTCTGATCACTTATCTTATAGTCTGTGAGACTCTTTTAAAGCATTAATACAGTGAAGCCTATTAACAAACTAAACCAACTGCTGTCAAGTATTTCTGGATGTCAGGATTTCTTTACACTTAAAATCTGAGGACCCCTAAGGCCTTTCAAATTTTCAAGTATTTATCGATTTTAAAATATTAGTGATGAACCCTACACATTAACAAAAAAAAAAGATGAAAAATAATTTTACTTTCCCACAAAAAATTAGCAAAAAGAATGGCACTGTTTTACCCTGCTGCAAATCTCTTTAATGTGTGGCTTAACAGAAGACACCTAGATTCTCTTAACTGCTTCTGCATTCAATACACTGTGTTGTGTTGGTTAGCTATATGAAGAAAACACCCTCATTCAGGTTATGTGGTTGAAAAGGCAGGAGTATTTTAATAGGCCTTTCAGGTTATGGATATCCCTTTGACACTACACCAAAACTGGACAAGTGATAGTTTTTTGAAGGTCTGTGGAATCTGAAACCATTTATCAGTCGTGTGTTACATTAAAATCCAATGCTGTATGATGCATTTTTTACTTATGCATTTTTTAAACATCACAGGCACTGGATAGTTTTAAAACACTGATTCAGTCATCCAAATATTCAGAGGTTCCAAATGTTGACACATTTCATCACATTAAATCAAAAAATTGCAATCATTAATATTACAGGTCGCATCTGAAACATCTTTACGTACTGGTAAATTAGCCAACTCAGGATGGCATATACATGTACTCTAAAATTCTCACTTTTGCCTGAAAGCTTAAATTTTATCGTGGGCATCAAGTGTTGTCCACTAAGGCAACAAATTCACTGTTTACTTGAGAAAATGTCTGCCAAATAGCCAAGTCTAAATAACCATCGTTTATTTGTCATTAGTGCTTTCTAACAAAACAATGTTCCATGAAAGGAGGAGCTAGTTAAATGAGCTCAAAACCCAAGGAAGTGCACCAGTGCTTTTCCTCCAGACAACATGTACTCTGGTCTGTAGCATTAGTGCTGTGCTGTATCTCTCATTTTGCCACACAGAATGTTTAACAGACATGTACTCAAGAATCAAGATTTAATAAAGTTCGTTTTTACTGCTTCATCCAAAACATTCCTATGTAAAACTGGCATTTTCAAGCCGCTGGTACATGGTGAAGATTATTACCATGACTGCTGGGGCCAGCTGCTGCCAAGGCCTTGATTCACCAAGACGCCAGCAGCTTTACCCACACTGCTTTTGTACCATTGCTGCACATGCCAACACTGTCAAAAAGGCAAATATATTATAATGCAAATAGTTTTGACTTCATGGACCTTTTGAAAGAGTTGAGGGGTCACCAGACCACACTCTAAAGTAGCTGTTTTGATAATGGTTATGGACCCTCTCTAACCAGAAAAAGTGTACATGTGTACAAATATACACACTACTTTTTTCCAAAGATTTTGAGAGTGTGTGCACGCATGTGAGCACACTGGGGCAGAAGGAGAGGGATGGAGAAGCAGACTCCTCACTGGGCAAGAAGCCTGATGCAGGACTCGATTCCAGGACTCTGGGATCATGACCTGGGCTAACGGCAGACACCCAACTGACTGAGCCACCCAGGAGCCCTAAAACCATTAAAATTTTATGTGATATCCCAAAAACTGTTTTTCACAATTTTATTTAGGTCTTTATTTGGGGAATATTTAGACTCTACAACTGAATTTTTTTTCCCTGAAGAACCAGTCTGTAGGTCTAAATCCTACCAAAAATAAACAGAAAGTAAACTGTTGAAAGATGCAATGCAAGTGGACATGGATATGCACTAGATATGCAATGCATATCCAAATTCCGTAAAAACAAGGCTTCATGTAATAAAATCATATCCTAAAATAATTTACTATAAAAAAATCGAGACTGTCAAATATGGAGATAAGGGAAGATATACTTGTTTTAAAATATTATAAATCTAAAATTATTAAGTCAACAATATTAAATAATGAAAATGTACAAAAAATAATGTCCACATGTATTTGAATTTTTAGTATTTAATATTTCCACAAGTAAAATTTAAGCAAGTAATAGATTACCAGGTATTGCTACTGCAAAAAAAAATTAGGAAAACTTCCTTCCTGCTGCACTTTAAAATGATGAACTTGGTTTTCTAGTGTTGAATCCAGATTTTAAAAACAAAATCAGTAATGTTTCTACTACTAAATACAAAGGACTGAGAAGGGATCAAGTGATATATAAATGGGTTGCACTGGCCATGGGTTGATGATGTTGGGTGATGGGGGTTCAATACGCTATTCCATACACTTTCCATAATATTCAAAATCTCCCATAACAAAGTGTTTAAAAAAAAAAAACACAAATACAAAAAAATAAAAATAAAAGCACAAATACAAAAAGAACCAGACCAATTAAAACTGGCCAATTACTACCTTCAGGACAAATGAAGGGATGCACAAGAAATACTGCAGTCTTGGTTCAGCAGTGAACATCCACATGGTCATCCTAATTTAAGCACTGACTTCTAATTTAATCATATACGGGTATGGTTAAATTAGGGTATGAGGATGATAAACTGGGGTATGGGGTGATGGGGTGATAATATTAACAGCTTCATCTTCATCTACTAGATGAAAGTTTGGAAATTGGAAATGTCTAAAATGCATGAGAAATAGAAGTTATCACTTTATTCACAAAATATTAAGCAACAGGGAATAGTGGAAGAGTTGAATATAATCGCCTTTAGAAGGACAAGGGAGGATTAGGGCGTGGATGAAGGTAGGGACTGCCAGTTTTCACTCTAAACCCTTTCTAGCACAGTACTCATTTAAAAACATACTGACAGACACACACACACTTTTTTTGGGTGAAATCTAACAAATACAGAAAACCAAAAATCAAAAGAGAAATGTCCGGGATAATGGGTTAATCACTACAGCCACCACCCAGTCAAAACACTATCTCCATGAGGCCCCCAGATTCCTTCTCAAGAACAACTCCCTTCCATCACTTAAAAGTAACCACCACATACTGGCTTTTATAGCAATTATTTTGTAGCTATTCTTCAAAGTTTACCACTTTAGTATGTGTCTCTAAGGCTATGGTTTAGTTTTGAATGTTTTTTAAACTTTGTATTAGTGGACTCAAAGAATATGTATAAAACACATATATACCATCTCTTCACTCTGGCTGAGGAGAAATTCTTAATAAATTCCCCAGTTTTCTCATTCTCCAACTCTTCCTTACTTGCCATAAATGTTACAACAGTAACAGCTAAACCCTTACAACACTTTATGTGCCAAGTTACTGTTTTATGCATATTAACTCATTTAATCACCAAAACAACAGCGTAAGGAAGATTTTATTGTGATCTTCATTTTAGAGAGAAGAAAACAGGCACAAAGAGGTGAATTAATTTGCCCAAGATTACCCAGCTAGCAGAGGACTGTATTATGTAGAGGATGTAATTATGTAGCCTAGCACCAGTGTCTGTGCTACCTACTATCTCATGAGATCAAGTTGTCAATAAAGTAAATTTTTCAAGTATGGAATATGGTAAAATGTTATTACCACTACCACGATGATTGAAAGGAAAACTGCAGGATTAGAGATTGTCTGAGTGATAGAGACTTTAGTACCTCACCCTTCTCCCAAACAAAGAGCTATACCAAAGATAAACCACTTAAAAGTGCCTGAGGAGGGGCGCCTCTGTGGCTCAGTCCTTAAGTATCTGCCTTCGGCTCAGGTCATGAACCCAGGGTCCTGGGATCGAGCCCCACATTGGGCTCCCTGTTCTAATGGAAGCCTGCTTCTCCCTCTGCCACTTCCCCTGCTTGTGTCCCCTCTCTCACTGTGTCTCTGTCAAATACATAAAATCTTTTATTTAAAAAAAAAAAAAAGTGCCTGAAGAGACCTGTGCATAGAATAAGTATCCCAATAAGAATACCCCCATCAACCAAACACCAATCACAGTTATCTGGTCAAACAAAAAAATTCTTAGTTCTGCAATGCACTTAATGAAAAATTCTGAGCCTTCATTAAGTCCAATAAAGACTTCTTTGTAAATTAAGGCCCCCAAAGAGCCCAGTATCTCATACAACTTAACTTACCGGTAGTAATAATGTTGGGCTCTTTCTTCTCTAAAACATCTTTGAGTGTTAACAAGATTAGCATATAAGGAACAACAGAAATCTAATCCAGTCCTGTCATCTTAAGGCTAAGCTTACTGGAACCCAAAGAATCACTTATTTCAAGTGACATATACTTGTTTATCCCCAGGATAAAAACTCAAGGTCTCCTAACTTCTATTACACAGCTGTAGAACATCAATCCAAGTAAATACATCCATGACATCCAGAGTATATCACAATCATCTTTTCAATGGATCTCTCTCCCTTTCAAAACCTCTTAACAGTAATCACATTCCTTCATTCAACAAGTACTCAACATTTACTGGTGTGCCAGGCACTGTTCTAAGCACCCTAATTTGTACAGGATACTCTGCATACAGCAGATGCATTAGTCCTACACAGTGTAACAGCAGAGATTTAGGGTAAATTATAAATAAGAAGGGCTATAAAGAAAGATTTTTTAAATATTTCCAAGAAAGGAAGATAAGGAAAAGAGTTACAGACATGACCTGAAGAATTCTAATAAGTGATAAATTGTGGGATGACTGTAAGGCATTCTGAGGTGGGAACAGCAAAAAAACAAAGACCCAAGAATAAGACTGTATAAGACTTGTTTGAAGAACAGCAACCATTTAGCTGGATCATAAACCGTATTAGCAGATGAACTTAGAGAAACAGGGGACATACTGTTGAAAGATCTCATATTCTAGGCAGAAATATCTGAATGTAATTCATAATCCTAGGAAAGCAGTGACCACTAAAGATCGCTGAGGAACATAAAATTGGGACAGCATTTAAGATCAACTTAGAAGCAAAACAGAACAAGAAGCATGGAACCATTTAGGAAGTTACTGCAATGTGGATGAAAGATACTGAGATCCTGAACTAAGGGAAGTTGGGTATGGAAAGAAGACTAAAGCATCACAAAAGTAACAATGGTATGCCATGACAGCTAGCTGAGTGTAGGAGGGGAAAGACAACCCAGAGCCTTTGATGGGAAAGAACTTGCAACACATCATTAACAGAAAACAGGCAAGCTAAACTGAAGATCTAGCTAGATGTAACCTGTTTAGAGATTACAGTCTAAACCAAGGGGGAAAACATTAATCTTATTTGAAAAAAGCTAATCTTCCCTTAGGAACATAAACATAATAGACCATGACATGGAAACTACAGTATGCAAAAAAAAAAAAAAAAACCCAAATTAAAGGAGTATAATGTGAAAATTAGGGGCTTTTTTAAACTTACTACACTAGCATAAACTTAGGTACTTAAGTCATGTTTTTATTAAAATACACATACCAAGCCTCAGCATGCTAAGATGCTAGGAATGCACTGTATGTTAAAGTATTATTTAACAACCTCAAAAAAAAAAAAAAAAAACATTTAAAGAATCAGTAGCAAGGGGCACCTGGGTGGGTCAGTGGGTTTGGCTGTGGCCTTTAGCTCACGGCTCATGATCTCAGGGTCCTGGTATCTCAAAGTCCCACACTGGGCTTTCTGCTGGGGGGGGGGGGGTGCCTACCTCCCTCGCACTCTGTCTCTCTCTCTCTCTCTCTCTCTGCCTACTTGTGATCTCTCTCTGTCAAGTAAGTAAAATCTTAAAAAAAAAAAAAAAATGAATCAGTAGCAAAATGTAGCTACTAAGTATTAGCAGAATAGAACTACAACTGATACCATCATACATATCACAAACCATCATTTAATTCAGTTAGATAAGTTTAGAACCATCAATTTCTTCTAATTAAAACCCATGTGGTCTCTTTGCCTACTGTTTAAAAAAAAAACTATGAGCTCCTTCAGGGCAGGGTTTATGTGCCAGATACCTTGCAGCCCCAATGCTCAACATTTCGGAACCCCCTCAACAGATCTTTGCTATAAAAAATAAATGGAAATCAACCCAGGAATAGTTTCCAAGTATACAGCACTCTCATAAGTTGAGTATTATACAACAGCACAAATGATCCAGTATTCAGTGGCTACTATTCAACAGGTAATGGAATTACAAAATGAGTAACACATGAGTCCTCCCTTGAACTTAGAGGATTTCTCTCAACAAGTCAACCACAAGCTTAACCAGAAAACCTTGATTTGCGCTATTTATGCGACCATCAGTGAGTCTCTTAACTAAGATTTCTCATTTCTCATCTGAAAAACAGATGAGGATTCAACAGAAATGTGATAGTGCTCCATAAAGTATCACAGGTACAATGTATGCCAGCTGGCTCCCAAAGAACACCAAACTGATCAAAGTGATAAGGACACTGACACAGGCAAATCCAAGCATTTGACTGGCTCAACACAAGTCTATCATCCTACCACCACTTGAAGAAATCCTCAAAACTAACAGTACTGCAGACAGTAGGTTAGAAATAGGATCTTAACGAGGACAATACAATCTAGAAGATGATTTATAAACTTAAGGGAAACTTTTTAAAATTAAAAGTACATTTTAATTCATTTGAGTTTTGTTGGAAAATTCTTACTATAATTCAAGACAGAATACCATTAAAATTCAAACTTTAAACAATATTTCTGAACAATGAAATGATACAACTACTTTATGGGAAATAATGCCTCCAGCACCTAAAACCATCTCAAATGAGTGCAAAACTGACATTTCCAAACTTGAAGTTTTTGAAATACACTAATAAATTTGGGAGAAGAATTAAGACTTAAGTAGTTTAACTGATCAAACCTACCTTCTAACCGCAAAAGAATAGGCTCCCCAGAACCATGGTTGTTTCCTTACCCACCTAAATTAATCCTTACCAGACAATAAAATGTATCATTTGAGCCATCATTTCTTTACAGAATGTCAATCAACACCACACACTGAAAGCAGGCAAGTTAAACACTAAAAATCTTACCTCAAAAATGAAAGACAGTCATTCAAAAATGTCTGAGGTAAATGTTGATGCCTTTTTTAACATAATTATCTAAAAATGACGTCTGAACATGAAAATGCATCACCATTTATTTGTACATGAAATTTACAGTCAGAAAATCTTTACAATATGAAAGTTAGATTCTTCTTGTGACAGTTTTATATACATCATCATCTAGTACCTTCACTTAATAGATAAAAAGTAATGATATAAGGTATTAATAATAAAAGACTAAAGACCATTTTCCAGAAAAGTGACTTTTAAAACTGTTCCTCCATTGCTCAGACAATAAACTCAGTCTGTTCTTAAACTGTAACAGATCGAGCTGCAAGGAAATCATCCAGTAATAAAGATTTTGACTCCATATTCAAATTTTGCATTATTAAGTGCTTTCTTACCTTCTGCTACATCATCATCTACTGCTCCTTTCACCTGAGAAAAACACCACTGAATATCGTTCCCTCCTCCAGCTCCTGGAAAAAGAAAACATAGCAATTAAAACTGAGTTCTGTTCATGTTTACTCTCGTAAACACAGAGATGGTATCCATGGTTGGCATGATACTAATAGCCTGGTACTGCCCACACATACAACCACCAGCCCAGAGCACTAACTTGGAAGAAGGTTAGTCTCCAATAACTGATAGTGCATTTAAAAAGAGAGAGAGATTCCAGGTATGAAATATCTGAAGGCCACGTACTATCATTAACACTGCACATGTGTTTAAAACTTCCATTTTCCCTTCCCCTCAAATACAGTAAAAGCCTCACATTCACGCAAGACCTACCAGAGAAAAGTAAATACCAAAAGTCAGACAGTTTTCCTTTAAGTTTACAAAAGCCTGCAGAAGGGTTAATAAGGTTAAACTACCATAAAACATGGAACGAAGAGAAAACTTCAGGAACATTACAGCCTGGGTGAGGAGTAATGATTCATATGAACCCAATCACCAAAGCGCACACACAGCAAACACAACACTCACCACCCATTTCTTTGCATTACCAGCAAATCACTGGCTCCAGACGGGAAAGAAATCGAAATAAATGCTGGTGAGGAGACTGTCAGAGGAAGCTTGTTTTGCCTCCTTTCACCTTATCCCTCAGAATCCAGAGGACCTTGCAAAGAATTTCCCTAGTTTGTCATCATCTTGTGCAAAACAGTTTTTATTTAGCTTAATTATTCAACAAGGCCAAAGAGCAACTTGTTTACAGCAAAACATAGGTCAATCCAACACCGTTAACTTTTTTGAAGGTTTATTTAAAGGTTATCTAAATACTGTAAAAAGCATGGAAAATTGGTTTCGTTCCTGAATGTCTCTATTTCACTTCCAAGCACTGTGGAGAAAATGTCCCGGATCTATGGAGGAAGAAACTGAATCAACACCTAAAATTGGTTCTTAGAAAAAGGAAGACATTCAGCAACATCAAAATGTATAAAAATCACTCTCAAAGCAATTACCTTTCTCTTCCTTCACCTTCATTCCTTGCTAAATATTCCAAACTGGATTTCTCTATGCAACCTCCCCCACCCCAAGCTTTTACCTAAATCTCTCTCCCCTTGGCTATTTATATCACTGAACTCCACAACTATTTTAACTAACTCTAGGAAACCCTTTTGGGAAAAGGACATCTGCCCAAAAACTAATACAAAATGCAAAGTTTAAATTACATTTTTCATGCAATTTGGTGTATTAAAGACCTTGCACTCTTAGACACGAAGGGTGAGACACCAAAGGGAACTAGTTCAAGACAAAAAAATTTAGGCTTATGGTCTCAAAAATATACGTACCCACAGTGGGGGGAAAAAACAGACATAGGTCCCCATTGTATTTCAACTTGCAAAGTACTCTTCCTTCTCAGTACAAAATACATTAATATGAACACCCAAGAAGGCTTGCAGCAAGGGAAAAAACAGGAATTGTATTAAGGAAAAACCCTAAAAAAAGCCCCATGGAGCTGGGGGGAAACCGGGGAGAGCGGGGGTTATAACCGGCTCTTCCAAGCAGTAGGGACAAATCTGCACTCGCCCCCACCCCGCCCCACCCACGCCTTACCCCCCGGCTCGCCAGCACATACCCCACCCCCACCCATGCCAAGGTTCCAGCCCTCATTTTAAAAGCCATTTCTGTATCACAACGACCCCTTGCCTCAGCAGAACCCTCCCCATCCCCACCCCACCCCACTTGACCAATTCCCTGAAATCCAAGGGGCGCCCCGTGGCTCTACGAGAGGCACAGGCGGTCGCTAGGGGGTGATGGAGGGAGAAGGAAGGAAGCGGTGCCTTGTCAGTGGACGAGGGTGATTTCTCCTTTACCTGCCATGTTGCGCTGCAAATGGTGACCCTGCTGGGTTCCTCGGGGTCTCTGCTTCCTGAACTCACCCCCCTCACCTGGGGATGGGGGGGTAGAGAGGGCGGATGGCGGCGGATGGCACCTGTGGGGGGAAAGGGCGGGGGTCAGGGGAGAAGGAAGGAGGGGCGAGCAGATCAGCCAGCAGGATGGTGGATTTCACTCTGGGGCTTCCCCGATCTCGCTCTTTCTCCAGCGGCGGCGGCGGCAGCTACGACAGCGACGGCGGCGGCAGCGGCAGGGGTAGGCGACTCCACTTTCAAAATGGCGCCGGCTGGCCTGGCCAGTGACGTCACCCGGGGGCGGAGCGGCCGGGCCGGGCCGGGCCGGAGGGGCGGGGCGGGGCGGGGCGAGGGCCGGGGCGGGAACCAGAGGGGGAGGGGCGGGGAGCCGCCGGCCCGACTCCGGGTCCCCGCCCCTTCCTCCCCCGCCCCGCGCGCTGCGTCCCCGCGGGCCTGGCCTGCGCCGCGCCCTATCCCGCGCGCTGTTGGTCTGCGGTCTTGCAGTTCCCCGTCTGCCCTCCGTCTCCGGCCCGTTCCGCTGTCCTGAGCACATCGCAGTGTCCCAAACCCTCGCGCCTGTGCCTGGACTCCGGAACGTGCATCAGCCGTGCAGTTACCATGCTCGCTCGCGGGGATTCGTAGGATCCTGTGTCTTTGAGCGTACGGTGTTTCTACTTAAAATAGTGACTCTGTAGCCAATGAAAAAAAGGACGGGGGTGGGGGCGCTGGATAGACTTGGCGGCTCGGCCAAGGGAAGAGTTCGCGGGTCTGAGAAGGACGCAGCTGGCCTGGTTCCATGCGGGTGAATTAAATACCTTCTCATGGGCCCCGGGAACCGAGGCAAGAGTCCTTGGCGACTGAAAGCAGTTGAGGGTTTCTGAACAGAAAGCGGAGTTTGCTGGTAGCAGACATGGCGGAAAAAGTGGCCCCGGTCGGTCCAGCTGAGAGAGTGGAAGCGGTGGTTAAGCAAAGAGCTGGGCTCTGAAGCCAGGCTGCCAAATGCTGACGCCATGCATGAGATGAGGTTAACAGTCCTACCTCATAGTATTGTTTCAAAGATTAAATGACTTAATTAGAATACATGATGAATGTTTGCCGCCGTTATTGTTAGATTTGTGTTGAAAGCATCTTCAACAGAGTTAAGAGGTATAAGAAAAAAAAAAAAAACAGGAGACACTAGTCATCATCCAAGAGGGTTAGCATAGGTACCTCATTGAAAGATGCATTAACGATGCAGTCGCTATATCCTACTGGACACTTTACATATCTCAGTCCCCGCAACACTCCTAGGATACAGATATGCAAATTTTGCACATGACCAACACCTGTAAAAATATCCGGAATTTGACCTTAAGCCTTAAAGGAGTGATCAGGCATTCAAAGACTAAGGGGAAGTTAACAATTATTTACATCTCCTCCTCATAGCTCCACTTTCTACCTTGGTCTTGATTTCTAGAACAGTTCGATTGTAAAAACAAGTTTCAAAACGTATCCACACAGGGGTGCCTGGGTGGCTCAGTGGGTGAACCTTCTGCCTTTGAATTTAGTCATGATCTCGGGGTCCTGGGATGGAGCCCCATGTTGGACTCTCTGCTGGGCGGGGAGCCTGTTTCCTCCTCTGCGTCTCTGCCTGCTTGTGATCCCTGTCAGTCAAATAAATAACTAAAATCTTAAAAAAAAAACAAAAAAAAAAACAAAAAACGTATCCACACAGAAAAACTGCACCATTGGATTATTACTCCTCCATTTCTATCTTAGTATTTCTCCCTTAACCAGTGAATAAGCAAACTAAAAATCCACCCTGTATTTGTCATCTTTCAGCTACCTATATGAAACATGAACGCACTGTGTGCAGTACTGACTTCTATTTTTGGTTGATCTCATAAATGTGTCTCTCTGCCTATGCCTTTACTACTCGTTTTTCCTTTTTACTTTCCATGCCATTGTTTAATAATTCAATCCTAGACTCTCCAGTGAACCTTAATCAAAACAGAGAGACTAGACCATTATACTAGAGGACTGGCACCCCAATACACAAGTCACTTTCTTGTTTTATGCTTCAGCTTTTGCTATGTGTAAGATTTGTATCTTCACGCTTCCTAAAAAATGATTCGGTCTACATAAATGATTCGTTCTTCTTAGAAGCCAATGAAGCTTGCCTAGAAACTAAGATAATTATAACAGAAGTTCATACAGCACTATGTGCTGGGTGCTGTCCTAAGAACATCGTACGAACTCTTGAGGGTACTACATGCCTATGGGACAAGCTGAGATAGGTCTAATGGGTTTAATAATCAAGAATTGGTGACCTTAAGCTAGTAGTCCAAAGACAAGGATTGCTCTTGTTGGTCCCTGCTTCCTTATCTTACGTTCTATCTTCCATCTCTGTACTAGGGCCCTTTCCTTACCACTTCATGGAAATGTCTTCTGTCAAGGTCATTAATGATCTCCATGTAACCAAATCCAATGGTCACTTCTTTGATTTTCTCTTTCTCGACTTTCCAACAGTATTTGAAACCACTCACCACTCCATGCTTTTTGAGACCCTTTTTTTTGCTTGTTATATGATTGGTTTACACCCAATCTTTCCATACACTTTAGTTTCCTTTGCTGGCTCCTCCTCCTGGACCACCCTGTAAATATTAGGGTGATATGTCTTCCTGTCTTCTGTCCTATATACGCCTCTCTATCCCAGGCAACCTCATTTAGTATTTACAGATGTAAATACCGTGTATATTCCAGTCACTGCCAAATCTAGACCTCCAGCTGTCCTCCCCATGGAACTGCAGACACATACATCTACCTGCCTGTTTGACATTTCTACAGATGTCCAATAAGCATATCAAACAAGTAGTGACAGAACATAAATCTTGATTCCACATCTGCTTCATACCTTGGCTGATGCTGGTTTTTCCCTGGAATGTCACCATTCCCTCTAACCCACCCCTGCCTCAACAGACCCACATACCCGTCTCTTTCTCCTTCCTCAGCCAGTAAAACCCTTCCTGGTTCTTTAAAAATCAATTCTGATGTAACTGCCTTCAGAAAGCCTTCTTTGATATTTTCCCTCATTCCCTATCAACCTTAAGCTGGGTTGGGTGCACTTCTGAAATATTCTCATAAAATCTAATGTACTTCACTCTTACTAGATTATGTTAAAATCATATAAATATGTGCCTGTTACTAATGGAGTTCTTTGAAGAAGGAAGTATGTCTTATTCATCTCCATATCATAAGCCTCATAATTTGTTGGATTAACGGATGAATGAATAAATCTCTCTGGCTTGGGAAGAAAACCACTGAAGTATTGTCTCCATAAAGCTTACCCTATCATACTTGTTTTCACTTACTCTTCTTAACCCTGGAAAAAAAGAGGCATTTTACAAATTATCTTGGTCATTCCGATGTACATCTATTAGGCATAGTTGGTTAAATTTCTAAGTTGCTTAGGGATAGATTCATCCCAATTATTTCCAACTGCTCCTTTGTCCCTGAATACTTATTAACCAAGAGAATCCCACAAGACATCACTCCTCATCCATATGATCCACACACCTTCATGCAAACATTTTGTCATTAAGCCCCTAGTCAGAACTTCAACACCTGACCATGGGTAAGATGTCTAAAGTAATAGTTCCCTGCAGAACTGAGTTCAGCCTAGACACACCAAAAGGAAAATTCGAGGTTTTCCCAATGAGGTCCTGGAGAACCTACAAGTCTTAGAGGTGTTTTGGTTCCAATCTAAGCTGAGAGGCACTAAGGGCACCTACAATCTCACCAGCAGAATGGAGCTAATGGGACTCACCAGTGGGGTTTCGCAAGCTGGCTTTTTAAAGCATCTCGTATAAGGAGGGGAGAATCACTTGAAAGTTGTTTGTTTCCTTGGAGTGAGGTTGAATACAAACCCTCCTTCACACTGAGAAGTGGCACTGTCTAGATGCTTCTCCTCTAGGCAGTTAGAATTAGGAATGTCTAAAAAAGACCATGAACTCAAGGGTAAAAGGAGAAGTCCTTGATTAGTAAATGACACAATTTAAAATTTTGGCAAACTCACTACAAGCCACGCTTTCTAACATAGAACAAGTTCAAGGACTTCATAGGGAAAATTATAAGCAGATGTCAGCTTCTTACATACTTTCTTAATATCTACAAATTTGGCCTACAAAGCAGTTTTCCAAAACCCCACACAGAGTCTAGATTATATTGACAATTCACATCACAATATTCAAGGTATAGAACACACTATCAGTGGGTGCCTGTGTGGCTCAGTTGTTAAGTGGCTGCCTTCGGCTCAGGTCGTGATACCACGGTCCTGAGATGGAGCCAGGCATCGGGCTACCTGCTCAGCGGGAGGCCTGCTTCTCACTCTCGCACTTGCCCCTCTCTCGCTATCTCTCTCTCTGACAAATAAATAAATAAAATCTTAAAAAAAAAAAAAGAATGCACTATCAAATCACTAAAATATCCTACACTAGCAGGTGTTTAAAGAAAACAATAGTGAATCTACCAAGAGAACTTTATGTAGCCAAATGTTTGTAAAAACAAAGGAAATTGCTTACGCTTTAGTAACAGGATACGAAATACAAATACAATACGATCATAGGTATGTACAACAAACATACACAAAATACATGGAACTGAAAAAGACAGGAAGGAAAGGTACCAAGGTGTTCACAGAAATGTCTCTAGGCAGGGACACAACGGTAATTTTTTCTTCTTTGACATTTGTGTTTCTCCCAATTGTCCATAATCAATAAATATTAAGGGAAAGAATAAACTTTAGCTTGAAAGTTCTTTAAAAGTCCATTCTAATGCTGGTATTAGAGTTTGTTGATAAAATCTGTGTTATAGATACTCTACCTTAAAGTAAGAGTTGTAGTCCATTATAAATAACTATGTTCAAAGATGTGACTTAATCCACGGTTTTACCATAAAACAAAGAAATATTTTCTTTTGGCCTTTTAACAGTGTGCATTTTTTTTTAAAGATTTTATTTATTTATTTGACAGACGGAGATCACAAGTAGACAGAGAGGCAGGCAGAGAGAGAGAGGAGGAAGCAGGCTCCCCACAGAGCAGAGAGCCCGATGTGGGGCTCGATCCCAGGACCCTGGGATCATGACCTGAGCCGAAGGCAGAGGCTTTAACCCACTGAGCCACCCAGGCGCCTAAAACAGTGTGCATACTTAAAGATGAAGAAAAGATCAGTAAATTCTTGCCGTTACCTTGAGTTTGCAAATTGCAACCAAAAATCTCGTTTTGTGCTTTCATTGGATATACAGTGTATAGATATATAAGATGAATATCTCTTTGATATAAAATGCAAACTTTGTGAAATTAAACATTATCTCTGAAATCTATATTCAATATTGCTTATTAAATAACTATAAATGCTCTGCAATGTAGATAAATTATTATCCAAACCGCTTGTTCGATGTATAAATCTATTTCCACGCTGTAGATTTTTTAGGAGGCATTTGAGTTTAACTAAGACACTGGCATGTGTTTTATGCCTAAGTAATAGAAACATACACACTCAAGATTAGAAGGAACTTTAGGGACTCACTAGCTCAATTCTCATGATGCATGAACTCCCTATTCAACACGCTTTCTAGTGCTCATTCAGTCTTTGCTTACAAACTTCCAAGTAATCAAGAACTAAGATCTCTTCTGACTTTACTAATCACTGAGTAATTCTTCCCTATATTGTATAGCAATGCACTTGATACAACTTTATTCTACAGACCCTGGCTCTCCCATCTGGGACATCTTTTACGTGAATATGAAGGTCATTTGAGTATTAGGATATAACTATGTCTCTCAAATTTTCTCTTCTCCATAATCATTGCCCCAGCTTCCTTAAAGCTTCCTTCCTTAATCCAGCTTTGATCTATGTATCAATGCATTATCTCAGTCAATATCCTGTACATACAGGCCAATTGTTCCAAATGCCTCATACAATCATGCGGAGGGCTAAGCACAACAATTCAGGCCCAACAATTACACATCTGTTACCTGCTCTCACTTGGAAACCTTGTTTCCATTAATGTAGTCAAGAATCCCTGGGATTTTACAATCATGTATTGTGATCTGAGTTCCTCTTCCATGCTTAGCTGTTAAAATAAAACTCCCTAATCTTTTCCCCTAATGGTTCATTTTTCAGATTAATACATAATCTCTAGAACATAGTAGGAACTTGATAAATATTTGGATAAACAAATACAAGTCTTTTTTTCCATTATTGTTTCCTTCATAATTGAAGTTTTATTGATCACAATTTGATGAACGGTTCATAGAAATTATGAAAAATATATAGGGAAAATCTAAAAAGCCATGCAATTGTAATTCTTCCTAGAGAACTATTCCAGTGACTTTTTAGCTTAAAATTTGGTATCAAGGGGTGCCTGGGTGGCTCAGTGGGTTAAGCCTCTGCCTTCGGCTCAGGTCATGATCTCAGGGTCCCGGGATCGAGCCCCGCATTGGGGCTCAGCATCTCTGCTGAGCAGGGAGCCTGCTTCCCCCTGACTCTCTGACTACTTGTGATCTCTCTCTCTCTCTCTATGGCAAATAAATAAATAAAATATTTTTTAAAATTTTGGTATCAAAATGTTTTTTAAAAGAGAAGTTCTTACATCTAAAGTCCCCTGAGTTCACAGTTATCAGTTACACTACATGCTCAAGAATTTATACATTACACATTAGCAGATTTTTTAAAGATTTTATTTATTTGTTTGTTTGTTTGTTTGTTTATGAGAGAGCAAGAGAGAGAGAGCACATGCAGCAGAGGGAAAGGGAGAAGCAGGCTCTCCGCTGAGCAGGGAGCCTGATGCAGGGCTCCATCCCAGGACCCTGGGATCATGACCTGAGCTGGAGGCAGATGCTTAATGACTGAGCCACCCAGGTGCCCCCACATTAGCAAATTATTAAGAAAAAGTCATCTACAACAACCAAAGACATTACAGATAGTTCACATGTCTGACAGAGAAGATTTTAGGGCCCAACTCCAAAGATTCTGATTTAGTAGGTCCTTTAAGAAGCTTCCAACCATATGATCCAGCCATCCCATTTCTGGATATATACACAAAGGAAATGAAATTAATACCTCAAAGAGGTATCTGTGTTCCCATGTTTATTGCAACATTATTCACAACGTCCGAGATATAGAAACGACTTAAGTGTCTGTCAGTGGAAGAGTAGATAAAGAAAATGTGAAATATATATATATATATATATATATATATATATATATATATATATATAATATTAGTATTATTTAACCTTAAAAAGAGGGAGATCCTGCCATTTGCGGCAATATGCATGAACGTGGAGGACACTATGCTGAATGAAATAAGCCTGACAAAGAAAGACAAGACTGCATGATTTCACTTATATGTAAGGCCAAAAAGTTGAACTCACAGACGCAGGGAGCAGAATGGTGGTTGCCAGGGGCTAAGGGGAGGGAGAAGTGGGGAGATATTCGTCAAATGGTATAGAATTGCAGCTATGTAGAATGAATAAGCTCTAGAGATCTATGTGCAGCATAATAACTGTGGTTAATATAGTGTATTATATACTGGAAATTTGCTAAGACAGATTTCAGGTGTTCTCACCATGCACACAAATACACACATGCACACACAGCAGTAACTACATGAGGAGATGGCTATGCTGATTAACTTTACTAGTAATCACTTTATATATGTATATTAAAACATCATGTTTTAGGGATCCCTGGCAGGTTCAGTCAGTAAAACATGTGACTCTGGATCTCAGGGTCATGAGTTCAAACCCCACATTGAGCGTGGAGCCTACTTAATAAAATAAATTATTTTTTACATTTTAAATAAATTAGCATGTTTTACATTTCATAACAAGCAAGCTTCTACACGAATCTTATACACAATCAAATTTGAGACTCACTGATTTAGCATATCTACACACTTGACTGACATGCTGTAAAGTGTCTGACTGAAGTCATTAAAGACAAATATTGAGGGACGGGGTACTTCCTGCCTACTCACAGAGCAGTGTTTTTCAAACTATTGTCCACGAAATATTAAGTACTCTGTAGAGGAAAAAAGGATTCTACAGTCAAAAAAGTTGGGGAACATTAGGTGTAAAAGTGTTCTTTACTATGTAATGTTTTAAAGATTTTATTTTTTTTATTTTAGAGAGAGGGAGAGCGCGCGCATGTACATGGATGGAGGGGCAGAAGGAAAGAAAGAAGCAGAGGCCCCGCTGAGTGTGGACTCTGCACACGGCCTACATCCCAGGACCTGAGATCTTGAACCTGAACTGAAGTCAGACCCTTAACCCACTGAGCCACCCAGGCGCTCCATTACTATGTAATTTTTAAGTGTACATCTTGAATATGCAGCAAATGAGATCTAACATGAAGCATGGAACAAAAAAGATGGATCCAGAAGCCAGCATTATTTGAGCATAATCACTCTCTAGCTAAGTATTAACTTGAATGGAGAAGGATCTAAACCCACATTTCTCTGTATTTTTTTCATACAGAAAAAAAATATTTCACTGCTCTTCCTTTATCTTTTTATCTTTCCCTAAAGAGGTTCTGATGTTCTTTAACTCACAGCCAAAAGTGTCCTAGAGCACTTCATATTGTCTCTCAAGAGCTGGTTGTTAAATTTTTAGGAATTTTGCAAGCTGGTTGTTAAACAGACATTATTAAAGATTAAAAACTATATAGCAAAAATCAAATTATTTATATTACAAACAAAGATAATACACACTCAGATCTCATTACTTTCTAATTATTTTACCATTTCACTCTTTTCTATGCTTTGGGGGTTATTTACATCTATTGCAACTGTATGGTAGAAACTGGTCATGATGGGAATATTTATACCTTGGGAAATAGCAAATGCTAGAAATTAGCCCACAGTCCTCCGAGATCCCCTACAACCCTTGCCGCTCCCACCAGAAAGCTGGTGGTTAGACATTTATTAGAACATCACCACCCACAGATTCAGGGACTTCCCCATAAGTCCTAAGTAAATCTCTTTCTCTCTTTTTTTTTTTTAATTGAGATGACTACACATGAATATGTGTAGTCATGACTGATGACCAACCAACCAACATCAAAAGAAATCAATTATTTACAAATAAAGGCCGTTTTTTTTTTTAAAGCAAGTTTTTTTTTGTTTTGTTTTTTTTGTTTTTTTTTTTTTTAGATTTTATTTATTTGTCAGAGAGGGAGAGAGAGTGAGCAAGCACAGGCAGACAGAATGACAGGCAGAGGCAGAGGGAGAAGCAGGCTCCCCGCCGAGCAAGGAGCCCGATGTGGGACTGGATCCCAGGACGCTAGGATCATGACCTGAGCCGAAGGCAGCTGCTTAACCAACTGAGCCACCCAGGCGTCCCCAAATAAAGGCCGTTTTTTTTTTTAATTTTATTTATTTATTTGACAGAGATCACAAGCAGGCAGAGAGGCAGACAGAGAGAGAGGAGGAAGTAGGCTCCCTGCTGAGCAGAGAGCCCGACGTGGAACTCGATCCCAGGACCCTGAGATCATGACCCGAGCCGAAGGCAGTGGCCCAACCCACTGAGCCACCCAGGCGCCCCAAGGCCGTTTTTTGATTGCAATAAAGACCAATTTGGACATGCTAGAAGCTGTTCCTTATTCTTATCTCATCATATTGTCAGTCAGTATCGCTCCTGTATTTCTTCCCAGAAGTTGCTGCACAACTCTGCCCCAATGTGTGATAAGCCACTTGCAGGCTTAAGCTGTTTGTTTCTGTGCTTTAACCTCATTTTGGTCATCCACTATATTAGGTTTATTGTATCCTGCCATGGCCCACTCCCTACTCCTATCTAGCTCAAGGCATTCTGTAGCAGGTCATGAGAAACACTTCAGAGCTCACAGTTCTTCCAAGCCTCCTGGCGGGACATCCCGCACAGTCCTTCATTATTCCTCTGGACTCACAGACAACAGTGATGAAACAGTACTTCCATGAGTCCTTATTACACACATTTCCTTCCTTACATACATTCTTAGCCATGGTACATTCAACCCAAAATAGCAAATCCTTTTACGTGTTTCCACCAGACCTTCTATTCATCACTTTTGCATTAACTATTCAGATAAGCAGTGGGTCTGAATACATTCAAGAACCTAGGGGTCCTCTAATATTGATTACTGGATCCTGTTCTACCATATCCAAGGCCAGTGCACGTTGCTTCGAGGTCCCTCAGAGCAACAAAGAATACACGTGTCACTTAACCATTCAGAAAATAGCCTTTGATGTCGACACACACTTCACAATGTCTTACCTCCACAGTAGCACTTCTGAATTCGAAGCCTGGTTCAACAGTGAGTCTGCCTGGAACACTGGAAAGTCTGCCTGGAACATGAGGGAAAGTGTATGCAGGTCTTCCTGGGTTCACCTTCCAAATTCTTGAGTGAGCCAGGTCTGCTCATTTCAGTTTTCACCGTAATTCAGGTTTCACTTCTCACATCATTATGAATGACAACAAGATCAACGATAGTTTTCTGCATTGGGACAGTACGTTAGTTTTATTTGTCATGCCTGTTATCTCACAGAGACCTTTATTGAGAGAAATGAGAACACTGGGTTCTAAGAGATTAAGGCATTTGTATAAAATGCTGGTAGCTTGCTTGAGTTCACCCAGCTAGTTCGTGGAAAGTCTGGGAATTAGAAGCCAGTTTTTGGCTCTCAAACCGTTTGATCTAATGCTCTTTCCATTTTCCCACCAAACTACTGTTTATCTCAGTCACTTTCCTTGAACCAGAGCACTTACAGAAGATAGGTCCTCAAACGCACACATTTTGAAAACAATCAAACTGTAATTGCCTGAGTAAAAATTGCCTTGGGGGTAAAACATATAAACCCATCTATGAAGGCCCCAAAGGCAGCCTGGTATGACTGTACCCCTCATCCTTGAATAGACTCTCACCCCCCAACCAAGAAAGGTTACGTATGCTTCCACAAACACTTTGGAAAAAAATTGAAAGCTTAATGAATCAAATCCAGCTTATACTTAATAGACCTGCAAAAACCTCTCTGACATGGTATGTTGGTAGCTTTGCAATAAAAATTTAAATTTAATAACTTCTTAATTTGGAAGGCAATAAAGCTACAACGGAAGTTAAACTTCAAAATTGCTTTCAGAGAGGGAAATTAGAGAAGACACCACTGTGCAAATGCTATTTGAAGCACCCACCTCCACAACTGAACCTCCTCCACCACAGCGAAGTTCGCCATCCCCACCAAGTTGCAGAAGGGAAAAGGTGTGAGTCTCTGGAAGGTTACATGAGAATACAATTGCATGTCCCACCTATGTTCCCTGCCAGAGTCCTTTCCAAACTAAGAAGACTTCCCTCCAGCACACATACCCACCTCCACAACTGAACTTCTTTTACCACTGAAGGCTTCATGGCCTCAGGCAAATCATCCAAGAGAAAGGACAGCTGTGTCTGAAGGAGGCTAATAAAAATCAAGACAACTCGGTCAGATAGTGACAGTTCCGTCAAAGTTGGAAGATTGCTCCTCAGCTAAAATCCTGACATCCAGGAATAAATGGGCTTAAGCTACTTCCGTAGAGCAGAAGTCTACTGTAAGAGCAAACTGAGGGGGGCCAATGGTTGGTAAGCCACTAGGAATTAAGATAACTGAATTAACTGGCTGCTATGTTAATCAACCTGAACATGAGGCCACAACAGCTGGATAGACATTGGCTATGAAACAGCTGATAGACGTGGATGACTGAAATCTATGTATTTCATTAGGATTGTATAAACTTGACTGAATCCTACCCCGATTGTTCTCAAGGTGGATTAGAAATGGAGTCCCAAAAAGCCTATGTTAAGTTTTATAACACAAATTCACTCTATATCAGTACAGAGTGATTATAAAGGGGTTTACCAAGTATCTCAGACTCTGGTAACTACCCTTTTAGAAGAAAAAACAGATGGCACAGGAGACATATATAATTAGCCATTTGGAAACATAAGGAAATGCACTCTGTTCTTGGAAGGTCCCAAAAGAGTAAATTTTTAACAGGCTAACATAAGAGCAGCACCTACAGAGAACTGACTAGAAGTACCATTGTCGTCACTGACCCATATGTGGCAGATATTTAAACCCAGCCCTAAGGGCTTCTGCGTGGCTCAGTGGGTTGAGCATCTGACTTTTGGTTTCTGCTCAGGTTGTGCTCTCATGGGTCATGATCTCAGAGTTGCGGGATTGAGCCCCATGTGAGGCTCTGTGCTGGGCATGGAGTCCGCTTAAGATTCTCTCTCTCTCCCCCAGCCCCTCTCCCGCTCACATGGGCAAGCATATGCACACTCTCTCTCTCTCTCTCAAAAAAACAAAACAAAACAAAACAAAACAAAAAAACCAGCAGATTTTCTTTTTATTGACAGCTCACTGTTCTCAACAGGAAGAGCTGGGAGATGAGTTAGAGGTCATTGAAAAGCTGTTAAAAGCCACTTTCCAATAGGATTACTGATGGTACAATTATCAATAAGATGACTAATAATGCAAAATAAGATAGATGACAGGTGAATTTTAGGAAGAAAAGAAACCTAGGTTTGCCTGTTGTCCCCTTTTATTCTCAAAAGTGACTATGTCTAGAGGTGCATGGGTGGTTCACTTATTTAAGCACCCAACTTTTGATTTCGGCTCAGGTCATGACCTCAGGGTGGTGGGACTGAGCCTGAGTTGGGCTATGCACTCTGCGGGGAATCTGCTTGAGATTCTCTCTCTCCTTCTTCAACTGCCCCTCCCTCCCTGCTTGCATGTGTGCTCTCTCTCTTTCTCTACAATAAATAAATTAATTAAAAATAAAATAAGTCTAGGTGTGATCACCTTTCCAGCCATGAAAGATGAGAGAACTCTCTGTATTCAGAGGTCTGGGCCCATGCCTGACCGACCCACTACCAGCTGAGACTTTAGGCAGGGGTATCACCAAGCTGGGTTGCTTTCTCATCTATAAAACGAGAGAAATAGCACTCGAGTATCTCAGTGGTCCCTTCTAGCTCTAAAATTATGACTTTATAGGAACTTTTTTTTCTGCCTACTTAATCCCACCTACTCAGGCTTCACCTTACTCTTCACCTCTACCGATGAAAGAAGCAGCACTTCTTAGATGTTTCTGCCTTGTCTCTGGACTTCTTTACTCATGCAGATTTAACTGAGTCATCTACCTCTTCAAAATCAGCTTCAAGAATTTTTTTTTGGCCACCACCTCCTCTTTGTCTTCTGTTCTTTCAGTAAAGCATATCCATGAGCTTGGATGGCATTTAATAATCCAGAGTAGCTTTCATTTTCTTCTGCTTCTTGTTCTCCCCATCATAACCTCTGAGTCAAATGAAATCTTTCTTGACTGGTAGCTGAACAATATGTTTCTTAGTGACATTCTAAATAACAAGGTGAGGGGCGCCTGGGTGGCTCAGTGGTTAAGCCTCTGCCTTCGGCTCGGGTCATGATCCTAGGGTCCTGGGATCGAGCCCCACATCGGGCTCTCTGCTTGGCGGGGAGCCTGCTTCCTCCTCTCTCTCTGCCTGCCTCTCTGCCTACTTGTGATCTCTGTCTGTCAAATAAATAAATTAAAAAAAAAATAACAAGGTGAAAGGCAATTATTAGCTTAGAGAGGAAATTGTTATACCCCACACAGAAAAGACACTGAAAGTGTCACAGAAAGACACAGAAGACAGAGGAGTTTGCAGAAGCTGGAATGCCCATACTAACCGAATTATCCTCTTAAATACGGAGAGGCAGAAAAGCAGTGTTTCTTAACCTGGATTTAACATCCAAATTATCTGGGAGCTTGAAATACTATTGATCCCTGGTTCCTACCCTCCAGAAATTCTGATTTCATTGATCTGGGGTATGGCTTTGGGCACACCTTGGGATATTATTCTAACATATGGCCAAGGCAGAGAACCACTGCAAGAAGAGAGGTTAAAAATAATGGCAAAAATAACCGGATCGCAGGTTTTTACCTTATGAAGGTATGGCCCTAGAACTTGGCATATTAAGCAGTCACCATGGAGATGGGCCTCAGAGAATTTTGGAAAGAAGATCCATTCCAGAACTTTCTTTTTCTATTTCTTCTATGTCTATAGCAGGGGAATTCTAACTTGGGGTGAATGAATCCCATGATAGAGCATAAAAACTATTCCATGCATATAGGGATATATGTTCTGTTCTAAGCAGAAGGTATACAATTTTCATCAGATTTTTTTAAGGGGCCCACGGCCCAAAATATTAAAAACCACTGATTTATTGAGGGGGGAAGGTCATATGGGATGGTTCATACTAAATAGTAAAAGTCCTTATGTTGGTAGAATACAAGCCCTTTATGATTATTCCCTGTGCTCTTGCGTAAAAAAGTATCACTCACAATCAAGTGTTGTCTTTTTATGAGACCTTACACCCTTATGAAATGGGGCGAATACCACCTGTTCTGTCCAACAACTAGCAACAAATGTTTTGGGAAAATGTCACGGGTGCAAAGCAAGTGCCGCTTTTCATCCTTCCCGCTATTACTTAGCTAGAAATGCAAGGCTACAATAAGACAGTGGGATGTATGAAGATGATAATACTATAGTTGAGGGAACTGGAGTATGACAATAAAATGCAATCTCTTTCCACTTAGTTGCAAAGAGTTTCCACTCACTTAAAAGTTGCTGCTGGGAATTGGATGATGTTGGTGACATTTCTCCCAACTGCTCACCAGAGACATGTTTTTGAAGAAAGCAGAATGGCGACTCCAAACCTTGCAGATGACATGCAGGCTACTTCCTTTGGTTTTACATGGAAGAGTCATCCCCAGTCTTTTTCATCCCTCTGCAGAAAGTCTGAGAATACAGTCACGAAATACATGTCATCGTATACCACCCCTGTCATCTTATGCACCTTAGATGAGTCCATGCTCAATACGAGTCCTACTGGTTACTAGAGCAAATACTTCCTCCAGGTCATGCTTGGAGATGTGCTTCACAGCTTTGGATCTCAAAGGAAGAAGAACTTTGCATGCCCTTCAATGTGAGCTTCTGGTTCCTTCCAGAGAGATCAGCTCTTTGGCCAAATCCAAGATGTCAGTGACCTCCATTTTGTCACTCCAGCTCTTAAAAATTGATGGAAAGTGCTCTGGTATTTGTGCATGTTTCTTTCTTCCTTCCTTTCTTTCTTCTTCTTCTTTTTTTTTTTTTTTAGTCAGCCAAAACTTTGCAATTTGGAATTTCCCTGTTAAATCCTGAAATTTCTTGTGCAACTCAATGGCATGCACTTGCTGGGCCAGTGACTCACCAATTCTGGCCAGGCAGACTCTCCACAGTACCTCTGTGGGCAGCAGTGTTGAGGGATATGCTCTCCCCTGTCACCACACAGAATATCCTCAGAGACTGTGCAACCATTACTGACCTTGTCTGTCTGTGTGACCAGAAGTCACATAGTGACAGAAACAAATCACAGGGGATCAGAAAGGCAGACATGTGATACCCTTACCATCCTGGAGGAGCTGAACATGTTTCTGTGTCAGAAACATGATAGAACTGTCAAAAGTTGACTGAATGGCCTATCTGTTGTGAAGTGTCACAGGTTTTTTGTTGTTTGTTTGTTTCAATGACAACGTCACTGCAAAATTTTTCATCAAAATAGAAAAAGGAAACAAAGAATACCTATAATCACACTGGTGTAATCCAACAGATGACCATAGCACCCTCATTGTCCCATCCTCACTTGGCTGTTAAGAGATGCCAAATCTCTAGAAGTTTTCCTTGGACTCTTCCCCCAGTTACCTGGCTTCTTAGCAAACGCTGGACTGCTGAATGTAGTTAAAATAGACATGCTTCCCTCCTCCACCCCAGGCTCCTTATCCCTGACCCATACCGCTATATAACAGATGAAGACCAAATCTTTGACTTGAGAGAGAGAAAAAATATATTTATGGGGGTGTAGAAGTGAACTTTTGTCATTTGATTAGCTGCCTCAAATGCGAAGAGGACTAAGGGGCCAGCCAGTCAACATCAATCCAAAAGTTGCATTCAACCATCACTGGGGTAAAGTTAAACGAGCCCAGCCAAGAAAGAATACCTAATGAGTGAAAAGTAAAGTGGGCCTGCTATCACCAGAGTGTGTCCTTGAAGAAATACTAAACCCTGGGATGCCCGGGGGGCTCAGTTGGTTAAGCCTCTGACTCTTAATTTTGGCTCAGGTCATGATCTCAGGGTTGTGGGATGGAGCCCTGGGTCGCGCTCCATGCTCAGTGCTGTGTCTACTTGTTCCATGCCCTTCCCCTGCCGCTACCCCTGCTTGTGTGCCCAGGTATGTGCTTGCTCTGTCTCTATAGCTCTCAATAAATAAATAAATAAATAAATAAATAAATAAAATCTTATTTTAAAAAACACAAAACCCTCCCTGGGTTTTGTACTCCTAGTAACTTCATCATCTTATGACACATGCACTTAAGGCCCAGGTTGAATAAAATAGTGCTTTATTCAGGACCTGCCCCAGTCGTGAGAGCTCTCAGCTAATGGTTGCCTGGGTAATGGATGACATTGTGTCATTTATCTGAAACAACTTCTTTTCATTTAAATTTGAAGCTGTGCTATCTGCCTCCTAAGAAGTCGTCTGGTTCGGAAAATCAGAAAAAAAAATACGTCAAAAATCCCTTATTTTGAACAGAAAGAGGTATGCAATACGTATGTATTTCTTCAAAAAATGAGCTCCTCTCTAACTTCTCTAAACACAGGATAAAAAAAAAGTATCAGTTTACAGGGTGCATGATTACTACTCGCCTGAGGCACTGTTGGTTTAAATCAAGCTCTATATACTCACCTTATATCACCTCATAAACTCCTCTGATGATCTGCCATCTTTTGAAACAGTCGAAGTGATACACCAAATCACACTACGTGAGAACTGTTAGAAAGATCTAATAGCAAGGCCTACGTTTTGTCCTGCACCAGAATCATCTGGAAAGATTTCTTTCTTTTTTTTTTTTTTTAAAGCTACAAAGCTAGCTCAGAACTTCTGAATCATTCAGGAGTGGAGTCCAGGAAGGCAATCTGTATCTTTTAAAATCCCAATACAATTCTGCTGTGGGCCATTGGAGAACCAGGATTTGAGAACAGCTAATTTAGTCCACTGACCCCAGTGAACCAACCTCATACAGGGTGAAGAATGTGAAGCCCAGGAAGATCCCAAGCAAGCACTTAACACGCGTCTGGGGAGGGCCTGCTCTGTGCCAGGCACTATTCCAGGAGCGAAGCCTCCATCAGCAAATCGAATAGGCAAAAAACTACTAGTCTGATGGCTTGTTTGAAGTAACTGATTAAACAGTTATCAGGTACCTATGATGTAGTGTGTTAAGCTAAGTTCTGCCTTCAAGGAGCTTATAGACGAGTATGGAACCAGGTAATTATAACATAAGAAAAATCCTCCGTAGTAGAGATACACACCAGGTGGGCCAAAAACAGTAGTGGGAACCCTGAAGTCTAGAGGCCCTGTTTGCCTGCGCTGCACTTAACTTCACTCTCTCTCTCTCTTTCTTTTTTTTTTTTTAAGATTTTATTTAAGAGAGACAGTGAGAGAGGGAACACAAACAGGGGGAGTGGGAGAGAGAGAAGCAGGCTTCCCGTGGAGCAGGGAACTGCATATGGGACTCTGTCCCAAGGCCCCAGGGATCATGACCTGAGCCGAAGGCAGATGCTTAAGGACTGAGCCACCCAGGCACCTCTTCACTCTCTATTTGTATGTAGTTTTATTATTCTGTTAGTACAGCATTTAGTTAGTCATTTGGGAGCTGCTAATATGATGTTCGCCTGGAATGCTGATTTATGTTTTTGGTGTGACTGAGGGAATGAGGCCTATATGATTAAACTACAATATAGCTGCGTAAAATTAAATACTAAGCTGGTGAGGTACTGATAAAAAGTGCCATTAAGGGGTACCCAAGTAGTAGTGTGGGTTGGACTGGAGGGGGTTGAGTGTCTACGATGGGCGGGGTAGGAAAATGGGCTTCTTTACATATTTGCAACCCTCCCAGCGCTTCCCACCTGCTGCCTTATTAAATGCTCATTGGAGCCTTCAAGGCAGTTGTTATTACCGAGCCACCCCCTCCTGTGGTAGAGGACAATAGGGAAATTCAGAGAGGCTGTGTAACTTGCCCGAGGTCACACAGTGCAAATCCAGTCCTCAAGGACTACCTACTTTAGGATTTTCCTACTTCACCGCCCAGGGGCCCTGCACTGCACTGCGTTCACGAGGCGCAGGGGCGGGACTGAGACCCCTTTCCTGGTGGAACAAAACTCTTAAGTGCTACCCTCCGCACTTGATTATTCACTGGATGGGGAACAAGAAAGGAACGTGAAGCACGCACGGTTACCCGGAACCTGTGCACAGGGAACCGCCCGGGCGTTCGAGTCCTCACCCGGGGTTCATTGAGCCAGAGGAAAGCATTGTTTGAGGAACTCGGCGCCCGCGATGGGCGGCCGGGGTGAGATAAGATTGCTGAGAAGCGGCTGCAGGGGCCTGCTCCATTCAAGCAGGAAAATGTGTCACTTCCTCCCGGCTCCTAGATCATTTCTCCGCGGGGGAGGAGGGGGCAGAGACCCGAGCCTCGAAAGAATTTAGAATGGGTCCGGGCGGGGTGAGGGGAAGGCCAGTCCGAGTGGAAGGGTAGGCTTTAACCGGCTCTGGCTACACCCTTTTTAAAAGCCCCAGCATATTTTTACTTCTTGGCTCATTCTCAGCCTACCCTTCTGTGTCCTCATTCTTTTTTTAATTCAGTGCTGGAATCTCAGCACATTTCCTCCTCCCCCACCTCCTTCTCCTATGCAAAATCTTGCTCCTCAATCTTTGCTGCATCTATTTTTCTGCAAAGCTGAAACATTCAGAGCGGGCTGAATGCTTTTTCCCCTCGACACAGCCCCACCCAATAGAAATGTACACACACACACACACACACACACACACACTCGGCACGGAGTGCCTGATTCCCACAGAACAGTTATTTTAAAGAGTCCTGGCTTCGCTCACAGCCACACTTGGTTATTTCTCTCTTACTGTCTCACTGGAGAAAGTCATGGAAGGAAAGGAAAAGGTGGGGTTAATGCTAAACCAATTCGAGTTTGTAACAGAGCTATAGTACAGACGGTCCCCGGGATTACAGTGGTTCGACTTAACATTTTTCCACCGTATGATGCTGCGAAAGTGATACGTATTCAGTAGAAACCATACTTTGGATTTTGAATTTGGATCTTTTCCCGGGCTAGCAACGTGCCACACGATCCTGTCTTGTGATGGGGCGCCATGGCAGTGAGCCGCAGCTCCCAGTCAACCACGCCACCGAGAGGGTGAACGACTGATAGACTTCCAGCCGCTCTGTACCCATGGAGACATTCTGGTTTTCATCTTCAGTACCCTATTCAATTACGTGAGATTGTCAACACTCGATGATCAAACAGGCTTTGCATGAGACGATCTTGCCCAACTGTAGGCTAATGTCAGTGCTCTGAGCACGTTTAAGGTTAGCTGGGCTGAACCCTGATCAAGGTAAGTTAGGAGCATCAGAGGCCTTTCGACTTCACGGGATTTTCAATTTATGATGGGTTTACCCAGAGGTAACTCCACGTTCAGCCGAGGGACATCTGCAGCTTAGAAATGGAAGAGCTTATCATGCTTTAACTTCTTTTCTGCAGATGAGTAAATCAGGCCTCACAGAGGTGGGATGACTGACTCCAAGCCTCACAGCTGGTTAGGAGCAGAACCCGGGCCACGGGCCGTGGCTCGAGTGCCATCTGTGGCTTTTGGTACCGTTGCTACAGAATGGGCTGGAGATGGCTTCCTCCTGAGATGTTTCCAGTGCCCACATCTCTTCGTCATTCTGTAATTCACCATGGGTGCATAATTGCCCCACTAGGGCTTTTATGGGTATTGAAGGACCCTCTTTAACCCCGCCTTCAATCACTGCTTTCCTCAAACATATCTGAAAGCCCAAAAGCCCAGCTTGCCACTCAGATGCATGCAGAGTTTCACCAGCAGTGACTCCACTGACCTCTCCTGCTCTGAAGCCGCCTGGATTCTGACAACCACCAGTTTCCCTCTTTGCCTCGTTCCTTATTTGGAAGCAGCTGAGCTTTCCCCAAAACATGCTGGGACAGTTCTAATGGGCAAGGTGTGTGTCAACACTTCTAAACTCACCAGCCAACTTACATTGTTCACCTCTCAAAGTAGTTCCAGGGGAGAAGCCAGTTCCCTTCCCAGCCCTCGCTCGGTGCCACACACGCCCAGCCCATGGGATCAGAAGGGCTTGTGCAGGGAGAATTTCCGGTTCTGCTGACTCATCTCCTGCAATGAGATGGAAGGCAAGCTTATATTTTCTTTTCCAGCTTTTAAAGGGAAATGGGAGTCTTCTGAGTTCAGACCTCTTTGAGACAAGATCAAGTACCGGCAACGCCTGGCGCAGAACACTAAATAAATGAGCATCGAGTGTATTTACGATGGCCCAAAGAGCCGACCCAAAGTGGTGGGCACTGTGGTGGGAGAGGGTGCGAGGCTGGCTCTGGGTGCAGCATAGCTCAGGGGTTGTGAGCTTTTAGTTTGCAGGGAGGCTATTGGCCAGGAGGACAGTTGGAAGGGGGCAGGCCCAGATTTCACTTGCCAGTGGGTAACAATGCAGCAGTCAGACCCAATATCCCATATGCTTTCTGACTGAGAACAAAGGCATTCCGCTTCTGGCCAAAACCTAAATCGGGGGAAGGATGATTCAACTCAATGTAGGAAACAGCAGGAAATCCGTCAATAGCATTTACATTTGGGAGGCAATCAAGGCAGATTTTTGCCAAACAAGATTGGAATTAAGAGAAAAAAGGATCTGGATAAGATTTGTTCATTTCAATGTATGTACATTTTACCTTAAAAAAAATATATATATATATATATAAAATAATGAAGTAGGATGTGGGAGTGATAGTACATGGGAGTCCATTATAATATTCTATTTATTTTATAAATGCTTGCATTTTTTGTAATAAAAACAATTTAAACACTTGAATCCTATTTTGGGCTTTAATTTACAATGTTTCCTTTATGATCTTTATTTCTATACTTCAAAATCTTCATCTGTAGTTTAGGGATACCTGAACGTATCACTTCTTTGTTAATGGATGTTTGGAGTATTTGTGAAATCATGCTTTGGAATATACTTCGTAAATTATAATGTTCTATTGAAATGTGGTGATGACTTTATCATAATAAAGATAATATGCACACATAATTAAAAAAAATTTCAAGCCATAGGAAAGGTATGACACAACAGTTTCCCTCTCCCAGACTCTCCTCCAGAAGCAATTACTCTTGTAGAAATTCTGTAGATATGAAATTTCATATGCTCATGTAAGTCACTTGAAACTTCTAGGCCAGCCTTTAAGGAAAGATTTGCTGAGGGGGAGCCCGGAACTCCACCTTTCCAACCGGCCCTTTAAGGACGTAAGAATCCCCTGGAGATATTGCTGAAATGGAGATTCTAGTCAGCAGGTAAGGGCTGGGACCTGAGACTCAGCATTCTAAAGGGCTCCCACACGCTGCAGGTTCAGGACCACACTTGGAGTATCAAGGCTCCGTAGACTTCTACTCTGCCTGGAAAACTCCTTAGGTTTATTTCACACACTTTCAGTGAAACAGTAAAGCACACAGAATGTAAGAATGAAAACCATATTGAGAAATTCCCTGAAACAGACAAACATCCCTTCTAAAAGCAACTCACACCTGCATGGCTCTGGTCCTGAGCACCAGCGAACAGCCCCTCAAAGAGGTCATGTTCTTATAAGCATCATTTCTTCTGTGCTCTAGAATCTAAAGCAGAAATAAAATCCTCTGTGCCTCCCACAGCTGATGCCTCCCAGGTGTAAAATGACATTTTTGTACCGACGTATAGCCCCCAATTTTATCCCTTCACTGCCTTTTGCCGATGACAATTGATCTCAAAAGATCTTTTGAGCTTTTAGTCTCAGCTTTTTGTGGACTGAAGTTGAACTAACAGGTAAGGTTTTTACAAATTTGTATTGGGCTCTCTGCAAGGAGGGAAGAGGGTCATTTGGCATACATATTAACTAAAGTTTTGGGAAATATTACAAACAGCACCTTTTTTAATATTTAAAAGAACACTTATGAACTAGTCCAAATTACACCACAGTAGCATAAAAATTATTTTGAGCTGAAGACATTTGAGAATCAGCAGATGCAGTAAGAAGCTTTGTCTAACTGACCACCACTGCCCCCCACGACCACCCCCTGCCGGCCCAGACACACACTTACCAGACTAAAACCAGAAACTCCTGAGAAAGAGACTCTCATAATTCCCCTCTTCTGGGCAGTTTTACTCCCTGGAAGGATATCGAGGATGGAATGATCATAAATCCCCTCTTCAGGGAAGTGTCATGCTCCCAAGAAGATAAAGAAGACCACTTACACCTGCATAAACAAACATTGTCACAAACTATCTTACGTCCCTTGTTTTTCTGCTAAAAGCCCATTTGTTTTTCCTAAAGAAACCATTTGTTCTTCCTGTAAGAGCCTTTTCCTACCCCTACCTTTCCCCTCTGTTGTGTCAGATATGTAAACCCTTAGTTTTAGTTGTCCAGCTGAACAACTTTCTTTGTGAGCCCCCAAATACCTCTGTAAATAAACATTGTCTTTTCTCTCTCCTGTCTGGCTTTTGGCAATTTAATTCACTGGTCCCAAGTACCAAATCCGAGAGGGTAGATAAAAAGTTTTCCCTCTGTGACACCTATATAATTCATATATGAATCCAAAACTCTTTTTTTTTTTTAAAGAATTTATTTATTTATTTGACAGACAGAGATCACAACTAGACCGAGAGATAGGCAGAGAGAGAGAGGGAAGCAGGCTCCTTGCTGAGCAGAGAGCCCAATGCGGGACTCCATCCCAGGAGCCCGAGATCATGACCTGAGCCGAAGGCAGCGGCTTAACCCACTGAGCCACGCAGGCGCCCTTGAATCCAAAACTCTTGATGGAGAACACGTATTACTTCATTTCTATTTAAAAATTTTTCCTAAGTTATGATAAAATGTGTATAACACAAAATGTACCATCATAATCAATTTTACGAGTATAATTCAGTATGATTAAGTGGATTCACATCATGGTGCAACCAATCTCCAGAACATTTTCATCTTGCAAAACTTGAACTGTTTCCATTAAGCAACCACTTACTATTCTCCCCTCCCCCTAGCCTCTGGCAACCACCATTCTACTTTCTGTGTCTGTTCAGTTGACTACTCTAGGTACCTCATATGAGTGGAATCATACAGTATTTGCCTGGTTCATCCATTTATGTGAATTTTTAAACAAAATGAATATTCATTCATAGAGATATTCCAGAGTCACTGTTCCATGAAGCTTCTTATTGTCAGATTTTATTTTCGTGGGGATAAGTCTTAGCTTCCGTGTATGTGTGGGTGTGTGTGCGTACCTGTGCACGTGTGGCCTGTGCATGTGTGTATTTGCACATGTGCACGCTTTGTGCCTATCTATGGCTTGTTCTGTTTTTCTAGTCAAGACTTGTGCTTTATGGTCTGAAAGCCTTTACGTGATTCATGTCATTTTACCTCACACTATTTCTGTGAAGTCATGAAGCCAAAATAAATAGACATTTCAGGAACAGTAAGTTGTTGGTCGAAAGTCAGGTTCCAGGGCTATTTTGTTTATGGTTCAGTTGGCTCTAGCACTGACCTAGGGGAGGTAAATCTAGGTTGTAAGCCCTGAGTGGGTCAGCTTTCTGGCTGTGTGTTCTCAGATGACAGTGTCCATCTAGCACCCACCACCCTCTTGATTCACAAGGGGGTGCATAACCACAGGAGAGCTATCTATAAAATTAGTCAAGGCCATGTCCTGTGGGCTTTGGGACAGTGGCATCATCTCTACAAATAAGGACTCATTCATGTCCCTGGCTTCCTCCCAAATATCCTTCAATTCCTGCCAGAAGGGACTGAAAAATGAGGCTTCATCTTCCTGGAAATGGTTTTATTTTTATCACTCTGAATGCTAATCCTCTAAGGCAGCAAGGCCAGAGGTCCCCCAGAGGGGACTGTAGTGGAGGGTGCTGGGAGAGGACAGAACTTGAATCCCAGCCCTGGCACTGTCACTCATGCTCCTGATAGAAACCCACAGGGACAGGCTGGACACATGGTAGACACTCAACAATTACCTCCTACGAGTGAATTTTCCCACGTGACCTTGGACAAACCAGTTGACCTCCCTAGTCTTCCATTTTCTTTCTGTCAGATGAAATAATGGGGTAGAATGAGCTCTGTTTTTCCTCTCAGCTTGAGTATTCTTTGATTTGAGAAAGAACTTTCTAAATTTAACTGTTATCACTTCTATGTCAGCATGTTCAGGGGAGGGATAAATTCCAAGAGAACAGTTTTAAGAATTTATCTTCCCTGAGAAAATTGTTTTTCTCCTTAGGGTAACACTTTGGTGTTGAGGGTTGGGTGGGGAAGAGGAGTAGAATTTGGGAGATTAATTATCAGCCTTGCATAAGAGTCTAGAGATGATTGCTTGTCACTGCCTCAGGTCATCATTTGGGATATCAGGAGTATCTTGTTAAGAAAGACAGATGGGGGCACCTGGGTGGCTCAGTTGTTAAGCGTCTGCCTTTGGCTCAGGTCATGATCCCGGGGTCCTGGGATTGAGCCCCAAATTAGGCTTCCTGCTCAGCGGGAGGCCTGCTTCTCCCTCTCTCTCTCCCACTCCCCCTGTTTGTGCTCTCTCTCTCGAGTGCCTCTCTCTGTCAAACAAATAAATAAAAAATGTTTAAAAAAGAAAGACAAATAGTTGTTCTTTTTTTTTTTTTTTTTTTTTTAAGATGTTCTATTTTGGGACACCTGGGTAGCTCAGTAGGTTAGGCATTGGCCTTTGGCTCAGGTGGTGATCCCAGAGTCCTGGGATCCAGTCCGGTGGCTCCTGGTTCTCCCTCTGCCTCCTACTCTCCAACCCCCAACCCCCACTTGTGCTCTCTCTTTCCCTCTCTCTCTGACAAATAAATAAAATCTTTAAAAAAACATTTTTTAAAAGGGAGGAGGTTCTATTTTAAAAATCTCACTGCAAAAGAGACAAAATCAATAATCAAACTATTCAAGGTATCTAAATTATCCAACAAGGGTATTATATCATTACATGCATCTGGAAAGACCACTTTTTAAAGATTAGCTTATTAAATATATTAAGTATATTTAATATATTAAATATATCAGTTATATATAAAAATTTAAATATATCAGCTTATTTATTTATTTATTTATTTATTTTATTATTATTTTTTATTTGACAGACAAAGATCACAAGTAGGCAGAGAGGCAGGCAGAGAGAGAGAGAGGAGGAAGGAGGCTCCCCGCAGAGCAGAGAGCCCGATTTGGGGCTTGATCCCAGGACCCTGGGATTATGACCTGAGCCGAAGGCAGAGGCTTTAACCCACTGAGCCACCCAGGCACCCCAATATATCAGCTTATTAAATATATCAGTTATACAGGATTTTGATCAATTTGTGCTTATAGCGATTTTCTTTTTTTTTCTTTTTTTTTGTTTTTTCCATAAAGATTTTATTTATTTATTTGACAGACAGAGATCTCAAGTAGGCAGAGAAGCAGGTAGAGAGAGAGGGAGGGGGAGAGCCCGATGCTGGGCTCTATCCCAGGACCCTGAGATCATGACCTGAGCTGAAGGCAGAGGCTTAACCCGCTGAACCACCCAGGTGCCCCTATAGCGATTTTCTTTTAAAGCAAAAAAAAAAAAAAAAAAAAAAAAAAAAAGGCAGACCAAAGCAAAAATGAGGAAATCTGTGATAGGCAAAATTTTCTAGCTTGTTCTGTGAAGTGCTAGGTAACTTCCCACTCCTGCTGCCATCTAACAGGGCAATGAGACAGCCTGTTGTGATCATATTTTACAGGACCATCTTCAGTATAGGCAGGTTTGGTATAAAATGAAAGTATAATAGTAGTGTTGCTCAAAGTGATGTTATTTCACCCCCGGAAACGAGTGTGTACTTGTTACCAAACCCTCAGGAAGATACAACGAAGCTGGGAGTAAAGCCATTTGGGAGCCCTGATTTGAGCACTATGGTTTTCTGCTTAATTATCAAGTGATTTCATTATTTAAAAGCTGCAGAAGGAGGCACAGAATTTTGTTGGACAGATACTCAAAACACTTGGCACAGAGCACACATCTGGGGGAGGAAGTTGGTGACTGGGAGATGCGAGTCAGGGTTGAGAAATAGAATATACTCTTTATACTTGAATTTTCAAACCCATGTGCATATAGCACACTTTCCATGTTCACAAAGACAAAGAGCTGTACATCATTACTCAGGCTGTCAGGATAAACTCTGGCCTAAACTCATGGACCAAACTACCAACGGGCTAACATGTTATAAAGCATAATCAAGTTATAGAAGATTAAAATTGGAAAAGGCATCAGGGCATGGTGAAAACAATATTAGAACAGCAGTCTAGAGGGTCTCTACTCCTGTCTACCTTGCTCATCTTGATTGGTGATTTCCCTTTTTGGCCATGTGATAAGAAGGGGTTCATCTAAGTCAGTGGTGCTCAATCCTGGCTATATAGTAGAAAAATAGCTTTAAAAAATTTTGCTGCTGAGATCCCACTCCTTTCTCATAGATTCTGACTTAATTGATCTGGAGACGCTGGCCTTTCAGTGTTTCTCAACTTTTTGTTTTCATTATTTCTCCCCTGAGATCCTTTTTAAAGATATATTTTCCCAGTTGCCCTCTCCCATAAAAATTAACCACCAGTGAATATGTTCATGGGCTGTGTGTACATCTGTACTTCATGCATGAAAAGAGTCAGGTCCTTTTTTGCTCCCATTGCAAATTCATGATCTCGATGAACTTTGAGGTCCCCTATAAGTTTAAGAATTATATAACTTTCTAAATTTAATTTATCTGAAATGACAGAAGCAAGAAACAGAGAGAGAGGATAAGCCGCCCTGCGCATTCCAACATGGTCCCTGGTATCCAGGCATACAATAGCCCCATGCTGTCTGTGCCCTGTTGGGTTAGACCAGCCTTGGTAATTCGAGACATTACATTCAGTGTAGGGAGCAGACAGAGGGGCCATTTCAGACAAATATCGAGAAGATCCACCCTCCCTGTGGGAAGGTTCCTGACTACTAGAGCTAGGCACGGTGGACGGGACTGCCACACAGGCGTGATCTGCCAACACGGGGGGAGTGGTCGAACACAAGCCAGATGAGAAAGCAAATCCCAGAATTTGCTGGGAGTTTGAGCTAAATAACCTTGAAGGACCCTTTTAAACACAATTCTATGCCCAATGCAAGTGCGAGTCACTGGAATGAATGATAAAGCCATTTCCCCTCCCCAGGACTTCATGGCAGGTGGATGCGTGTGAGGTGGTACTAGCCACCTCCACTTGTACTTAGTGTCGTTTACAAACATGTCTATGTCTATGGTCCTCCCACTAATAAAAGGGGCTTAAGAAATGTACAGCGGACTCCCATTTAAGAGGCACAGAGAGGGAAACAAACCACAAGAGACTCTTAATCTCAGGAAACAAACTGAGGGTTGCTGGAGGGGAGGGGGGTGGAAGGATGGGGTAGTTGGGTGATGGACGTGGGGGAGGGTATGTGCTGTGGTGAGTGCTGGGAATTGTGTAAGACTGATGAATCACAGACCTGTACCCCTGAAGCAAATAATACATTATATGTTAATTTAAAAATTAATAAAAATTTTGGGGCGCCTGGGTGGCTCAGTGGGTTAAAGCCTCTGCCTTCAGCTCAGGTCGTGATCTCAGGGTCCTGGGATCGAGCTCCACGTTGGGCTCTCTGTTCAGCAGGGAGCCTGCTTCCTTCTCTCTCTCTCTGCCTCTCTGCCTACTTGTGATCTCTGTCAAACAAATAAATAAAATATTAAAAAAATTAATAAAAATTTTAAAAAGAGAAAAAAAAAAACATGTCTATGGTCCTCTCACTAATAAAAGGAGCTTAAGAAACAAGTAGCGGATGCCCATTTAAGAGACAAGACAAAAACCAGCGATAGTACTCAAAGAATGTGGAATGACTTCCAGTAAAATGTTTTAAATTAAGTCCTTTCATTCTGAGAGAACCTATCACACGCAGGCAAGATGCGCCTCCCCCACTTCTCCACCCCATAGCGTTTCTTTGTTTTCATAACAACACAAGACTCAGAAAAGCCTAAAAGTCGTAGAAGTGGATTTATAGACATACAGAGTCCTAATCTAAAAAATCAGGCTTGATGTGAGATGCTTAGGATGCCGTTATTTATGGACGTTGATCCTGAATGCTGGGGGTTCCTTCCCTTCTGGCTGGAGAGCAGAGCTCCGTTCCTGACCTCACTTTCATTTGAATGTACCGGTGAGCACATTTTTGGTCTAACATTGAAGATTCAGGGTCAAAGGAGATAGTGAGAAGTAGAAGGGAGAGATGTCAACCTAAAAAATAAAAAGTAGCAAACAGACAACAACGATAATAGTACATTTGGAAACCCAGACTGGCCTGGGTGCCGTCAACGGTCTTACAATCCAGCGGGTAAATCAGATCATTTTTATGAAAAGCTAAGTAATAATAGAAGGTATTATTAAATAGGAAGTACAGATAATGAGGAATTTAGAGGTGGGAGTGCTCCCTGAGATCTGGTGTCAGAGATATTGAGGAATAATGGGGGTGGAAATATCTGCATATATATAAGGCAGGAAGAAAAGCCAGCTGGAGATTGAAAAGGAACAAAGTCAATTAATTGAGTTGAACTATTCAAGAGAAGTTTAGAAGTTTCTTCTCTTAAGTCTAGTTTTTCAAGCTGCTGCTTCTGGAGCTGTTCCTATGCCTAATAATACAAATCCAGAAGATGATGTGGTGTCTGCAAAAAGGTACCTGGGCACATTTGATGGCTTCCAGATGCAGATGGAAAGAACTCCGGTGCTCAAAACGAGAGTCATTAGCAACTGGGTGGTGGGAAAATCCAGGACAGGTAGCAGGGTTGGGGCTAAATGTGAGTGGGTAATTGGATGCATCTCTTCTAGCAATGATGTATGCGCCTCGCTGAGAAGGGTCCATTGTTCCCTTGCCCAGCACAACGATGGGGAAGCCAGTGGGGACAAAACATCATGTCACCTATGGAATCAAGAATTACACCCCTGACATGGTATGGAAGGATACTGACGATGCCATCCAGAAGGTTTTGACCCCCTGACATTCAAACAGATGAGACAGGGTGAGGCTGCCATTATGATATATTTCACACAAAGAGTTCACAGGGACTCCAATCCTTTGATGGCATCACCCAGGCTTCTGGACTCTGAGCTGGTATTGGAGGAAACTTGCATTTTGATAAGGCTGAAATTTAGATTAACTACACCAAAGGCATAAACTTGTTTCTCCTTGTTGTTCATGAGCTTGGCTGTTACAAAGATCCAAAGGCTATCATATTCTCCCTCTACAGTTATGTCAACTTCAACAGATTTGGCCTCTCTAATGATGACATCTGTGATGTTCAGTCTTTCCAAGGAGAGTCACAAAAGCACCAACCTATGTCACATCCTTACATTACAGAACTAGCCACCTGTGACCCCAGTTTGAATGCTGATGCTGTCACCACCACTGGAGGAAAAGTCTTTTTCTTTAAAAGTGGGTGCTTTTGGTGGAAGCTTCCCGAGCTATCAAGCCATTTATGAAATTGGAGCCAGGAGTCAAATTTTTCTTTTTAAAGATGATAAGTACTGGTTAATCAGTGATTTAAAACCACAGCCAAACTATCCCAAGAGCACACATTGTCTGGGCTTCCCTGACTCTGGAAAAGATTGCTGCTGCTGTTTTTAATCCACTAATCTACGAGCCTTTTCTCTTTGTGCATAAACATATGGGAGGTGAGATGACAGGAGAAAATTTGTGGACCTTTGTTATTCCATTTTGATTACTGAGAAATTTCCAGGAATTGGACCTACTCCAAAGGATGCAACTGTTTCTTCCAAGGATGTAATCAACTTGAATAAGACAAGCCATCCAACCACATTACCAGAGGTTGGGAAGAAATACTGGGTTTGGCTATTGGGAATGCTGTAAGTAATGGCATGCATCAATTTACTTCATGTTATCACATATTTACTGCATGTGGGCTTTGTGCCTAATGTGCCTTTATGCAGTGGTATCTTCAAATAATAAGGTAATATTTATATAGAGACCATAGACTAATAATTATGAAGAATACAAACTGAAATTTTTATAACATTCTTCAATTTTGAAAAGCCCTCCAGGATATAGTCTCTTCATTTTCCATTTTTCCTGTTAAGTTTGAAAATAGAGACCATCAAAGGCCAAGAGGAAACCTTTTGGAGAATACTCAGTAAGTTGGTTCTTAAAAGCCTTTGGACAGAGAAATTATAATTATCCCTCTCTGACTTGTCAAAAATTAGGAAACAGTGTTTCAGTGACCATTACATTTTTCAACAAGGGCATCATTTTAATTAAGATTTATTACAGAGAGGTGACTGGCTGGCTCAGTCATGTAGCATGTGACTCCTGATCTCAGGGTTGTGAGTTTGGGCCCCACGTTGGGTGTAGAGATTAGTTAAATAATAATAATAAAAATAAATAAATAAAAATAAAAAGAGTAAATGCAGAATACAACTTGGAACTGAAGAAAAGTTGCAATTGTGTAAACAAACTATTTAAATGGTGATAATATAATTTTATTCTATTTCAGGATTGACTCTCTTAATGTTACATATAAAGTATACACGAATTAAAACTTTGAAAGAAAAAAAGCCCCACTGAATCAGTGTTCCGTTTGGATCCCCTAATTCTGTCAACATCCCCTTGGCTTTGACCTCTTTGGATTGCCAGTTCACCCCTGGGCCTCTTGTAGCCTCAGCCCCACCAATGGCCAGCTTTGGCCTTTGCTGGTGGACAGCTCCCAGTGAGGTACTCGCAGGACACATCTCCACGACCATCTCACCTACGAGGCAGTGGCAGGAAACAACTGGATTTTGGCCTTGTGGTTTAAGACTCAGGCAGCTGTGGTGACCACAGTAGGGCATTTCATACAATGGCCATGATCTGAAGATTCGGAATAGAAAATGTGAAAGGCCCTTGGGGGACTATGTGCTGGTCATTTCACCTGGAACAGTTGGTTTGCAGCAGGGAACACTGAAGTAAGGCAGGAGGAGCTCAGAGTTCTACCAATGGAAACTTCTAGATGCCAAGCTGAGGACTGAACTCAAGGCCCTTAAGACCCAAAGGTACAACAGAACTGACTCTCAACCTCTAGATATCGTAAAGAAATAAAACTTTAGGGGAAGAAAGGGGTTAACCGTTGACATGCAGGTCCCCTTCGTACTTGCTGAATCTTTTTGCCCAGTTTTACAGTCAGACCCTTTGGGAAGGAAAGGAGCACAAGTCAGGTATGTTTAGTTGGTTCTCCTAATGTGGGAGGCAAACCCACCTGTCCCCAAGTTTATATAACCAGAGACTCTTAGAGGGAGAAAGGGCCTTAAAGTCCTTACACCACACCCTCACCCATTGCTTAAAAATCTGCTCGATCAAATAGCTGGGCATGGGGCCTAGGCTTGAACCAGTGCCGGCCGGCTCCTGACTTCCCAGAGCAAACTTTACCTTCATCCATCTCAGCTAGTTCAGCCTCCCCTGGGCCACACAGAGCACTGTGGATCCCTTGCCCACACAAGGTACCCCTACAGTTCTTCTCTTCCCTTCCCTCTCACCTCTCTAGCGTGAGTATCCCCACGCCCTTGCAACATTTCTCATGCATTTGGGTCTCCTCTCATTCTCATTTCTGTCCTTGTAATGTCTTTCTTTATAAAGAGTGATGTTTTATAGGTAAGGAGTAAAGAAAGCATTTATATAGTTTTTTTTTTTTAAGTTTTGTGAGCTATAATATACATACCATAAAACTCATCCCTGATCATTTCAAACACATCCATCCTTCCAAGATTTCCTTGTGCCAATATGCATGGTTTGCACAATTAATTCCCGTTCCTACCCCCAGCTCTAGGCAACCTCTGATCTGATTTCCATCTCTGTAATTTTGGGGTTTTCTAAGAGTTGCCTTTTTTTTTTTTAAAGATTTTATTTATTTATTTGACAGAGAGAGATCACAAGTAGACGGAGAGGCAGGCAGAGAGAGAGAGAGAGGGAAGCAGGCTCCCCGCTGAGCAGAGAGCCCGATTCGGGACTCGATCCCAGGACCCCGAGATCACGACCTGAGCCGAAGGCAGCGGCTTAACCCACTGAGCCACCCAGGTGCCCCTAAGAGTTGCTTTTTATACAAAAATTTTTTTTTCTATCAGCCATCTGAGACCCCGTGAAACAGTTATGTATTATAGAGCATTCCTTTAAGAGAGCCTTTTTAAAAAATTAAGAAAAAAATTTGCCTACAGATGCAGATAGAGTTAATAACAATTCATGAATGATTGTTCCAGGGTGAGTTATTATATAATTTATCTTCCTAATTACTAGAGTCATCCAAATAGTACAACCAGAGGCTCTCCCAAAATATCCCCTGGAGCTTTCTTCCAAATATAGAGTACTGAATGGACTATCGATCCACCCAGCACGGCACTTTATAAGGTTCTGATATCTTGCCTGGGGTCATGGGATGAGGCCAAGCCCTGGCTCTGCTCTCCTCCTTCCTCTCACAGACCCTCCAAGTTCCAGCCCGCCATTGTTTATATCTTCTGGCCTGCAAGGAATGCCTTGCCTCCCCCCAAAACCGCGACTCGAATCCAACCCACTCTTTGAGATCCAGCCCAGGTCTCTGATGCCTTCACTGACCATGAACTCCACGACCTTCCCGTGCTCAAATACCACATATTTCAGCGGCTCGTGACACTGTCTGTGGCCGTAAATGGCTTGGGAGTCTGACCCTGGCATTAAACCTCCCTCACAGTTCCCACAGTGTTAGACAAATGGGCTGTCCTGACCCTTGCCCCCTGCCCCTCACCCCTGATTTCTCCCTCCTTCGAGGGCCTCTCAGTCTTTGAACTTCTGCCTTATTTCATCGTCTTTTGAGTGCTTCATTATGTTGCCATGTGGGCAGTCCCTCACTCATCTTCAAGTCCCCCTTCGGGGCCCAACACAGTGCCTTGTACATAATAATAATAATAACAACCACCCACCCTGGCAGATCGCTTTGCAGTTTTGGAAGTGCTTTTATCGCTCTTCTGTGAGTTGACCCCATGCAATCCCGTGATAAAGGTGGGATTATTATATACTCCTTCAACAGACAAGAAGTCTGTGTCCAGAGTCCTGGCTTCTAAGATATTCTGATGCAAAGTGCCAGCACTCTGGTACATCACTCTACAGCTCAATAAATCTTTGTCGAATTGATTTAATGTTACTTGGTTGGCCGCATCGATATGAATGAGGGTACAAGAAGTAAGGAGCAGAGTTGGGTTGTTCTTTGTTGTAGCTTTTGTTGCTGTTCACATATTCATTATATACTAATCCATGTATTCATTCAACAGACAAGTACAGAGGCCCAACTACGGTCCAGTGCCAGGCATTGGCAATGCCCATGAACTTGCTCTCCCGTTGCTTGCTGTGTTAGGAGGGAGACACACAAGTAAACCATAAATGGAAATATAAAAACATATCATGTTAGGACTGTGGGAACCTAGATGGGGCCTTGAAGTCAGCTTGGGGATGTCAGTGAGGGTTTCTCAGCAAGGGTTTCTCCTGAACTGAGTCTTGAAAGGCAGGCAGGAGTTAGGGTTTTCGAGAGAGAGAGAGAGAGAGAGCAAGGAACATCCTGGCTTGATAACCGACAAGCATGCATACTGTGGGAAGGCGGGGTGAGCGGTGGGGGTCCGATTTGCTCCAGGTCAAACACAGGTTTTAGCACAGTAGGAGGTAAGATAGTTTCTCGTGGTTAAAAGATTCAACGTCAGGGGCACCTAGGTGACTCAGTGGGTTAAAGCCTCTACCCTCAGCCTGGGTTTTGGTCTTAGGGTCCTGGGATCGAGCCCCGCGTCGGGCTCTCTGCTCAGCAGGGAGCCTGTTTCCCCCTCTCTCTCTGCCTGCATCTCTGCCTGATTGTGATCTCTGTCAAATAAATAAATAAGATCTTTAAAAAAAAAAAAAAGCTTCAACGTCGGGTGAACTTCAATTATTTTCATTTTTATTATTTTATTTTTTAAAAATTTTTAATTTTTTTTTTAAGATTTTATTTCTAAGTGATCTCTACACCCAGTCTGGGGCTGGAGCTCACAGCCCTGAGATCAAGAATTGCTCTTCTGACGGAGTCAGCCAGGCACTCCAGGTGCGTCTCAATTTTAATCCCACCTCTGTCATTGATTAGCAGCGTGACTGTGACCAAGCCATCTAAGTTCTTACTTAGAACCTTAGTTTCCTTATCTGTGAACTAGATAAAGGTCCTCACTCACCAACCGTTGTGAGGAATGTGAGGGAGACCAAAGGTGAGGTGCTTGGGTAGCACAGTGATCGGCACTCCAGGAGCCCCCCAATAAATGAGAGAAGACAACATTTCTCAGAAGATAGGGATTGTCCTTTGGGGCATCATTAAGAGATGGAATTAGCCAGAGAGACTGGCTGCGGCAGCCACTACCTTGCCCTGTGCTTCCTCAGAGAAATATTGCTTCCCCACCTCACAGGGCAGAACAGGCCTACCTCTGCCTGGAAGAGCCCACGGTAGCAGGGAGAATGGGGGGAGGCAAGAGAGAGAACCAAAGCTCAAGACACACAGGCCGACCCACTGAACCAAGATCCAAAGCATAACACTGAGGGTAAGGACCCAGGAAGTCGGGGACCTTAGGGGAAAAAAGAAATCTGTAAGATTCAAAAGCAAAATGTTCCTCTTCCACTGAGTTTAAGGAAAGCTTTCGTTATTTCTCTCCTTTAACGAGAATGTTGGCACCACGGTTCTGGAGTTTGGGGCCTCATTTCCCCTTGTGTGTTTCCTCCCGGATGGTTTATTTTTCCCAGTTTGCAAAATGCTGTCCCGTATAGTGTCTCATTTAAAACTCACAGGAAGCCTTGACATTAGGCTGTCATGACAACGAGGCTGCTTCATTTTGCAGGTGAAGAAACAGAAAGCCAACTGCTCTGAGTCGAAGTGAACAGAGATCATCCCAATGTAGAGCTTCTTATAAAAATATCCCCCAGCTACGTACACCAAACAGAGCACACAGGCCAGGTTCCTACACAGAGAAAATTCTTTGAATCAGAACAAGGACGGCAAGGAAGGCCAGAAGCAAAGCAAACAAACATGTTCCTAGCTATCATTGTTGAGTTTATGGTTTTTTTTTTTTTTTTTTTTTTTTTTGGACTTTCTTGAGTTTATGGCTCTTAAAACACATCTGCTACCAAAGGCTACAGAGGCTAAACACATTACGTCCAGGAAGTACCAGATCACCAAGGCCAGTGCTCAACCACAAGTATGTGAGCTTGAAAAGCCTGTCTCGATCAGAAAGACTGGAAAGTAGATCTACTTTGGCTGGTCTTCAATGTGCTTTCTTGGCTTTAGTTTATATCTGCTCAAATGTTTTCTTCCAGATTTCTTGAGATGCAGTTGACAAGCAACGTTGTGTAAGTTGAAGGTGGAGGAGGGGATGGCTTGATACACCTTGCAAAATGTTTACCTCAGTAAGGTCAGTGAGCACGCTGTCCTCCTGACGTAGTGACCACTTTGTTGTTAGGGTAGGAACATTTAAGAGCTACACTTACAGCAACTTTCAAGTGTACAATACAAAATATTTTTAAAAGGATAATTTATGGCTTCAGCAGTTTAGGAGATGCCCTGTGATATGGTCCTAGGGACACACTACGGAAAAACCTATTTCAGCAGCAGTTAAAATGGGGGCTTCATAGATATCTCCAGTGTTTCTATTTCTGTGGCCCACACTCTGTGCGATAATCAGTGCCTTCTAAAACACTCAACATGTTTGTCTCTTATGATCCTCACCCTAAACGTAGGAGGTGAGAATTTTTATCTCCATTTCCAGATAAGGAAACTGAGGCCCAGGGAGGCTGTGTCTTCTCCCGTGTCACAGAACAGATGTGTGGTCAGGAGGGGATTCAAAACCAGGTCTGTTTTTCAAAGCTAGGGCCCATTCTCTTTCTCTTCCATTCATTCTCTCTCGAGGAATTTAGCTCTTGAATAGAAACTTTGTGTCACTCTTTTATTGTTCTTTGATTTTCCCGCCTTGGAGAGTAATGATTAATTTTCTAAAAATAGGATTAAGTCTCATTGAGGAGGCGATACTTGGCCATCGCAGTGCTAGGTACTTTCCACGTGATAATTTAGGAGGTGGCGATTGTTGGTATGCTTTTTCTGCTTGCCTCAATCATTGGAAGCAAACCCAAATGAAATAGAAGTACATTAAGAACAAGTAGAATGCACTCATTTCCACTCTCCTCCCCCAAAGTAACCATTTTTAATAGATTTGTGGGTATTCTCTTTGATGCGCTCCTTAGCACTTAAAACCATGTGTTGAGGACAGATACAAACGTACTATGGTATTCCCATTTACAGATGAGGACAGAGGTTCAAAGAGGTTGAGCAACTGCCCAGGATGGAACTGTAAGCAAGTGACAGAGCTGGGATCACAAGCCAGGTCTTCAGATGCCTGGCCCACAGCTCAACCCATCACCTCTCCCACCAACCTGAGGTCTCAACCCAAGAGCCACATGGAACTGCTCCGGGGCCAAGAGCTGGCTTAACTCTCGTGCAGAGTACATGTTATCAGATAAACTGCTTAGGATTCCTTGTGGACTTTGGTTTGTCTGTTTGAGAAAAAAAGGTAAACATGCCTTTACCCTACTTTAGCTGCAGGGGTGCAGAGAGAAGGGAGTAAATAATGTCTGCGGCACACTCCCTGAGCTCCTGGGAAGAAGGCTCTACTTGGATGCAGAGTGGTTGAGGCGGGGACACACAGTGCTCTCATGCAGACATGCCTATGCAGCCTCCTTTGGAGAGGTGCAGCCCTTGTTCTAGGGTTTCTTTCCAGCTGACTCATCCTGTGACCTTGAGAAAGTTCCCTGTCTCTCTGCACCTTTGCTTCACCCTCTGCGGTAAACCAGGGCTAATAATACTTCCTACCTCGTTCATAAGATAGGAAATGAACATACAGCACGTTCCTACCTAGCTGGGACCCAAGTGCAGGCACAAAGCAAGTGAGGTGACTATGTGATCAGCTAGCTCATTTTAGGCCAAGGGACCTGTGGAAAAAGAGAACACATTGTAGCAGATGTGCGCTTCTCTACGGAAACTGTTTCTTAAATCCCCACCTCTGTGAAATTTTTACCTCATGCCTTTGTTAAAATGCTTTGCTTCTCCTGAAATGTCCTCCCCCACCTCTTCTTGTGAAATTGTACCTGTCATTCAGTGCCCCGGCGAAATGCCACATTTCCATGATGCTTGCCTCTATTCTTTCAACTAAACACAGTAGCTCTTTCCTCCGGATCCTCTGAACAGTGTTTGCCTTCTCGTAATCTCAGATTTTGCCAGGAATTTCAGATTTTTGCCAGGAATTTTTTAATAACAAATCTCATTCTCCTAACAGATTATGAGTATATTAAAGGTAATAATAATACAGATTATAAGTATATCAAAGGTAAGAATAATACCGTATTTCTCTAACTTCTTAAACTACTAACACAACTTCTTGCCCATAGTAGTTGCCTAATAATCAATAAGTAATAATTAATTGCTGAACGAATACATGAAATGATTGAATTTTTGTAGGGGAAAGTTGGAAGTAGTGCTGAAGGTCTGGTGAAGATGGATAGAGTACCAAAGAATTTTTGCTCATCAGCATTGAAAGGTTAAATTCATGCCTGTCGATGGACCCATCAATCCACTGAACCTTTGAACACATGCTACCTGAGCATCTCTTAGGCCAGGACGCTGTGAGAGATTCTTCAGGGAAGAACTCTGTGGGTTTTGAGTGCTTGTGGCCCTTGCCAGTCTCATGTTGGCTCTAGTTTCTGAGCTGTGCTTGTGTCAAGGCACCTTGATTCTAATCCTGGTTCTGATCCTTGCAGCTGTGTAACGTTGAGCAAGACATCTCATAAATCTCAGTTTCGGCTTCTGTATAAAGTTAAATTGATAAAGAGGAGATAATACCATAGCGCTTGTTTTGTCTGGCTCCCAAAGATGTTGGAGGCAAGTTGCAATCCCAGGCTGAAAATATTTCGCCTTCCTTAAGATCCTTCCTAATTCATATACACATGCATTTTTAATATACACACACACACACGTAATATGTATATATATTACATACATATATTTTATATTATATGAAATACATATATTATATATGTAATATAATATCTATATATTATATCTATATACATGTTATATAGATAATATATGTATGTAATATGAAACTACATATAGATTTTTAAGGGACGCAACACATCATATATATCAAAAAGTTTAATTTAATTTTTTAAAGATTATTTATTTATTTGACAGAGAGAGAGAGAGAGAGAGAGAGAGAGAGAGAGAGGATAAGCAGGGATGGTGGGAGAAGGAGAAGCAGGCTCCCTGCCCAATGTGGGGCTCAATCCCAGGACCCTGGGATCATGAACTGAGCTGAAGGCAGTCGGTTAACCAACTGAGCCACACAGGCGTCCCTTATTTTATTTTTTAAAATGTATTTATTTATTTATTTGAGAGAGAGCAAGCACACACATCTGTGGGGGTAGGAGCTGAGGAAGAGGGAGGAGAGAATCTCAATCAGGCTCCCCAATGAGTGCAAAGCCTGACGATGTGGGACTCAATTCCAGGACCTTGAGATCATGACCTGAGCTGAAATCAAGGGTTGGAAGCTCAAATGACTGAGCCACCCAGGCACCCCAACCCAACAAATTTTAAACGGTGCCCTGAGTTACCTTAGAAAAACTCAGTAGGTTCAATTTGTGATACATACTTTTGGAACAACACATGGCAATTATTTTTTCATAGATCTTTTTAAAAAAAATTTTATTTATTTGACAGGCAGAGATCATAAATAGGCAGAGAGGCAGGCAGAGAGAGAGAGAAGAGGAAGCAGGCCCCCTGCTGAGCAGAGAGCCCAACTTGGGGCTTTATCCCAGGACCTTGGGATTATGACCTGAGCCAAAGGCAGAGGCTGTATCCCACTGAGCCACCCAGGCACCTCTTCCATAGATCTTTATAGCAAAAGCTAAAAAGCACTGAAAAAGCAAAATTCTAAATTTCACCAGAAAACACCCATGATAATGGTTCTATGACATGACCTTTTCTGGTCGTTGGCATTATACACACACCATGTTGCATACTCGTAATCAATGTGTATATTCTAGTTGGTGTTCCAGTTTTATTTTTAGGGTTATTTCAAACAGACCTTTCCATATTTACAATTTTAATTGTAGTATTATTTATCTATGATCAAAATCAATTTAATTATTTCTTAATTGTTGGTCATTTGGGTAATTTTCAGTTTTTCGTTACTACACACGGCCTATTTTTAATCACATACAGATTCCTACCCGCCACTTAATACATTCTTGGCTTGGCTCCCTCTACTGTCAGTTGATATATACCCAAGAAATGCCAACTCATTTTATTATTAGCCCAAGCAAAACAGAATTAGGAAGGAACCTCCAATGTTTTATTTTTAAAAATTAGATTGTGCATTTCCAAGATGATTTGTGAACCATTTCCTTTGGGCAAAGGGAGATCTGGACCATTGCACCACAGCTTCCATTCATCAGGGAAGAAGAGTGATGACCTACTCTATGCCAGGGGCTTTATACATTTATCAAATATTTATTGGGAACCTCTGAAATATCAGAAACTGGTTTTTGCTGAGAACAAAAGGTCTAAGCTTTGCCCTCAGGGAGTAGAGGACCAAAGCCAGCTCTCCCTCTGAGGGTAGAGTGACAAATGCTGCTGGAGTCGTAAATTCAGGGTCCACATGGGAGAGCAGAAGATTAATGCCTGTCTGGTGGAGGGCTTTGGGGAGAAGTGTCACAGAAACTGAGGCCTGAGTACCAATGGGCATTAACCTGGCAAAGAGTCATCCAAGCATGGGAAACAATGTTTACAGAAGCCAAATGAGACAGAGGATTTTTTTTTTTTTTTTTTTTTTTTAGGGATTTCTATGTAGATATAACCAAAGTAGACAGTTTGAGTGGGGGTATAGATGGAGATTAGGATGGAAAAGTAGGCTGTAGCCAGATTAGAAAGGGCCTTGTAAGCCTCATGAAACAATTTGGACTTAAAAATATCTGAGGTTAGTCTAGCTACTTTAGAAAAGAGCTTGGCAGTTTCTTAAAAGGTGAAATAGAAGAAAGTTAAATATGATCCAGCAATTTCACTCCTGTCTAGCCAAGAGAAACAAACATGTATACCCATGGAAAGATGCATATGTGAATGTTCAGAGCAGCATTAGTCATAATAGTCAAAGGCAGAATCAACTTAAATGCCCGTCAGCTGATGGATAGATAAAGAAAGGTAGAAGAGTCATACAATGGAACATTATTCAGCCATAAAAAAGGAACAAAGTGCTGAGGCTCGTACAACATGGATGTCCCTGGAAAACATGACGCTAAGTGAAGGAGTCAGTCGTAAAAGACCACGTATTGTATGATTCCATTTAGAGAAAATGTCAGAAGAGCAAATTTATAGAGACAGAAGGTCGATCATTGATTGGCAGGGATTTGAGGGAGTTGGGGAGAAATAGGGAGTGATTGATAATGGGTGTGGGGTTTCCTATTAGGTGATGAAGATATTCAAAAATTGATATGTTGCTGGTTGCACAGTTCTGTGAATATACTAAAACCGAGGAACTATAGACTTTAAGTGGGTAAATGATATGATGGGAATTTTATCTCAACGAAGCTGTTAAAAAATCTGGGGGCATACAAGTATAGATATTCTAACATGTATAAGATTGCCTTTCGGCCCCTCTTCCAGCAAACTCAAACATGAAATATAGCAATATTTCTTTTTTTTTTAATTTATTTATTTGACAGACAGAAATCGGAAGTAGGCAGAGAGGCAGGTAGAGAGAGAGGAGGAAGCAGTCTCCCCGCTAAGCAGAGAGTCCGATGCGGGGCTCGATCCCAGGACCCTGGGATCATGACCTGAGCCGAAGGCAGAGGCTTTAACCCACTGAGCCACCCAGGTGCCCCAGCAATATTTCTTGAGTTAAGGGCCCAAGGTCAGTTTCTCCCATTGGCTTTTTATAACCAGTATTTGAATAATTTAAGGACCGTATTTTTTTAAGTTTTAATTAGGACCTGTCTTCTGTCAAGGGTTGGATAAGATGCAATGGAAAGAAGTATTTGAATGCAAGACTAGCTTAAAATACAGCCTATATAGCCATAACATGTATCCCTCTTTCTTAGCACACACCAGGAAGCAATCCGGTTCAGCAGACAGACAGGTGGACAGACAGGGCGGCACTCACGACTTACTTGCTGTGTGCTCTTAGCAAGTTCTCTGATTCTCAGACTTCTCAGCTGAAAAATGAGAACAACTGAATAACTACATTTTCCATGTGGTAGATTACAGATAAAAATGTGTAAAGCGCCCAGCCAAGCGCAGGGTAGGGTTTCAATAAATAGTAGTTGTCGTTATTAATATGATGATCTTATGTTTTCAAAAGAGATTTGATACAGTGCCAGAAAGCAAATGTTCTGATTCTCTGTTTTTTTGTACTCTGTTCTAGTTCCTAGATCTGTTCTAGCTACATAAATCAATCCTGCCTCTTGGTAAATGTTATTTTAGACTAAGTATATTTTAAGTCTGTTCCCTTAATGAATTGCATGATTTTAAACTGACAGTTCTTTGATCTAATTTGCTGGCAGATTATGCAAGAAATAAATATTTTATTGAAATGCAAAAGCTAGTCAGTTTTTGCACCCCTTTCCTCCCCACCCCTGCGTGTGGGGAGTGCAGAGGGGTAGGAGACACAGAAGTGGGTGAGGTTTCTTTTCTGACTCAGATCCAGATGGCATGGATCTTGAAAGACCTCCATGTATGGCTTGATCTTGACCCCCACACTCTCCTCTACCTATCTCTGCACTGTCAGCAACTTCTCTTCCCTGTAGTGAATCTTGACCTTCTCTGTACTTCTCTCACCCAAGGTGTCCACCACCCTCTGGGTTTCCAAATAGCCCACGAGGGTGAGCTGGGATCCAGGCAGACAACCTAAGGACTGAGGGGAGTAGTTAGGTTTTCCTCCAGCCTGGGGCAGGGAGGCAGGGAGTGGGGGAGGGCCTGACACTCCCTCTGAGGGTCCCAGGAGGATTTGGCTCGGCTGCATTGCTTTTGTCTTTTCTCCAAAAGATGCTCCTGGGAGCCAACCAGAAAGCTTTCTGTGTCCATTTTGTATCCGGGGAACAAACACACAGCTTTGGCAAGGGAACATCAGACCTATAATAATAATTCAGATCTCTGACATTAAAGTGCAAAAAACATTTTCCATGACAGCTTAAAATTAATCACCACCACTTGCTGCGAGAGATCCTTCTCCTTTATGCAGTGCCAGCTTTGGGACAACTGTTCAGCCAGCCATGTGGCTCCCAGGGAAACACCGTGAAGTCTGCACAGACCATCGGCAAGCTGATTTCTCCCTTCTCTCTTTTGTCCTGGGGACGATGTGTTTTCCGCTAGGAGAGTAAGTAAGACGGGGCTGGTAATTGATCCCAGAGAACCAGCCACAATTGACTCTTCTGGGTGGGATTAGAAATGCATCTGGAGCTCTTAGTGACATTGATAAACCACCGGAGACGCCAGCTTTGCAACGAATGTTCCGGAAATTGTTCCTATGGTCTTTGAACTCATGTCAAGGGAAAAGAAAGGAGTCTATGCATATCACTTCCTTTATCCTGCTGCTGAAAACTAATAATCAAACAAATTCTCCCTCGACAAGGTCAAAGTAGTTCAACAGATACTTACTTGTTTACTCTTTAGAAATTTTTTAAATTAGCTCCTGCTGATGGTAAAAAGTTGAAATTGTTTTGGAGGGTAAATAGTGAGCATGAAAACTGGTTCTCTTTCTCCTCATTCCTTACCCCCTTTCTGTAGATATTACTATGGCAAAGTTTCCCATATAGCCTTCTGGAAACTCTTCTCGAGCATGCAAGCCTATGTGTGTATGTGTGTATTTGCAATATACAGGGGCTTTTCTCATTTAATAATATATATTGGACACTTTTTCCCACCAGTGTCTAGAGACCTACTTCATAGTCTTTAATGTTACATAGTGTTCCTTGGTGTGTGTGTGTGTGTGTGTGTGTGTGTGGTGTGCATTATTTATTTAACTGGCCCTCTGATTCTGGACATTTGAGGTGTTTTTTTGCTTCTTTGTTTTCTTGGTTTGTTACTAGGAACAATACCACAAACCTCATTTTTGGAGAATAATCTGTTTACACTTCTGCAAGTTTGTTAAACAAATTCCTAGAAGTGGAATATTTGGGTCAAAAGGTAATTCGCAATTTAATTGCGAAAGATTGTGAAGTTGCTCTCCCACCAGCGGAGAAGCTATACCGAAAGCTCTCTCCAGGCTCAGCATTGTGCTGGGTGCTAGGGATAAAAGGTCACAGTCCTTTTCCTTGACAAGCTCACAGGAGACACACAGCCAATAAATTATTATAATGTAATGTGGTCAGCACCATAATCAGGGTTTTACGGCACTCATCACTTTCCTGTGTTAGCCACTCGTTTTATTCCCTCCCTGTGAATTCTCAAAGAGATTCTTGAAGTGTTTTTCACTCCAAAGTAATTTCTGGACAGTGATACGTTTCCCAGGTCAAAAAAAGAAAAAACAAAAACAAAATGTCAAGGATGGGATTGGCTGGGACTTCACTGGTGAGGTCTAATCAATATTTAAGAGGCTCCCAAGCCCAAACACTCCTGTGTCTGTTACCCCATTTAATCTTTGTGACATTATGAATATTCCAACGTTACTGATGAAGAAGCTATGGCCAGAGGTAGGGAAGGAATTTGCTCAAAGCCATGCCACGAATGAACCATGTAGTTTGGTCTGATGGCGAACCCAGGACCCTTTCTACAGAGTAGCTTGGCCACACCACCAGGGAGTCATGCTGTCCCTGAGGATTTATACCGTGGCCTTCGCAACAATCTTGAGTTTACGGAGCAGAGGTAGAATACCAAGAATGGAGAAAAACAAGTAGGAGGAAGACCCACTATTTGCTCTTGGAAAACAGACTGCTTAGTGGGGAAGCAGGTATCCATCTAATATACATGAACCATATGCCAGTCATCCTGACTGACGTCATTCCAGACCAAAGCCGTGGCCCCCAGGAAAGGCTGATTCTCTCGGCTTGTTTGAAGGAGCAAAGGGTGATTTGGATGGAGAGGGGGAGCATGGAGCTGACTAAACCCCATGGGCAAGGCATGGGGAATACCAATGTGGTTAGGTGGCTGGGGCTTGAAGGGTGTGGGCCTTTGTAGGAGATAGGCAGGGAGGCTAGGCAGGGGCATATTACAGAGATGTTTAAGGCTACATCCACAAGTCTGAGCTTTCTGTGTTAAGTATGAAAATTTGTTTGTTTGTTTGTTTGTTTGTTTTTTAAGATTTTATTTATTTGACAGAGAGAGACACAGCAAGAGTGGGAGAGGGAGAAGCAGGCTCCTAGCTGAACAGGAAGCCCAATGCAGGGCTTGATCCCAGGACCCTGGGATCATGACCTGAGCTGAAGACATGAAAGTGTTTTTGAACAGGAAATCTAACCTATGTTGCAGACGAGTGAAGGCCAATAGTAAGCAGGAAAAACTGGACTGGGGAATCCTTGGAGACAGGGAAATCAGTTAGGGGACCACTGGGGCAGTCTCACAGAAGTCTGCATGGCTGAGGGAGATGGCCACAGAGAATGGATGGACCGGGAAGGGTGTGAGCTATGGTGGAGCTGGACTCGACATGATTTGACAGAATAGGTTTCTTGAAGGGAGGAGGGAGAAAATGAGAGATTTCTAGCCCAGACAGAGTGTTAGGTTATTAATGGAGATAGGGGGCACAAAAGAATAACTTTTATTTATTTATTTATTTATTTGACAGAGAAAGAGCATAAGTAGGCAGAGTGGAAGGCAGAGGGAGAGGGAGAAAGGAGCAGGGAGCCTGATGATGGAGCCTGGGATCATGACCTGAGCCGAAGGCAGATACTTAACCGACTGAGCCACGTAGGCGCCCCAGAAGAACTTTTGATGGGTGAAGATTACGAGGAGTTCAGCAGGTGGGAATGCACGTGGGATGTCTGAAAGGCAGTTGGGAAATACAGTCTGAAGTTTGTGAGAATACTAGAGCCAGAGATGCAGATTTATGTCATCTCTAGGGATTATAGTTAACGCTAAGGGTGATTGTTTGGAAGAAGAGGACCAAGAAGTAGATCGATGGTGAAAGTCTAAATTTAAGCAATAATTAGGGAAAGAAACTAGAGAAGACAACTGAGAAATAAGATGGGTAGGTGAGGATGCAGGCAGGATGGAAACCAAGGGAAAGAGTTTTAAGAGACAGAGCTCAAAAGTTGGTGTATTATAGAAAATTTGACAAGACATGAGTTGAATGTCACTAATTAATATGTTGAGTGTCATACTCAGGAAACCTTGGAGATAATGCGTCGACTGGAGTGGAAAGTGAAGTATGCTGGAAGCAAATTTGCAAGTGGGTGGAAGAAGGAGGGAGAGGTGACTTAGGTTAGCTCTTTCCTAAGGGATAGTGGGAAATGGAGTAGAGCTGAAGTTCTCTTAACCACTTTTGCCCCTTCATTATGACTGGCTCAGAAATTAGGGCAGGAATAGAATATATGTTTGGGGATATCTGAGGAGTTAGCTTCAAGGACCTGAGTCCAAGGTACAGAGCCCAAAGCCTATGGGCATGCTTCTCCTTCACTCCAACAGTGTTTCAAAGCGTTTCTAGCAAGAGGCAACTGAATCATACTCTAGGAAGCCAAGTACAACTTGAGGGAAGAGTCTGGGGCAGCTGGTCCTCAGAGTCATGATCATCCTGGATCAAACAGAGCTTTTTGTAAGAGAGTGGACCTGCCATCATGAACACTCAAGGCTCTAGAAAAAAGAACCATCAAGAGTAAGAAGGCAGGGACAAAACAGAAGCCTCCTTTGCAAGAACTGGGCGAGGGATGTGGGGGAGATGAGGATAGTGGAGAGCTTGACTGTGGATCAGGGGCAGCAAAAGAGCCTCTAGGGACACCCAAGAACGTCTTGACCTAGGGAAAGGGTACAGACCAACAATCTATAACCACTGAGGAAGATTAACAGTCAAGCCAATGAATCTGAAGACTTGGGCTCCTCTCACTTGCTTAGTCCCCTTCCAAGACCCTGTTGGGGGGCCTGGCAATGTGTTGACATGCAATTACATGTTAATAAAACTTTCCAAATTAAAACATTTTAATCCACGTTCACTAGGCCTGCTGTTCATGGCCTTGGTCTTGCTCTCTGTCCCATTTCCTCTTATGACAGTGGTGTCGGGATGGCCATGGACATTTTGGGGCTCCAGTTAAGGGGAAATTGATTTGTGAGTTTAATCTGGACTTAATGGGATAGATTTATGTGGTTCACAGTCACTTTCACTTCTACTCAGTTACTGCTGGCCATCAGGTGTGGTGACATGAAGGTGTGGGGTTAAAAGACTTATCAGATGTATCCCACCACATCCAGCCCCAGAAGCAGGAGGAGAGTGGAAGAGAAACAAGCTTTGATATGTGGAGTCAAAATGAAGTATGTGGAAAATTGGAAAATTCTTCCCAGTTCTACAGCTCATATGAAAGGAATCTGATAAAGGACTTTTTAAATTTAATGACAGCTCTAGAAATTGGAACTATCAATAATAAAAAAATGTCAAAAAATCATGTTAGAAAAAAAGAGGGCTTTATGTTTCTATTCTCTCTATAAATTATATCACAAAATCAAAGAAATGATCAAAGACAATGCAGTAAAAAATATAGGAAAAATGTATTACAGAGGGATATTAGGCAGCAAATTGACAAAAGCATTCTATTACGCTCCCTGGATTTTTTTGTTCAGCTTTTCAAGATGTATCGGCTTTTAAAAATTGCCATTTGCTGTGATTTATCTTCTCATTTTGATTGAAATTTTTATTTTCATATCTAATTTTAATTTTAACCTTTTTCAGTGAAAGTAGGCCCCCTAAGGTGCACAGGCTTAGGACTTCATAAAACCTGGATCTACCCTGCTTAGGGCTTGCTTATTTATGGTACCAGAAGTATTACTGGATGCAAAAGGATTTTTGTGTGTCTAAATAAGGAAGAAAATCTGGGTATTCAAATATGTGGTCTCTATTCTACTGTAACCTCTTCCTTGATACCACAAAGAGAGGCAGATCTATGAGTCATCCTGCATAGTAATGAAGCAGACTGAGAATGAATTCTGAACACTTTAATAGGCAAATTTTTTTGGAGGAAAGGTGTACTTAGCACAAGTGCACAAATAATATTTGCTGATTCGAGGAAAGAAGGTATGTAAATATACAGTCTCTCTTGTAAAAAGATAGGAACTTTCTTTTTAATCTAAGGAAAGATAGTAGCTGGTAAATATAATTTTCATAGTTCCTAGTTACCTTCTCCTTCCTTCTCATCATCTAGCCCCTTCTCCTCTAATTAGCTAGTGTCCTCTAGGGTAAAATGAGGGCCCAGACAATGGGGCAGAAGAGATTACAACCTGCATTCATTCATCAGACGTTTATTGAGTATCTACTGAGGCTACTGAAGCATGGTCATACCTCAACTTTGGACTCCAACTTTAGAACTCTTTCAGTGAACACTGCCATACTTAGGCATTATTCCAAAGCAGGACCCTGTCGCCAAAGAGGTTCACTTCATAGCATTAGCTACCCTTCTAGGAAGTTCTCCCCCAGGGATACAGGTCAAGGCCACCAGCTCAGATTCCCCTTCCTGTGGCAGACCACCTCTGAGAGCATCCCGCCAGCATCAACTTCATTAGAGAGTTTCTAATAAAGTTGAACTCCAATAAGAAAAGAGTTGGGGTCTCAATCCATTCGCTTGCTCCTAAAAGAGCCCTTAAATGCCTTGTGGATTTATTCACTTCATCTCCTCTTACCCCTCTCCAAACAAGAGCAACCACCAAACAGCTCTGCAGACTGAGGAGCATTCAGTGGGGTCAAGCCCACTCAGCCCACAGATGGGCAGCCTATCACACATATAAAATCATTAGGTTCTGAATCTTGGGTGTCCCATTACATCTTGATAGCTCAGACTTTAGAGTTCAAGATCAAAGACACAATCTGGCCTTCAAGGAGCACACAGACTATAAATAGTTTCAATGAAGTGTAATACATGAATATGCAGCTTGCGAAGTGTACACAGAGTGCTACGGAATCACAAAGGAGGGGCTCTTAAATTAACCAGGACAAGCAACAATCTGAGCGATAGACAGACAGACAGACAGACAGCCACTGGTTGTGCTGAGCTCCCAACTGTCCCTCCTCTCCAAGGCTAGCTCATGATCTTTGAACAAATACATGTACTTCTCTGCTCATTTCCTGGATGCTTCCTAAAGTGGTAGAGGGGTCTCCCTAGGACTGGGATTAAGATGAAGCAAATTTTAAGGGGTTACCAAAAGTTTCAGTAATTGAGATTTGGATATTTTTAAAATAATGATACATTATGGCATATAGACCAGCTGCTTGGTTTTATAAATAGGGTTTTATTGGAACCATCATCAGGATGAGAGTAAGGTGAGTGAGGCAGGATCATGAAAGTACAGGTTTGGATCTTGTTTTCATTTAAAATTCATTTAAAATTTAAAATTTTCATTTAAAATTTCATTTAAAATTTCATTTAAAATTTTGGGACGCCTGGGTGGCTCAGTTGGTTAAGCAGCTGCCTTCAGCTCAGGTCATGATCCCAGCGTCCTGGGATCGAGTCCCACATCGGGCTCCTTGCTCATCAGGGAGCCTGCTTCTCCCTCTGCCTCTGCCTGCCATTCTGTCTGCCTGTGCTTGCTCTCTCTCCCTCTCTCTCTCTGACAAATAAATAAATAAAATCTTTAAAAAAAAATTCTGATATTTTGTCCATCAGGGATTTTTGCATTAATTTTGAGTTTTTAACATCTTAGAACATTATTTATCTTGATTTCTGAGGTTTTGGTGCTCCTATAAATTATGTGCCCTGTGGAGGGGGGCGGATGGGGGATGGGCTAGATGGCTGATGGGTATTAAGGAGGGCTCTTGTTGTGATGAGCACTAGGTGTTTTATGTACAAAACCTTAATATACCATTTTCCCAGATTTGACCACTTCTTTTGTGTATATTTTTTAATAAAATGTTTATTTTAATAGTTGGTTTGTCAGCTTTGAGGAATGTTCTTTTTTTGTTTATTTTTGTTTAGTAATCTCTATGCTCAGTATTGGGCTTGAACTTATGACCCAGAGATCAAGAGTCACATGTTTTTCCGACTGAGCCAGCCAGGTGACCCAAGGAATGTGATTTGACTCCCCATTATTATAGATGTAGAGATCACTAAACTTATTCTACATCTCACCTACTTTCTCTTTTCCTTTACCAATTTTTTAAAAAGATTTTATTTATTTATTTGACAGAGAAAGATCACAAGTAGACAGAGAGGCAGGCAGAGAGAGAGGAAGGGAAGCAGGCTCCCTGCTGAGCAGAGAGCCCGATGCCGGGCTCAATCTCAGAACCCTGGGATCATGACCTGAGCCGAAGGCAGAGGATTTGACCCACTGAGCCACCCAGGTGCCCCTCCTTTGCCAATTTTTATTAATTACATGGTTTGTGTACCAACAGGACACATAATTTTACATCCTTTCCAACTATTCTAATGTGTAGAATTATTTTATTCATTTATTTATATTTTTTAATATATTTTTTAAGATTTTATTTATTTGAGAGAGAGAGCACGAGGCGGGGAGAGAGGTGTCGTGGGGAAGGACAGAGGGAGAAGCAAACCCCCTATTGAGCAGAGCTGGGGCTCAATCCCAGGACCCCTGGGATCATAACCTGAGCCAAAGGCAGATTGTTCAACCAACTGAGTCACCCAGGAGCCCCATGATTTGATGATTTTTTTTTTGACATATTTACCAACTTTTAACATATTGCCACATGTGCTTTTCTCTCTATTCTTCCCTTCCTCCCTGGAAGACTAAGAAAAGAGAGGTGATAAAAAAGGGTTTGGAATCTCTGAAAAAATGAGAGAAGATGGGATTAAAGACCCACTTGGAGGAACTGGGTTCCGGGAGAAGGGAGTCTTCTTCGGAAGAAGAGAGAAAAAAAACTGATGCTAATAGCAAGTAGGAATGTGTAGTTAGTGGTGGGAAAATGAGGAAAGTTTTGTCTGGTGACTTACATGCTCTAAATTTAGGAGTAGAGGAAGGCTAGTGCTATAAACTGATTGTGTCCCCCAGTCCAAATTCCTAAATTTGAGGCTTAACCACCACTGTGACAGTATTTGGAAATGGAGCCTTTGGGAGACAATTAGGTCATGAAGGCAGAGTCCTCCTAATGGGATTGGTGTCCTTAGAGGAAGGGACGTGAGAGCTTGCTTCTTCTCTATTTCTCCACAGTGTGAGGACACAGCCAGGAGGCGGTGGTCTCCAAACCAGTGAAAGGGCTTCCACCAGATACAGAATCTGCCAGTGCCTTAACCTTAGACCTCCAGCCTCTAGAACTGTGAAAAATAAATGTCTGTTGTTTAAGTCAACCAGACTATGGTATTTTTGTTACTGCAGACTGACCGAAGAGGAAGATGTGGAGAAGGTCTGAAATCATTTCTGTGGTGAGGAGGCTAAAACTCACATCAGAAAAGCATCGTAACCTGATTGAGTGGATCTGGAATGCCCATTCGATGTCAGTGATCATGAATTTAAAGGATCACCAATGTGGGAAGTTGGGTGACTTTTCTCCCACCCCCCAAGGCACCCATGTAAGTTGAAACAAAGCAAATTGCTGGACCTGGCCAGGGTTGGAGTGACAGGAGAAGGACAGTGCTGGGGAGGTAAGAGGATTTGAGAGAATGAATGTCATGCCCAATGGCACATGGCACCCGAACAGGACATTTCCTCCACCCCTGCTAGATTTTTCTGCTGGCCCACCTGATTTTCTGAACCAGTGATTAGAGGCCAAATTAACCACAGTCTGGAGCAGGAATTCCTTTTGCAAATCTGTGGTCTGGAGGAGGAGTACTCTGGGAGAAAAAGGCTTCCCTGACAACAGAAATATTTAATAGGGATTTCTCTCCCTTTTGAGCTTTTTAAGGATGTTTACAATCCTATTTAGAGTAAAAATAAGATGATTCTGTTTCTCATAAGCATATAATTGTTTATGTCTTTCTTTAAAAAAAGCTTGGAACGGTTCCCAAAGATGATATTGTTCATCTTTATCTACTAATGAGTGAAGAATGTGAGTTGGTAATTTTAAAGTGAGGAAATTGAGCACTGAGATAACTTGCCTGATGTTACCAAGCAAAGCAGTTACGGAGATGGAAAAAGAACACAGACATTCGGCTTTCCAGTTTCTGTTTACCAGCTCGTGTTTCCATGGAGAAAAATTCGTAGAACTCCAATCAAACAGATGCCAAGCCCACATTCTATTCCTAAAGATACATGTGGACCATGTTCATCAAGGCTTGCAAAACTTTTGGAGTGCTAGGAATGATTTCGGTGGGGGCGTGAAAGACAAGATAATTTTAGTTCGATTTTGGAAAGCATCCATCCCACCTTGTGAGAAACTGAATTGGGAGTCAGTTTGGTGCTCACTCAATGCAGGTTTTCCTAACACCGTGTTTGCCCAATGGGCGTGCCTTGCCCCTGCAATCACCCCTTTTTACTCACTCTGCCTGCTCTTTCTTCTCTATTACGCAAACCTGACCTAGCTCCTCTCTTAAGAGGCCCTCTTCAAAGAGCTGTTCCCTGAAACTTTGCCACAGTGATCCCTCTCTGTAAGTGTCATACTGAATTGCCCCCAAGTTTATGCTTCTTATTCAGGGGCATGAACCTGCTCTTCTCCTGGGACGTAGGGTCCACTCAGCGGGATGCTAAGAAATGCTTAACTGTCAGCTCTTTTTTTTTTTTTTTAAATAAAAAGCTCTGATTTGTAGGGTTTGCCTGTTTCCATGGTGTAAATATTCTCATCACGACTGATTGCAAGCTACTGACACGACAACACTGAACGCTGAGCTGGGAGGGAATGTGCGTGATCGCTTTGAGTAAGGTTGGCTTCAGTGTATCAACGGCATATTAGAGACACACCATGTACTTCTTCCGTTTTTCTTGGACTCCCTCATCTCTTGGACCCACAGTTGCTCTCTCTACTTTAGCTGCCACTGGCATCTCAACGTGGGCTCTGTGGGCTTATCAACTGAAGTGGGAAAGATGCCTACCCCGAGTACCCTATTTATTTATTTACTTATTTATTTTTAAAGATTTTATTTATTTATTTGACAGAGAGAGAGATCACAAGTAGGCAGAGAGACAGTCAGAGAGAGAGAGGAGGAAGCAGGCTCCCCGCTGAGCAGAGAGCCCGATGCGGGCCTCGATCCCAGGACCCCAGGACCATGACCTGAGCCGAAGGCAGAGGTTTTAACCCACTGAGCCACCTAGGCATCCCCAAATACCCTATTTAAAACTGATAATCATTATTCACTCTATGTTCCCTTCTCCCATGCTCCCTTCTAGTTTTTCCATAGTATCCTCTTGTATATTATAAAATTTATCCATTAGATTTATTGGTTTTTATCTGCTTCTTCCAAATAGAATGTTCTCAGGAGGGCAGGGATTTTTTTTTTTTCCTAAGTTTTTTGTTTTTTTTTTAAATCATGTCCTCCAAATCCTTTGAACAGAAGTGTATTCAACAAGAGGCTATGGATTCTACTCTCTCACTCCCCACCAAGCCCCTAGGATGGTCCAAATCACTTGGACTAAATAAATCCTTGCGGCTTGACTGACTTCTGAGAAGTTGAAGAGTGAGTCCTTGACAGCGAAAGTGGAAACAGACAGTTTTTTATCAGACCCTGAAACTGCTCTCGCCAAACAAGCACACAATTCTTCAGCGGGGGATATCCAGTGCCTTCTCGGAATTGGAGAGCTTGGCAAACGGTTCTTATTCACAGTGTGATTAAAGCATTATCTGAACCCTCCCCCTCCCCCAGGAACAGGAGAAAGAATTCATTAAGGTCTCATCAATTTAAATTTGTTTTCAGGAAGCAAAGATCAATCTGTCATCCTTAAAACTCACTTGGGCTTGCACACTGAACGGTTCAATCCTGCAGAACTCATCTGCTGCTGAATGGATCAGATGCTGTCTTGGGAAAGGCTGGTGGTTTACACAGCCCCAGCCGCATAGCAGAGGGCAGGCCTGGCTTGAAACAGGAGGACTGAGCTTCCTGTCGATGAAAAAGGCGTGGAAGCTAATCGATACCCTCAGAACGGAGGGATGACTTCTGTTTTTAGGTGGTGATATCTGTTCTCATGCAACATTTATTGGCCATCTCCCTTTAGCTTAGTGGCTCAGTAGGCTGGTGGGGAAAAAGGGTGATGATCACAGTTTTACAGATGAGGAAACTGAGACTCAAATGGAAGTTCTATAGTGTTTATACCTACGTAATAACCACATTGTAAGTTAGAGTTGCTGGCCGCTGTCTCAGCTTTGGGCCACCTGAAAGATCCTTCATCTTCTTCCTTTTCCCTCTCTACCGCCATCTTCTCTCTATGGTCTACCAGCTTGCCTCTTAGCCATCACTATTTCTAAGAATAATGGAATTATGGGGAGCAGCTATTGTTACAGAGAGCTAGTGATCTCTACTAGCTTCCGGCTTCCAACTTCTTGGTGTGAATTCGCTACAGCTCTTAGTCAACCAACAATTTAAGTAGCATATTTCTTTTCTTTCTTTCTTTTTTTTTTTTTGAGATTTTATTTATTTATTTATTTATTTGACAGAGAGACAGAGAGAGAGAGAGAGAGAGATCACAAGTAGGCAGAGAGGCAGGCAGAGAGCTCTCTGCTGAGCAGAGAGCCCAATACAGGGCTCGATCCCAGGACCCTGAGATCATGACCTGAGCCGAAGGCAGAGGCTTAATCCACTGAGCCACCCAGGCACCCCTTAAATAGCATATTTCTATAGTGTATTCAAATTATGTAGGTTTGGGATGGGTTTAAGGACATGCAATGGAAGGAGGGAAAAGCAGCTCTGAATTGCTGGTAAAGAGAAATTTAAGAGTAAATGAACTAAGCACTTTTTCTATTATAGAAAGCTCAGGATAGAAGGATGAACAAGATTTGAGTTCACAATTTGCCCACGGCATATTCTTGGGAAAGTTACTTAACTCCCCTGAAACATAGGTTCCCCATCTATAAGAAGAGGGAAATAATAGGTACCTACACAGTTTTGTAAAGAGTAAATGAAGTAAAAATATGGAATGCTCCCAGCATCTATCAAATGTTTAAAAGCACTTTGTTTCTTTTGCCTCGAACTATCGTATTTGCCTTAATAGAAATCCCTGGGTTCCTAACTTTTTCATCCTAAATGCTCCATTAGTTGTTGGAGAAGTACTTAACTCAGAGAAGGGAAAGGTCCTGCAGAGATCACCAAATGATAATGATGTCGTGTGTTTATAATTGGGAAGCAATGTGCTACTCTAGGAATTCTACGTGCAATTCTTCTAGCAGCTAAAGGGTGGAGGACACTGAGGCCTCCATGAAGAAGTGATGAGACGTTATTCAAGTTATAATCTGACTCTGTGTCTTGGTTGACCAGTTCTATGCTCTTCCATTCTTGCCCTCAATGGTTGGTAAGTCCCTGACTCTGCATATTCTGAGAACCACTGTCAGCCAAGTTTTGGGTAACTGTAGCAAGAATGAGAAGGAGGAGAGGGAAGAGAAAGAGAGAGAGTATGTGTGTGAGCCTGAGGCAGAAAAGAGAGCAAACCAAGAACCCCAAACAGGAAAGAGTTGGAATTGGTACAAGGTAGCTATTTGGAGTTTCCATAACACTTTCATATACATTGTTTGAACTTCCCAGCAATCCAGGAGAAAGGTGTTATTGTCCCCATTTTTAAGATGCATAAGATCTTTACCAAGATCTCATAGTTAGTAAATGGCAAATGGAACTTAAACTCAGCTCTCCAATTTCTCACATGGATCCTCCATTGTACCTACGTTGTTTTGGAGAGGTTGGAAAGGGCCACCCACACTGTGGTGAGAGTCACCACCAGTGTCACAGACCATTTAGGATAAAGGACAGCCCTTCATTTGTTGCCTGTATATGCATTCAACCATTATGTGGTGATCTTTATGATAGAAGTTGGGGAGAAAATAAACAACTAGTTACAGCAGTATGATCATTGTAATTTGGGAGAGTCTACATGGTTCTAGGAGAGTCAATTGGGAGCTATACCTAATCTAGTTTGGGGAGAGACAATTAAACTTCCTGGGAGAGATGTCATCCAGGTTAAGAGCTAAAGGACCAGCATGAGGTGATTGGCATGGTGAGGAGGTTTTAGAATATGTTAGAGGCTAGACAAAGCAGAGTAGCTGAAAGTAGTGTGAGCTTGAGAGTTCACTCTAGAAAGGAAAGCAAAATTCATACAATAACTGGCTTGATAATCCAATTAAGAACATTAGACTTTAGCCTGAGGGCAATGCAAAGGCCTCAGGGAAATTACAAGATTCGATGCACATCCTGGACTGATTGCTCTGGCGGCAGTGTGAAGAATGGATTGGCCAGGGGCAGGACTGGAGGCAGAGGGACCAGGTGGAAGGCTTTGTGGAAATCCAGGGAAGACACACTGTGGCATGCTACTGGGGATGGAAAGTGGACTGATTCAAGAGGGAGTAATAAACTAGAATAACCAGAACTTGGTGATTGTTTGGATTTGGGGAGCAGGGGCGTGGGAGATGAAGGCCCCATTTGCTGAGTGATGGAATGCTAGAGGAGCCACATGCTTGTCTGAGGTAGACAGAGAGGCCCAGGGAGACCCGCTCCAGTTGAGATGGAATTGTACCAGATAATGCTTAGTCCACACTTACCACAGGCCATGGGCTGTACATGTATTGTCTTATTCAATCCTCTCAGCGTTCACATTTCTGAGCCGTATTATTACCACATACCAGGCACCATGCAAAGAACTTCATATGAACTGACTTATTCGCAGTTACCTTATGAGTTGAGCTATTATTATCCTCTATTTTACATTTGAGGAGACCGAGGTTTAGAGAGATTGAGTACTTTATTCCAAGCCTCACACCCACAAAGTGCCATAGTTAACACCAGAACCAGTTTATGGCAGAACCCTTGCTTGAAATTATGTATCCTTCTGCTTCCACATGCAGTGTTCAGGGCCTTTGAGGTGTCCCAGGGAATATGTCTCCTGGGTGGTTGGAGTCCCCAGACTGAAGCTCAGGCAAGAAACAGGAGTTGGGAATATAGACTTGTAGTTTATCAGCCTATAGGTGGTATTTAAAGCTATGGAAGTGAATAGCTGTGCAGGTTAAAAAGAGAAAAGGGCTATGGGCAAGACTCGGAGGAACCCCAATGTTCACAGGCCCATGGAAATGGAGCCTGCCTGCAGTGGCTAGAAAATGGGAAGTCATGGAAACCTAGGGAGGAACGTGTTTTTAGGACTCTGTGGTCGCATGTGTCAATGCCGGGATGAACCTAAGAAGATGAGGAGGTGAGCAAATGGCATCAGCACCATGGAGGTGAACTTAGCATGAGCCATGTTGGTGGACAGCTGAGGGAATTCTGGAAGTGAGAAGAAGTAAGGAAGGGAGAGGGTGAATGTAAATCACTCTGTCCCTCTTTGAAAAAATTTTAAGTATGAAGAGAAACAACATGTTAACCTGAGGAGGGTTGGGCTAGAAGGGGAAGCTTTTCCTGCAAGATGGGGAAATTTGAACCTGCGTAAATGCTGGTGGGAAGGAGTCTAGACAGGGAAGCTGAAGACACAGGGAGGACAGAAGATTAGAAGAGCCATGAGGTTTCTGAGCTGTGGGTGATTTCTAGGTCCTACTCTCTTTGAAGACATAGCCCTTGAGTGTGTCTATTCTGAGGAGGGTTGGGTCGCTGAGGTATCTCTTCATCACTCCCACTGTGACTGAGGGGGAAGGGGCCATGTGTGAAGACTTCTGAGGGAGGGGGGAGGTTGGGAACACTGTGCAGAGTCTGGGAAGGCTGGAAGATGATGAGCCTGATTCACGGTGTTGAGGGAGGTTTGGGGGGCAGTGTGGAAGGAAGGAAATAGCCATTCTGGTGACTGGGAGAGCAGAAGAGCTGTGTTGTATCGAGAGCCTGCTGACCGCAGGACACCAGAGAGTAGCACCAGTTTGCTCTGGTGTGGTGAAAACCTCCAGTGGCACCCAACTGTTTTGGGATGGCGCCAGGTGGACCCTTGGTTTGAACCATGGTTTCATCCCCCTTCTTTTAGGTGGAAGCAATTAAAGGATGACAGGACAAAAGAATGAAGTTATTGGCAAGAAACTAGACAAACTGATGGACCAAATGGGATCTAGAATATAAGTGGAAGGAAGTGAAAATGGAATGGGCCTGAGAAATTGGAATCCACAAATTGTTTGGTACTCCCTTCAAAAGGCAGAGCCTAATTCCCCTCTCCTTGAGCATGGGCTGGACCTAATGTTTCCCATCTAACATATAGGAAAAAAGGAGAGGTGCTAGGTTATAAAAGACACTGTGTGGAGTGCCTGGGTGGCTCAGGCAGTTGTGTCTGCTTTTGGCCCAGGTCATGATCTCCGGGCCCTGAGATTGAGCCCCATGTCATGCTCCCTGCTCAGTGGGGAGTCTGCTTGTCTCTCTGCCTCTGGCCCTCCTCTCCCCCCACTCATGTGCATGCTCTCTCTCTCTCTCTCAAATAAATAAATAAAATCTAAAAAAAAAAAAAGTTGGAACACCTGAGTGGCTCAGTCAGTTAAGCATCTGTCTTCGGCTCAGGTCATGATCCCAGGGTTCTGGGATTGAGTCCCTCATCAGGCTCCTTGGTCAGCAGGGAGCCCACTTCTCCCTCTCCCTGCCACACACCCTGCTTGTGCTCACACTCTCTCTTTCTTTAAAAAAAAAAAAAGGAAAGAAAGAAAGAGAGAGAAAAGGTACTGTGGCTTCCTGCTTGCTCTCTCTTGGATGGCATGTTTTGAGTCCCCATGGTAGGGAACTGAAGCAGACTCCTGGCAACAACCAACATGAACTTGCCAGGTAGGTGAGTGAATGACCTCAGAAGGAAGCACGGGCCTCCATCTCTGCCAGATATCTTGGCCACAACTTCCTGAGAGACCCAAGAGACCTTGAGCCAGAACCCAACCCCCCCACCTCCGCTAAGCTGCTCCTGGATTCCTAACTCTCTGAAACTGTGTGAATCAATAAAGTTTTATTGTTGTAAGCCGCTAAGTTTGGGGGTAATCGGTATTGCACAGTGGATAACAACACAGGCCCTGAAAAAAACCAGAATGGGAAAGGATGGTAGAATATTGGAAGTCCAGATTTCAGAGGTTGGATGGTGGTGGATTCAAGGCAATGGCCCTCTGAAGTTGAGCTAGGAGTGATGGACCCTGACTGAGAAAATATCAAGATACTGAGATATTGGCAGGTTACATCAATAGGCACTGAAATTATCCAAATAAATCATTTTTTCAACGATTTAAATAAATCAAAGTCGGTTTAAGGACAAAGCCTATGATCTGCGGGCTAGGTCTTGAATGAAGAGGGATAATTAGGATGTGGGCATGATGTCAGTGAGTGGGGGCAGATGGCACAAATAGGAATTTTACACCGGTGTGAAGAAATAAGGATTTGAAAGTAACAGAAGCTAGCAAGAGGGACCGCAATCCGTCTCTGGATTCCAGGTCCCCATGGTGTGGCAAGATGAGCTGCCGCACTTAGGACTAATTTGGAGATGGCTAGGTTTTACTTAAAGCCCAAAGCTGAGAATCCACTCAGGCAAGAGGCTAAGAGTGTAAATGTAGGAAAATACGTTAACGGTGAAGTGGGCCAACAGCTGGCCCAGTGAATGAATGGTTTGGAAAGAAAGGGAGCAGAGGGTGTGTGTGTGTGTGTGTGTGTGTGTGTGTGTGCGCGCGCGCGCGCTTGCGCGTGACTGGGGGAAGAAGTGTGGTAGTAAATTAAAACTCAAGCACATCAAAGAGAATCCAGGCGGGTTAATTGACTGGCTCGTGAGTTTTCCAGGATAGCCCTTAGTCCCTGTGAGAAGCCCTAATTCAATTTATCAGCAGTGCATGCTTATAATACGCACATTACTGAAGTCTCACAAACACAGAGGCCCTGCGTGCTGACACGGCATTCAGGTCACACTCGTTCTCGACACTGAGGTTATTTTCTCAGCTAAGATTAAGCCAGAAGTTTATTTTGCTCCTAGAAAATACTGCTCTTGGAAAAGTACAATTTATCCTTCACTTTGTTTTAAAGAATATATCTAGAAAAAGACCTCTGAAGGTAATTTTTCCCCCCCAATTCTAGACAGGTAGGTAATGAATATTGGTTGCTACGTGGTTGGTGTCCTTTTTGTTGTTGTTGGTTGGAGAGGTTATTTTTTTTGTTTTTGTTATTATTTTGTTGCAAAAAATGAAAAAAAATTTTCTATTCCTAAAAAAATATTTCCTATAGAAAAAAATATTTCTATAGGGTATCCTATAGAAAATAATTCAGTGTTTGGGACTTACTTAGGTTTTGTAGAACAAGTAAATGTTGCTGACATATACAAATGGATAGTTGTGTAACAGAAATATCCCAATTGGAGTTATAAAGATGCTGACTTGAATTCTTATAAAGGATGGAGATGGTTATATGCACATACAATACAGGAAAATATATATTATTTGAAGGGCAGAAAGAAATATAAACTCACAGAAGTTTCCTTAGGTATCAAGTGACAGTTCTGAAAATGGGTAAAAAGATTCGCGATGAGGAGAGGAGGTTACTTAGTGTTCACTTAACATGTAGAAACAGCTAGAACTAAAGAATCCATTGAGTGTTTTCTGCAACAGAACAATGTAGCATTCTAGATGCTGTGACATCATTTTTTAAAAATAGCTGCTTTCACCAACAGATAGCAGTTTATAATGAAAACGTTTTTTCATTTCTTTTGGGAAGAGGGAGAGGAGAGTCAGGGGGAAAGGGGGATGAGTGACTAAGTGAGATAAATGTACTAATTGTCCCCGGTCTCCATGTAAATAGCAATGTAACTGGCACCGAGTCACGTGCACACTCTCTCATGAAAATATGAAGCCAAAGTTCATTTGATTGATTTTATGACCAGTAAGATGTTAACATCATGCATTTTATTATTAGCCTACTTTTAACAGATTAGAAGCCATCCACAGTAACAAGAATGGCCATGCATGCCTCCATGATGACACTGATGGGGACGCTGAAGTTGTGACCCCCCCCCCCCGAGATGTGACAGGGGGCAGGGCTGTGGTGTGCAGGGGCACAGAGGGCTGGCACCAGCCCCCACCCTGCCCCAGGGTTGGCCTCAGCCTGGGCAGATGGTGACTCTGCTTCCTGGGTCCCTCTGTGCCTCACACTGTGTCTCTTGGTATGTCAGATTTCATTACTTTCAGAGTCACAGAGAAACCTTGTTGCCAGTGGTGTGCTGGGAACATTGGCTCTTGAGAAAGGTTTGAAGGTATGAATGCTCAGCCGTTGTGGCCAGTGTCAAGCTTCCCAACCTGGAATGAGGGTAATTGGCTCTGGGGAGCCAGGGTGAGCAGGCTCCTGCTGCACTGCCTGCATCCCCGGACAGCACCTTCCCGCCACATACAGTTACTAGTCCACCATCAGTAAAGTGGGACTCTTTTCAAGATAGAAATCTCTCTAGAAAGGCTAGGATGTAGGCGTTCCTCCTCCTCCCTTCTAGGTCCTTCCTTGCTCCTCTGTCTTCTCCTCCTTCTCTTTACTTCCCCTCCTCCAACCCTCTTCTTCTTCCTCTTCCTCTTCCTTTTCAGAATTTACCGATGGCAACTCCATGTTGGACATCGTGCCAGACACTGGGCTGCAAAGACGGGCCAGGATTCATCTCTAAGGGTAAGAACTTAAGGTCTAGCTGGTGGAGACCCACGTAGGAAGGCAAGGGACGTTTCCATAGTCAGTGCTGGAGGTCTGCCTGGCATGCAAGCGGGCTCAGAGAATACGGGTTAATTCTGCACGATGCAAGCGTGAGTATGTAAGGAAGGGTTTCAGGAAAGTGCTGGTGCTTAAGCTGAAGTATCAGAAGCATCCCTCTTTGAACTTGTGTTTAAGACTGAATGCATGTCAAGTGAAAGCCGAACAGTGAGAATAAAAGCAGTAGCGGCAAGGTTTACTAAGCACATCCTCTTCTGGGCCCGTGTACTATCTTGTGTACCCTGACAGCAACTTTATGAAGATTATACTCTCAGTGTCCCTATTTTATTTTTTTAGAAAGATTGAGAGAGAACGAGCGAGAAAGAGCGAGAGACAGCAGGGGGAGGGGTGGGGAAGGGAGAGGGGGAGAGAGAATCTTAAGCAGGTGCCATGCTCAGCACGGAGCCCAATACGCCTGATACAGGGTTGATCCCATGACCCCGAGATCATGACCTGAGCTGAGATCAAGAGTACGATGCTCAGGAGCTTGGGTGGCTCCGTCAGATAAGCATCTGCCTTAGGCTCAGGTCATGGTCCCAGGGTCTTAGGATTGAGTCCTGCTCTCTGCTCAGCAGGGAATCTGTTTCTCCCTCTACCCTCCCCTCAACACCCCCCCCACTCATGCACATGCATTTGCTCTCTCTCTCAAAAATAAATAAATGAATTCTTTTAAAAATTAAAAATATAAAAAGAGTCAGACACTCGACCAGTTGAACACCCAGGCACCCCTTAGTGCGCCTACTGCAGATGAGCAGACTGAGGCACAGGGAGGTTAACAACTTGCTAAAGACCATGGAGCTAGTAAAACATGGAGCCAAGGATGAACTCAGGCACTTTGATTCTGGACCTCAAGCTCAAGCATTTAGGACAGACCACATCAAATAACGTCACAGTGTATAATATAACACAAAGCTGTTCAGGAGTTCAAATGGAACAGGTAGGAACAGTTTAAACCACCACACATGCCCTCAAAAGCCCTGGGCTAGGACATCAGTCTTGAACTGGCGGGACAATCAGACGTTCTGTGTGGAGCCCACCACTAAGCACGCGAGCTTGGCAACAGTTCATTAGCTGTAAGTGTAGTGGTAAATGTGCCATGAAGAAATTTTCTGTAGCCAATTCCAGTAATAATTGGATTAGATACTTATTTAGTACAGATTTCAATAAAGCTGCAATGTTAACTTCACATTCAAATGAACAAAACGGCTTTGTAGAGATCAAATGACAGGGCATTAAATTGGCATTGAAAATCGCCCGCTGGCCGAGTTTTTGGTTGAGCATGAGGTCGGATTATCTTGAACCAGCAAACAAAGCCTTGAAATTATTAATGCTGTTTTGTACAACCTACTATGCAAATAGAGGGTCTCTGCCTTGCTGTAATGGAAGTCAAGGGACGGAGAAGTTTAAATCAAGGGATGGACCCGAGGCTATAGGGTCTTATTTTTATTTTTATTTTATTTTTATTTTTATTTTTTTTTAAAGATTTTATTTATTTATTTGACAGAGAGAGATCACAAGTAGACAGAGAGGCAGGCAGAGAGAGAGAGAGAGGGAAGCAGGCTCCCTGCCGAGCAGAGAGCCCAATGCGGGACTCAATCCCAGGACCCTGAGATCATGACCTGAGCCGAAGGCAGTGGCCTAACCCACTGAGCCACCCAGGCGCCCCTAGGGTCTTATTTTTAAACGCAACATGTGTGAGTTAATTTAGCAACACGGGATCCAGCATATTACATTGATAACGTTCACTTAGGTATTATTGGTTTTGTATTTTCATTTGGACTTCCTGAGGAGTGCGTTTGCCTTGGTTTTCTAGGTGCATAAGCAGCATGAGGAATTTGTCTCTTTTAAGTTCCTATGGCAAATTCCAACTTCCTGTCTCATCCTTCATTTAAAATATTTTGGTGTGTATAGTTTTCCCAATTCTTGAAACTGAGATTTTTTTTTTTTTAAATTGTTGTTTCTTGCCATCTTGACAATTTTTTTTTTTTTAAAGATTTTATTTATTTATTTGCCAGAGAGAGAGAGGGAGAGAGAGCAAGCACAGGCAGACAGAATGGCAGGCAGAGGCAGAGGGAGAAGCAGGCTCCCTGCTGAGCAAGGAGCCCGATGTGGGACTCGATCCCAGGACGCCGGGATCATGACCCGAGCTGAAGGCAGCTGCTCAACCGACTGAGCCACCCAGGCGTCCCGAAACTGAGATTTTGACCCTTGGCCGAGGTGATCTGTGGGCATCCAGAAGATGCCTTCTTTGTCCCTGGTGTTTCTCTATTACCTCCAAAGGCTACGGCTCTCAGTTTAATATTGCAAAGGTGTAAGTAAAGCACTTAGAAATTTGGCAGCAGAGAAACCAACTCCACCTACCAGAGAGTTTGGGAGAGCAAGTATTTGTAGTCGAGGATGATACACCCCTAAACAAAGTTGGGGTATTGCTTGCTGGTAAGAAAGAAGCGGGGATGGGGATTGGGGAGGAAACTCACAGAGCCTGTTTAAGTGACTGAGTCAAGGAAAGAAAAGACAAAACCATTCTTAGAGTTCTCTCTATACAGTCTCTGCCTCCCACTGTCCTTTCCTTGGTCCCTTAAAAGCAATGGTGTGTTGATAAATGCTTCTTTACACGAGGCTCTTGGCGGGGAAAATATTGATAACGTTTGCCAGTTTCTGTGGTGGAAATATTCCCATCATGGAGGGTTTCAAGCTACTAATGTGCTCTCTCCCCCCCGCAACCCCCGCCCCCCACCAGCCACCACCGCTGCGCACGGAGGTGGAGGGGGAGACATCTCCAATGGCGCACGGTCCCATAGCATTTCCCATATGGAAATGCTATGGAAATATCCCATAGCATTTCCCCTCAACAGATATAGTAGGAGTCAGTCACCTGAAGATTATGGAACATAGTAAAATATTGTATTGGTCAGTTTGGATGTGCCAGAACAAAATATTACAGGCCGGGTGGCTTACACAGCAGACATTAATTTTCTCACAGCTCTGAAGGCTGAAGTCTGAGACCAGGGAATGGGCAAGGTTGGGGTCCTTGGAGGTCTCTCTCCTCAGTTTGCAGCCTTCTGTTTGCTGCCTTCTGTTTGCTGCCTCTTCACATGGCTGTCCTGGCTTTCTGTGCATGCGTGTGTCTCTCGAGTCTCCATATATCCTCTTCTTACTAGGACCACCAAGCAGAGTGGGTTAGGACCCACACTAATGGCCTCATGTTAACTTTACCGCATCTTTATTTATTTATTTTTTTTAAAGATTTCATTTATTTATTTATTTGACAGAGAGAGAGCACGAGCAAGCGCACAGTCAGGGGAAGGAGGCAGAGGGAGAGGGGGAAGCAGACTCCCAACTGAGTAGGGAGCCTGATGCGGGGCTCTATTCCAGGACCCCAAGATCATGACCTGAGCCCAAAGCAGGTGCTTCACTGACTGAGCCATCCAGGTGCCCTAATTTTATCATCTTTAAAGGTCCCATCTCTAAATACTGTCACATTTTGAGGTGCTGGCAGTTGGGACTTCAACATATGAGTGTTGGGGGGGACACAATTCAGTCCATAACAAATGTCATAAAAAACTAGGAAGTGATGAACTGTATTTCCTTTGTTTTTAATATCATTTAGGGAATCATAAGTTCATAGAATTTAGGTTTAAATAATAGCTGTGTTTAGCAGCTGAATTGAAAAAATTCCCAAAGATTTAAAAATCAGCTCTCACGAGCTGGTGTGAACTGCTTTAAAATAAAACAAAAGCCAAGCAAACCCCCCTACCCAACCAGAAAAAGACAAAGCACAATTTGCCAGAGTGTCAAATTTTCTTATTATCAGGATCTTTTCCTGGCAATTACCTCATTATTGTGAAGAAACAGAATGATTTCCAGGATCATTCGAGCTCTAATACTCTTCCATTTTGTCAAAGATCTTAACAGTAACTAGAAATTTCATGATGCTTTACAATTTAAAAAAATATTTTACCTTATTCCACGCTGTATTTATAAAGTCTTTGCTGAGTACATGCTACGGATGGAATGTTTGTGTCCCTCCCAAACTCATGTGTTGAAACCCTAATCCCCAGTGTGATGGTATCTGGAGGTAATTAGGTTTGGTGAGAACAGGAGGGTGGAGCCTGGTGAGTACGATGAGTGTCTTTATAAGAAGAGACTTGGAACGGCTCGCTTCCTGTCTCTCTGTTTCCCTCTCCCTTCTCGCCTCCTGACTCTGCCGTGGGAGGATACGGTCGGAAGGTGGCCATCTGCCAAGCAGGAAGAAGGTCCTCAAAAGAACCCTGATCTTGGACTTCCCAGCCTCCAGAACTGTGAGAAGTAGATATCCGTTGTTCAAGCTGCTCAGTCCCGTGACATTCTGTTACAGCAGCCTGAACCGACTAAGACAGTACCTTCCAGGTACGAGGCACTGTGCTGGGAAATAGGGCCCAGAGAAGACAAGAGAGGCGTGATCCCTCCCCCAATGGTGCCTACAGCTAGAGTGGGAGATAGAGTTAGAGCAACTAATCATTTAGTAACTAATTATAGTAGTTGTAACTGCTGGTAGGAACATGTATGGGGCACTATGGGAGCATTTGTCATAGGAGGAGTTAGCCTTACCCAGGAAATCACAGAGATTTATCTTGGGAAATGACATTTAACCTGTGCTATAGGCTGAATTCTCCTCGCCCACCCCCACCTTCAGATACTGAAGCCTTAATCTCTAGAGCCTCAGAATATGACTGGGTTTGGAGATGGGATTTTTTTTTTTTTAAGATTTTATTTATTTATTTGAGAAAGAGGGTAAGAGAGAGAGTATGAGAGCGGGTTGATGGGCAGAGGGAGGAGCAGACTCCCCACCAAGCAGGGAGCCCGATGTGGGGCTCAATCACAGGACCCTGGGATCATAACCTGAGCTTATGGGTGAGGCTTAACCAATTGAGCCACCCAGGAGACCCTGGAGATAGGATCTTTAAAGAGATGAGTACGTTTAAAGTCTTTAACATGAGTGCTAATCCAGTCTGACCAGTGTACTTATCGGAAGAGCAAATTCGACCACACAGAGAGACCCCAGGGATGCAGGGATGCACCCACAGAGGACACAGTGAGAAGGCAGCTATCCAGAAACCAAGGAGAGAGGCCTCAGGAGAAATTAGATCTGCCAACACCGTGATTTTGGACTTCAGCCTCCGGAACTGTAAGAACACAAATTTCTGTTGCTTAACCCACCTGGGCTGCAGTATTTTGTTATTGGAGCACCAGCAGACAAATGGAACCTGGGGCCCAGGAGTAAGGAGTGGCTGGTGAGACGAGGGGAAGCAGGAGGGTATTCTAACCAGAGGAGGGAACATCTGTCTGGATCCTTAAAGCCACAGATAAAAGGCCCAGAATCTAATATAGAAGAGGAGTTAGAGGTATGTGGCCTGGAGTCAAAGGGCTGGACTCTGGAAAAGTTTAGGAATTGGCACCTGTACAATGCCACGAATGCAAGGTTCTCCTGCAGGGATGTTGGGCAGAGGGTTAGGGACTGAGCTGTGAAACAGCGCAGTGCCTGGCACACACTCCTGGAAATGCTCAAAAATGTGAGATGTCACTTATTATCTGAGAATAGCTCACCATTCTCCAAGTGTAGTTGGAATGTTCTTTACAGTGGCAAATCTTTACTGGTACCACTCCAACCTGAGTAAAATCACTTTCTCTCCCTTATTGGGAAGGAAGACCATCTGTTTCTAAAATCTGGATTCTCCATTTTATGTTCCTGAGGGTTTGGATTTTGTCCTAATGTCTTTTGCTATGGGCCATCGAAACCTACCATTTAGACAAAAAAGAAGTAAAATTCGGCCTTTGGGGAGTGAGGACTGACCAGGCTGTGGGTAGAACGAATGATGGTTTGGGGGATGGTACCAGGAGAGGGGGCTCTAGCTCTGACAGGTGTTTGGGCCTCTGTTCCTGAGCTCTCAGGGCCTGAGAAGTGCCAGGAGGCCAGGAGAAGAGCCACGCCGAGGGCACCATTGAGTGCCATGAGTATTGGGCACTTTGAGAGGACACCGCCCTATAGCACCAGGAGATCTGTAAGCCCCTTGATGACTAGAAATTCAGCAGGATAGCAGTGATGGAGAAAAGCAGTTGCACCCCTACTTTTGTGCACCCCAGATTAGGGACTTCAGGGATAGGACAGCATGTTTGGCATTAATGGACACCATGATCTCTAAATTCCCTCACTGGACCCCAGTCCTTAGGGACAAGTATTCTACCTTTCTCTCTGTATCCTCCACACTTAGCCTAGTGCTGAATACCTGTTTGCTGAATAAAATTTATATTTGTAAATTAGGCACTTGAGGCCGAGTGATTGAGCGACCCTCTTAGGGCATATGTGTTGTGAAACCCTACCCAAGAGCCGAAGCGTCCTCCGGTCGGGGCTTCGCTCTTGCTAGCCAGCACAAGAGCAAGGGACATGTCTTGTGCTTTTCCCATGACACATGATGCCCTGGTGAGCCTGCAGTCACGAGCAGGAAGAACCCGAGAAGCAGGTGTGCTATTGAGAAGGTGGGTCCGCGGAATGATTGGTAGAGCTGTTGGTGTGGTGGCCAGGAGAGATAAGCGTTCTTGTCCCATTCTGACTCTTGGGAAGCCCCACAGCCATTCATATTCATTTATTCCAAAGACATTTAGGAATGGCGATGTCACATCAGCCTTTTCTCCTCCACGTTATGCCCCACAAGCTAGTGAACAAAGCATGGAGTTTTAGTCATTCATTCAGCATATACTTATTGAGCAGCGTCCCAAATATTTACTGTCTGGCTGCGTAAGGGCTGGTCTACCTCTGCGTTTCAGTGTCCACATCTATAAGTTGAGGACAATAACACCTATTGCATAAAGGTTGGCTTAGTTCAAAAGAGGGCGAACACATAAAATGCTTTCAGGTCACCTAGTCCCCCCACCCAGAGCCAGGGACAGCTGGTTATTTCACCACTCTTTTGCAGTGCTGGGGAGCCCGCAGGGGCTTCTGAAATGTGTGGAGTTCATTCTTGTGCCCTGATTTGGTTCATCAATTATGGTAAAACAAAAGGAGCAGGACTTCCCTGGACAGAGTCTCTCCCGTGCCCGGCACATTAATGATGCACAGTAAATATACATTCAGTCCATCAACTATTCCGGCCTCTGGAATGAGTGGGACATTTTGATGATGCAGGAAGTTGAGATTCACTCTACAGCTTTCCTTGTTCTGGCCACAGCCTCTTCCTATAAATCGAGAAAAGTTCCCAGCAAAATAAGATTGTGCTGTCTCAATATAAATTCTTTATCAGTTTGGATTAGGTTCATCTACATAAGGTAGAAACACTCTTCCCCACACGTACTCCCTTTCCCAATTTAGCCTGTGATAAGATAAAAATCCCATTTCTTTTTCATGTTAAAGACTAGAGTTAGGCATTCCGGACTAGTGTGACAGCTCCACTAAGCTATCAAAGACCCCCGTCCCTTCCAACTCCGGCTCTAGGGTGGTCTCCTGGTCCAAGGTGACTGCTAAGGCTCCCTCCAGCCATCTCATCTCTGTTCCACGAAGCAAGATGCAAGAATGGGGAGAAGAAAAGAGCATTCTCTGCCTTTAAAAAAGACTTCCCTAAGTCCCACACAGTACTTCTATCTCTTCAGTGAGAGATTAGGCGCCTGGCCAGCCCTCGGCAAGCAAGGCTGGAAAATGAAGTCTTTCAGCGGGGCAGTAATGTGCTCAGCCAAAAACTGGAATTCTAACACCAAGAAAGAAAAGGAGGCTGGGGTCTGAGGTAGGCAAACTGCAATCTCTCTCACCTCCTCTGTCTGGAGAAGACACATAGCCATTTTCCCTTCTAGGTTTTTGCCACCTCACGCACATGAATGTCTTGACATCTTACGTTGAGGGAAACAGATGAGGTGCTGCTGAGGTTTTTCATCCTAGCCCTGAAGGAAAGAAGAAATGATACCATTTGTCTACGTGCACACTCACGCTCTGTGTCTCATATATGGTGTCATCCTCTCACTGTCTCTCCTCAACTATGCGCACAGAGCTCAGGTTACAATTGCCCTCCACCCTCCACACTGCCAATGATGATTGCCCTGAGCATGGTCACTGGGCTTTGTGCACTTGGCCCCGTGACATCCAGCACCAGCCGCAGACCAGAGCCCTTCCTCTTGTTCAGGAAGAACAGCTCTAAGAGCAGGTAGCCAACCACTCCTTATGCTGGCGTCTCCTGGGTGAGGAGCTGGGTTCCCTTGGGATTTGGACCTGTAGTCTTTCCTTTAATGATTCTACTGAGAGCTCTCCCCAGATACTTCTGTCCTTTCATTTTGAACATAGAGAACTAGTATCCACCTCTTACCTTTCATTAAAAAAAAAAAAAAGAAAAGATTAATACAATAAATAAACAGCTGGCTGTGGCAAATTCCCGGTAAAAACATTTTGGAAGATACCCATTGTCTATGAATCTAATTACTGGTTATGGCAGAAGTGAAGTCAGAATTTAACATGGGGAGAGTGGGAGGTGTTGGAATCGGAAGGCCTGGCTAAGCCCTGGTGTGGCCACTGGATTCTGGGTGAACCTGGCTGCTGGTAGCTTCATCCTTAAAATGTCAATAGGAATGTCTGCTTCATGGCGCCATTTTAGCGTTCTGTTAGATAACACACCCCCTAACACTAGGCGGGACAAAGGGCAAGGACTCACTCATTTGTTCCTTTACCCTGAGGGGAGTAATAGAGACTAAAGGATCGAGAGCAGAAGGGAGAGGAGATGAAGAGTTGAAGTGCAAGTTGATTTAAATAGCTTTTTAACAACTGGGGGTTGAAATCCTTGGAGGCTCTGGAAGCCAGCCCGCCATCTATTCCACTTCATTTCATTCTACTCTAGGACTAACTCTGTTCAGCACACATAGCTTACTCATAAGACATATTGAGGAGTTATTTTTCCAGCCGTAAACTTTAAATATTTTTTTTCGAGGTTAGAAATAATACTGGATCTTTTTTAAAAACCTGGAAACTAAAGAATTGTAGTTTACTTTCCAAAATGGAAACAAAGGTAAAGAACTTGACTACATCACGCGGCTGAACAGTGTTTCCCTCCTTCTTCCTCCCACCCTCCCCTTGTACCCACCCCCACCCCAGGACAGTGGGGGACCACAGTTTGAAAGGATTTATATCACAGAGATGCTAGCACAGGGCCTGCAGTGGGCTCTGTGAATCCCCTCCCCACTCCCCACTGGGGGTTCTCTGGATGCCCCAGGGCTCCTGCCCCACAGAACATCCCACGGGGGCCTGCCAAGCTGTGTCACACACAAGTGGATGTGCGGAAAAGGGGCAGCAGGAGGAAGAATTGAATGACTCAGAGGAGAGGCGTCATCAATACTGCGCCTGCAGACGGGACTGGGGAACTAGGGAGCAGCACAGTTCCTACAAATGCTCTGTTTTCTTGAGATTTTGTCGGAAGAGGCAGACATTAACCCTCAACCGAATTGTAGGATTTAAACAAGAGACTGTGTATGGGACGCCCGGGTGGCTCAGTCAGTTAAGCGGCTGCCTTCGGCTCAGGTCTTTGTCCCAATGTCCTGGGATCGAGTCCTGCATCTTGCTCCCTGCTCAGCAGAGAACCTGCTTCTCCCTCTCCCTCTGCCTGCTGCTCTGCATACTTGTGCTATCTCTGTCAAATAAATAAATAAAATCTTAAAAAAAAAAGAGCTGCATAAACTAAACTCAGGTAGATGATATGAGAGGGAACTTAAACCCAGGACTCCGTTGTCTCCATGTTTTTCCTAAGACTGTTGCCACTTGCCTGGTTTTGCAGGGCTGATGTCTGCCTCCTTCAGAGGATTTGTTCCTCTGTCTTCCAGGCAGCTGGTACCCTTAGCCTCGAAAATAACTGTTTCTCAGAGGTGCCAGAAGGAGATAATTTGCGGAGCTCCTGAGGGATAAATCACCCTATAAGCCTAAAATCATCTCTTTGGGGGAGGGGGTGGAGTGAGCAAAACATTTACTCCGGTGTGAATGGCAAGCATGCTGAGCGAGAATTAGCCCGACTTTGAGTTCTTAACGCCATGTAATCCTCCCTTTTAACCTCTCCCTGGCAGGATGGGTTTTTGAGACCCAAAGGCTGCTTGCAGAATCAGTTAAAGGAGAAACAAGTTTCAAAATCCCTTTTGAAAGCAAAGGTTAGGTAATGGTGTTTACAAACTCAGCTGAGGCTTTTTCGTGTATTATTATTATTATTATTATTAATTTATTGCAAAGGTGCTTCTAGGCATGCCTGGTTTGTTTGTTTCCAGCCCTGCGGGTTGACTAGGAGGAGGAGGGGAGGCCAGAGGAAGGGCGGCTGGAGGGCGGTCTGGATTGTTGCGTTTCTCCCGGGGCGGAGCGAGGCGGTGGGGCCGGGGGAGAGTTGGGGTGGAGCTGGGCTGGGGTCCGGGCCAGGCTCCGGGGTGGCCACGCCTGCCTTCCCTTCCAGCGCCGCGCACACACACTGCCACCTACGGAGCTCGGGAGGCAACTGAGCCTCCTCTCAGGAGGGGAGACTGGCCTGGCCCGGACCGAGGAGCCCATGGGCTCTAGCCCCGCGCGGGATTCCCGCAGGGGCCGCCCTGCATTAGTATCAAAAGCGGAGTCGTTCCTTGGGCAACTGAAGGTCTATAAAGCTCGTCTGGTTTTACCAGCCCCGGTCTCACTAACCCTGGGTTCCGCCCCGACAGAGGCCCTGCCCTTTCGGTGGCTGGTAAGACTCCACCACCTCCAGGGCCGGCTCCGCTCACCCTACCGCAACCGAGCGACGGTCCTCTTTGCTCCCCCACTGACTGTTCGTATTTATCAAACACCCCTCAGGTACCAGATTCCGTGCTCTTTGCTTTACGGGCATCGTTTTATTTAACTTTCTCCACACCCTGGTACTAGATTGCTTATGCTGTAGATTACGAAACGGGTTTAGGAACATGATGGAAATTTATCTAAGGTCACTTAGCCAGTAAGCGGTGGTGCCAGGTTTTACATTTGAGTAGATTTTAAATCCAGGGCCTACTTCCTGACTCCCTTAAATTAGATCCCCTAGGAGACCCTGAACGGACCTCATTCGGTCTTCAAGGACTGAGCATCAACGTAGGCCACGTGTACTGCTTAGGGCTTGGACACATTTTATCCTGTTTAATTCTTACCGTCCCATAAAGTACATACAGATGGTAAGACTGTTTTACAAATAAAGAAGCAGGGCTCAAAGAAATGAATCATCTTTTTCTAGTAACCAGAGAAGGAGACAAACCATGAGAGACTCTTAGTCCTAGGAAACAAACTGAGGGTTGCTGCAAGTGGGGGGTGTGGAAGGATGGGGTAGCTGAGTGATGGACATTAAGGAGGGCATGGGATGTAATGAGCACTGGGTGTAATAGAAGACTGGTGAGGGGACGCCTGGGTGGCTCAGTCGTTAAGTGATTGCCTTCGGCTCAGGTCATGATCCCAGGGTCCTGGGATCCAACCCTGAATCAGGCTCCCTGCCCCCGAGGGAGGCCTGCTTCTCCCTTTCCTAATCCCCCCTGCTTTTGTTCCCTCTCACTGTCTCTTTCTCTCTCTCTGTCAAATAAAAAAATAAATCTTAAAAAAAAATAAATAAATAAATAAGGGGCACCTGGGTGGCTTAGTTGATTAAGAGACTGCTTTCAGCTCAGGTCATGATCCTGGAGTCCCAGGATGGAGTTCCACTTGGGGTTCCCTGCTCAGCAGGGAGTCTGCCTCTCCCTCTGACCCTTCTCCCTCTCATGCTCTCTCTCTTTCTTCCTCTGTCTCTCAAGTAAATAATAAAAATTAAAAAAAAAAATCTTTAAAAAAAAGACTTGTGAATCACAGGCCTGTACCTCTGAAACAATAATATATTATATGTTTATTAATTGAATAATAAAAAATGTTTAAAAAATGGTAAGAAATTAATATTTTTTTTCTATTGGCCATTGTGTCTGGGTATAAGGCCTGGGATAGAATAGGGCAGAAAGCTGGAAGGAACTTGGGTTATTCTCAACCAGCCACCTGGAGTCACCCTTTCCAGCTACTTCTGGATTCTTTGTCGTGAAAAATGACAGTTATGGGGCACCTGGGTGGCTCAGTTGGTTAAGAGACTTCGTTCGGCTCAGGTCATGATCCCGGAGCCCCAGGATCCAGTCCTGCATCGGACTCCCAGCTCCATGGGGAGTCTGCTTCTCTCTCTGACCTTCTCCCCTCTCATGCTCTCTCTCTCTCTCAAATAAATAAATAAAAATCGTAAAAAAAAATGACAGTTGTGTTCTAAGGATTTGACTTAGGGTTTCTGTCATTTGTGGATGAAAGCAAAGCAGCTGAGGGAACGAGGATCCAAACACAGGTGGGTCTGTCAGACGCAAGAGCTACTGGACGTGTTTTCCTGGCTACCTTCTTGCCTTGTGTTATAAAATTATTAAAAGGTTGCAGGTTCCTCAGAGATAAGGAGACTTTTCCATATGCAATCATGTCGTAGGAAGAATCAGGAGGCCTAGAGTTTCATCCTGACTCTTCCTTTGGTTGCTTGCTGATTCACCAGGGAAATAAGACACCACCCAATTAACTACTAAGAAAGGTGGAACACTAGAATGGAATGGTCAAGTCAAAGAATGCTTCCTTAGAAAGTCTTAGAGGGGCTCCTGGGTGGCTCAGTTGGTTAAGTGTGTGCCTTTGGCTCAGGTCAGGATCCCAGGGTCCTGCTCAGCAGGGAGCCTACTTCTCCCTCTCCCTCTGCCCCTTCCTCTTCCCTTCCCCCACTCATGCTCTATCTCGCCTGCACTCTCTCTCTCTCAAATAAATAAATAAAACCTTAAAAAAAAAGTCTTAGAGCAGAAATTAAATAAGTCTGGCTATCGGGCATTCTGCAAAGGTAAAAGATCCAGACATAACAAAGAAACGTCCTATCCTTATTAACAGAAACTTATTTTCCAAACTCCATGCAAGCCCTCACTCCACCTTGTACTCAGCCCTATCTGGAGCCCAGCGAAATGAATAGTGTCATTTAGTAACGTAGAAGGGCAGTTGGACCACAGCCGGCCATGCTTGGGGAGTGGCACGCTCAGGTTTATAAAATAAATATCCTCTCGAATAATACCCTGTTACTATATGAGCATTACCAGTTTTCAAGAAAATAAGATAGAGGCAAGTTCAGCTCATGGCATAACCATATTGAACAGAGGAGTCATCCTTTGATGGCTGAGCAGAATTTATCCTCCATGAACCAAGCAGAAGCCCAGGGCGACTGGGATCTTCTCTGTAAGGTACTATTGGAAAATAGTGGTTTCAGGTTGATGCAGTGCTAAATATACCAGCTTCGACCTAGTAATAATTGCTGGGAACACATTTTAATAGCTGGCTAGTAAGCCGGTATACATTACCGGTGCACACCTCTAAGTGAGTGGTCTGGACAAACTTGCTTCTAGGGACATGGGCCCTGGCCCTCATCTGCTACATAGAAAGGTGGTTGGGAGCCATATTTCATGATAAGCTCGCATCTCTTAAATAACTCCTATCACTATTTTGTGCCTGCCTTCATTACCTGTTTACAGAATGGGCACGAAGCGATGTTTCCCTGCTTTGCAGAAAGGGGTAGAGTCTGTAAGGTAGCTTGAGATACGGGCATCGTGTAAATATAAGGGTTTTCCAGTACTTTTTGTTTCTTTGGATGGCCAGGCCATTCTGAAATAAATTATTTCAGTCCTTAACCGTTGACCGGCAAATTATCAGTAATGATGGTCTAATCGGGGAGTTTTAGATTTACCAGATAAATAGAGATCCGGTATCTAATAGAACTGTGATCTCCTGGTGGTCTTTAGAGTCACTTTGAGGTGGGGTTATTTAAAATACATTCCTTAAAATACATATTTAAATTGTGGGGCACCTGGGTGGCTGAGTCAGTTAGGCGGTTGCCTGTAGCTCAGGTCATGATCTCAGGGTCCCGAAATCAAACCCCGCATTGGGCTCCCTGCTCAGCGAGGACTCTGCTTCTCCGGCTGCCTCTCCATCCCCTCCCCGGCTTGTGCTCTTTCTCTTCTCTAACTCTCTCTCTCTCAAATAAATAAACAACATCTTTTTAAAAATGCATATTTAAATTGTATTTAAAAGACATTATTCCAAATATATTTGCCTGGGCCCTATGCCAAAGCCCTGAATCAGTATGTGGGAGTTTAGGGTCTAGAAGTCTGCCTTTCACAAGCTCCTCTGATATGTCTTGTGTATACTGAAGTCTGAGAGTCACTGGTGTAGTCCTTGGAAAACATAATAACGTGAAAGCTGAAGGTAATCCGTGTATTACTGGACATGATCATAGGATGTTGTAGTGGAAGGCTCCTTTCCCTCCTTCCATCCGTAGTTCTTCAGTCTGAGCGAAGAGAGCCGCCGAAGGAGCTCGGAGTCATGTGCCATCTGAGAGCCTCAGCTGTGGGCAGGTGGGTGCAAGACTGGTTGCCATAGCCCTCCCTTATCCTGCAAAACTTGGCCCTCGTGTGTGTCCTCTGAGCAGCCACGCCTCGCCTTTGTTGCTCTTATCTGTGGTGCCATTTTTTTGTTTGTTATTTTAAAAAATTATTTTTAATTATGCAGAATACACAGTAAGTTTATCATCTTTGCCGTTTTGAAGTGTACGGCTCACTGATGTTAAGTACATTTACGTTGTTGTGTATCCGTCACCACCAACATCTCCAGAACTTTTTCACTGTCCCAAACTGAAACTCTGTCCCCCTTAGACACTGACTGTCCATCCCCTCCTTACCCCCAGGCCTCTGGTCACCTTCACTCTACTTTCTGTCTCTATGAATTGACTCTCCTGAGTACCTCATAGAAGAGGAAACATGGAATGTTTGACCTTTTGTGACTGGCTTATTTCACTCAGCATCGTGTCTTCAACATTCGTTCATGTTGAGCAAGTGTCAGAGTTTCCTTCCTTTTTAAGGCTGAATAATATTCCATTGTATGGTTAGACCGCATTTTATTTATCCTTCTGTCCTTTGATGGACACCTGGGTTAGTTCCCCCTTTTATTTATTTATTTGAGAGGAGAGAGAGCAAGCGAGAGCATGAGGGCAGGGAGAGGGAGAAGCAGGATCCCTGCTGAGCAGGGAGCCCTACGTGGGGCTCAATCCCGGGACTGGAACCGTGACCTGAGCCGAAGGCAGATGCCCAACCGACTGAGCCAACCAGGTGCCCCAATCTTCTGACTACATACCCAGAAGGGGCAATAGCTACATGGAATGGCAATTCTATTATTAACTTTTTTTAGGAACTGTGACATAGAGTTTTCAGTAGCAGCTCTCTGGTGTGATTTTATTTTGATTTGTGTGATTGATTGTCTGTCCGCCCACCATGAGAGCAGGGATCCTGTTTCTTTTTGCTGCCTTGACTCCTGTATCTCAGTATCATGAACAACAATGTCTGGGTTGGAGTAGTCCTTGAAATATCTGATGAATTAATGAACGAGAAAGCCCGATGGGAGCACGGCATTGTAGAGAGACTCAGTCTCTGTACTTAATGAGTTTATAAATTAGTTGGTGAGACATGACCCACACAATGCAGTGAGCAAATAAAGGAAGGATATAATAATGTACTTCCCACCAACAGTGCACAAGAGGAGGAAACAACCTTACTTGTGATTCTCTCTTGGGGGCCTGCCTTGGAGGACTGGGTGCGGGGTTAGCTAAGGAGTCTGGAGACATCCGCCCGGGACAGCAGAGTGCTGTGGATTAGATGTGGGCTCAAGAGGTCCAAAGCAAGCTGTTCTGTAGGTCCTTGCAACGGGGGATCCAGGAAGCAAGGGGGCAGTGCGTGGGGATCTACCACTTCTCCCTCAGGGAGGCACAGGGAGAGTCCACACCCAGGCTGAGGGCCTGGCAGAAGCAGAGCATGGTCTCATCTAATAGGGCTGGGAGCATAGGCAGGAACTGGAGATCAGGTAGGGAGCACAGCCTCCTAAGAACTCAGATGAAAACCAGGCTGAAAGGTGTGAGCTGGGCCTTCTTTCACCACAAACACCATAAATCCCTCAATTGGAAGGATTCTTCATGCTAAGAGGCCACAGGTCTGAAGTCTTTTTTTTTTTCTTTTTCTTTCTTTTTTCCCCCCCACTTTATGGCCCAGTGGGGGTGGTTTCTGGAGCAGAGCAGGGCTGAATTTGCAAGGAGGAAGCTTGACCAGCCAATTGTGGGACGTGGGGGAAGGGGGCAGAAGGAGAGGAATCAGTGATAAGAAAGGTATGGGGATGGGGTGGGAAACAGGTGCGTGGAGAGCAAGACGGAAAAGTAGGCTGCCTGGCCAAGATGGCGGGGGCAGGCTGTAATGGGAGCCATGGCTAGAGCCCGGCTGGTGTTGAGACAGGGTGGGGAGGCCTAGGAGTCAAGTGGAGACTATTTCATTTTCCTTCTCCTTTGGTGAGGAGGAAAAAAAAAAAAAGATCATTGCTTTAATATTTGAACTTGGAATTCCTAGGGGAGAGAACAGTCTATCTAACCTTGATGAACCAGCCTAGTTGTGAAAAAGTAGAACGCAGAGCCTCTGTGGCCAGGGCCAGGTATGAATCGGAGTCAGTTAATTGGTTCTGCCAAAGAAATGAACAGAAATGCTTGGTTTGAGGAGTTAGAAGGTTCTGGAAGAACTCTGAGGGGAAGGGATTTTGTAGTTTCCGTGAAGCAGAGGGCTCAGGGCTACGGGAGGCAAAGGGATTAACAGATGGAGAGACTGAACTGAACCTGGGACCTGGTGGCAGTATGGGCCTGTCATGGCCTATCAGGATTGTCCCCATTTGGGCTGAGTGGCCGGACTTTCCTATGCCCTCCCCCGTCAGTCCCTGGATGTGGGCTATCTCAGAGGGTATGGCCTTGGGCAAGGTGAGACTGAGACACAGCCTGGAGGAAATGAGAGCTGGAGGTCGTCACACAGTAGTCTCAGCAACAGAGACAACAGGTCCTTCCTTGAAGAGGATCTGGGCTGAACCTCTCTGTGTCCAACACAGGGCCCTGGGGTTTGGGGACTAGAGGCAGATGTTGGGATGGCCATCGGGTTTTCCATCATATGCGGGATGCCTGTTGAAGCAGAGTTTTAATTCTCTTTCGAAGGGCAAGGAAACTCAAGCAATGTACAAGACTTGAAATATGGAGGGGACAGCATCTGTCCAGGTCATTGTGGTAGTCAGACTTGGAGAATGCCCCTGGTGAACCTTGGCATCTGGTATTGAAGCCTCTCCCACACTGCATAGTCCACTTGGCAGGTCAGTAGGATATTAGAGAAGTGATTGCAAGTGACTTCTGAGGCTAGGGACGTATAAGACATTGTGACTTCCATGTGATTCTTTTTGGGATAATTCCCTCTAGGGAAACCAGCTGTCATGTTGTGAGGACACAAGCAGTCCTCTGGAGAGGTCCATGGAGCAAAGGAACTGACGTCTGCCAACGGCCAGCACCAACTTGCCAACCATGATGTCAGATCCTCCAGTTCTGGTCTAGCCTTCCATGACCTCAGGCCTGCCTTTCACCTTGACTGTAACCTTGTGAAAGATCCGGGATCCACAAGCTAGAAATAGCCACTCAAGGTGCTCCTGAGTTTTTGTCCCACAGAAAAGGAGAGACAGTACACAGTACAACACTGTTTATTGTTAATTTAAGTCACCAAATGTTGGGCTAATTATTATTGGTGACGAGATACCTAATATGTTGTGCTCTTAGTCAAAACTATTTTATTTTGGCTGATTGTTTCCATTCTCTGCTCCCACCCCCACATATACATTCAGAGTAGTGTGTTCCTTTTCTCCCAGACACTTCGAAGCACTACTTCAAGGATACTTTCAAAGGTTGTTGTGCACTAAAGCAACCTAGAAACTGAATTCCAAATCCTTGAACTGTATGTATTTCTAACCAAACACAGGAAGGAAACAAAAACATCTGTTTGTAAGCATAAGATTTTTGTTCAATTCCTATCCAATTTTTTTTAAGATTTTTAAATTTATTCATTTGAGAGAGAGAGAGATACACACACACAGAGAGAGAGAATGAGTAGGGGGGAGAGGCAGAGGGAGAGGGAGAAGTAGACTCCCCACTGAGCCAGGATCCCGACGTGGGACTTGATCTCAGGACCCTGGGATCATGACCTGAGCGGAAGCCAGGCATTTAACCATCTAAGCCACCCAGGCACCCCTCCTATCCAATTTTTTTTAAACTTTTGACAATATTTTATTAATAATTTACAAAGAAAACCCCCCAGATTTACAAAGGAAACACCAATACAATACTTCAATATATTGACAATAGAATAAAAAAAAATCACTATTAGATGTAATGTGAAATGTATACTTTGTGCACCGTGCTTTGAACCTCTAAGTGATTATCGCGCTCAATTGTGCATCACTGATTGGTGTTTAGACTAATTGGAACAGAAATCGATGTGATCGGTGAAAATGGCCAAGCTGGTCATACACAACAGTGTTGACACTAGCAGTTGGTCACTAATCTATGGTTGGAGTAAAAGATAGGCTGCTGCTCTTGCTGCAACAATAGAAAAACGAATTATCCGTGGCTAGGAATTGCTAATAAAGTAATAAGGTCACATACATTCTCAAAATGTCTATGAATATGAAGGAAGATAAAAAGGATGGAAAATAGGAATCAAGTTATGTCAAAGGACCTCAGTAGATTATTTTAAAAAAACCAAACTTGCCATGTGTATGGGTTTACCCAGGACTGTGTTAACTCCCTGGCAGCTTCAAATGTTAAGTAAGTTTGGACAGTGGGAACAAATCCAAAGTCAGAACAGGCTATTGGAGAAAGGGTGAGTTAAGACACAACAGTACTACTGGAGGGCTGAGAAGTGTTAAGAATCCAATGAGTTCTGAGTTGGCGTTAACGTGATCCATTGTCCTTTCAGGGACCAGCATCCAGGTCAACCAAGAGGACCTCCAGGCTGTGATTCAGAGGCAGGAAATCCCACCCCCAGGGTGGAACTGCCAGCATATTTTGCTGGGACTTTGCCAGCTGTCTGTCCACTATTGGTCCCTAGATGCTATGTCTTATCCTGGGGCATGCTGCACAGCTGTATCCCTCCAAGGCCCTGCTGTTCTCTGGTCCCTGAACTCTCCTCCAAGCAGGGGAGGCGCCTCCAGCTGGGACTGCCTTCCTGCTGCCTGCAGGCAGTCTAGTCCCTGAGCTCTCCTAGAGTTCGTGACTCCTTTCAAATTCCCAGAGGTAGTCTGGATCTCTCAGACATCCAGCCCCTTTTGTCAGTGCCTTAGACCAAGTTCCCATGACCTGAGAAGGGGGCTCCTTGGGGAAATACTGAGCTATGCTACACCAGTTCTCCTCCTCTGCTGGCCCAAATCCCATCATGAGGACACAGCTTCTTTCTCTTTCAAGGCTTGCTCCATTTATCTTCCTTTCAGGGGACTGATGGCCTGTGATCTTTCTCCTCTCCTTTGTACAGGGAATCATAATACTTACGCCTGGGTTGTGACCTTTGACCTGTAAGTCCCTTTGCAGTTTCTCCCCAGGATCACTCGTGAGGAGGGATATCCCAGAGTTCGGAAGTAAGAGTGAAGGTTACATTAACTCGTTGCCAGGCTACTCTTATTTTAAGGGATAAATTCCTCTTCTATTTTTTTCTTCTTCATGCTCCTTTCCAAAGCATTGTTTATAGCTATTGTCTTTAAAAAAAAAAAAAAAAAAGGAAATTACTGCCTTTAAGTTTGACCCTTGCAAAAGGTCTAAATCTGTCCTGGGAACTAGGGGTTACAAGCTAGAACAAACCTGGGCAAATAATTTATAGTCTCACGTGGTCCAAAGACAAGCAAGGAAATGTGCAGTCCTAATGCAGATCTGAATGAGGCATTCTTTCCTCAGAAAGCATCTAGGGGTGCCAGGATCAAATTCAAGGTCGCCAGCACAGTGCACAGGGCTTTTCAAGACCTGACTGCATCCCTCTTTCCAAACGAATCTCTCTATCCACGAGTAAGTTGTCCCCAGACTCCCTTATGACTTTGCGCTATGCCCTTTGCCTTGGGTGATGGGTAATTTTATGTACTGACTTAACTGAACTAAGGGGTGCCAAGGTAATGGGTAAAATATTATTTCTGGGCATGTCTGTGGAGGGTGCTTCAGGAAGAGAATAGCATTTGAATTGGTATGTGGAGTCAAGCAGATAGCCTTCTCCAGTGGGGGTGGGCCTCATCCAATCCACTGAAGGTCCAAATAGAACAATAAGGTGAGGGAGGCAAATTCCCTCTTTCTGCTTGATTTGGGACCCCACACTTCTTCTGCCTTGGTTCTCAGACTTTGGACTCAGACTGAATGATACCACCGGCTTTCATAGTTCTCCAGCTTGCATACAGCAGATCGTGGGACTTGGCCTCCGTAAGCACATGAACAAATTCCTATAGTAAATCTCCTCTTTCCATGTATCTCTGTGTATCTTACTGGCTCGGTTTCTCTGGAGAACTCTCACTAATACACCTTGAATGCCTTTCTCTGAGCTCCTCTGAGCTCTTGTTTATCTTTCATGAGGCAGGTTAAATGTCACTGTCCTGGTGACACTTCACGAGATCCTCCTACAGAGTTAATAACTCCTGTTCTGCTCCCACTTTGCCCATACCTCATGTAGTTGCATTGTAATAATTTATTTAGATATCTTGCTGCCCCAATAGCTAATGAGCGCCTACAGGATGAGCTTTATTCATATCTGTATTCCTTGCACAGAATAGACACTCAATAAATGTCTTTTAGTAAAATGAATGAATGAATGAAATCTTGATTGGCAGGATAATTTTGGGTGTTCAGGTATAGCGTGGGTTAATTAGGAACATGGAGGAGGGAATAGGAGAGGCAGAAGACCATGTTCTTGAATAAGACAGGGGGATCCCAGAGGCAAACATAATTTTCTTAGGAATTTTGCCTTAGATTTGCTCTGCCTAATGGGGTATCTTTTATGGGAAAAAATTCCATTTGGCTCAACATTTGACCATTGACCCTTTATGGACATTTCTCAGGAAACTTATGGTCCACATGACCCAAATCTCAAATTAGGTGGTGATCATATTTGGATTTCCAAATTTACTGTGTAATTTATATAGTAATATAGTAATAATGCCTTACAATTATATGGTATCTTTCATCTTCAAACCTCAAAGCATTTTCTAAATATTAATTGACAGGAACAGCTCCAAGTGTTTGATGCTACTGGATTCATTTCTCTGCTGGGTAAGTGTATGATGGGGAGTTAGCTAACTTGCCAAGAGGATGCTATTATTTTTTGAAACACTTTTCATTAAGGAATATTTTAAGCACACAGAAGTGGAGAGGAGAGTATAATGAACATCTGTGTACCTACCACTCAACTATGAAGTTGTGGCCAATCTTGTTTTACCTATTTCTACTCTCTTGTGTTACTTTGATGCAAATCTCAGGTATCATACATTTTCATCCATAAATTTTTCAATATCTTCAAAAGATAAGATCTCTTTAAAAAAAAGAAAACATGGGGCGCCTGGGTGGCTCAGTGGGTTAAGCCGCTGCCTTCGGCTCAGGTCATGATCCCAGGTCCTGGGTTCGAGCCCCACATCGGGCTTTCTGCTCAGCAGGGAGCCTGCTTCCTCCTCTCTCTCTGCCTGTCTCTCTGCCTACTTGTGATTTCTCTCTGTCAAATAAATAAATAAAATCTTTAAAAAAAAAAAAAAAAGAAAACATGACTGTGGGATGACTGGGTGACTCCATTGGTTGAGTGTTCGACTCTTGCCTTTGGCGCAGGTTGTGATCTCAGGGTCTTGAGATCAAGCCCTGCATCAGGCTTCCACTCAGTGCAGTCTGCTTGAGATTCTATGTCTCCCTCTCCCTCGCCCCTCCCCCCACTCTCTTTTTCTTTCAAAAAAAAAAAAATGACCATTATAACAGCATCACACCATTGGTAACAGACAATAACTTTTTAATATCAAGTATTCAATCTATTTTTAATTTCCAATTGTTATATAAATTTTAAAATCTTGTGGTTTTGAATCAAGATCTAAATATGGCTCACATATTGTGTTTGTTGATATCTTTTATGCTTCCTTTTTTTAAAGATTTTATTTATTTATTTGAGAGAGAACAAGCAGGGGGGAGAGGCAGAGCAAGGAGAAGCAGGCTCCCCTTTGAGCAGGGAGCCTGACGCAGGGCTTGATCCCAGGACCCTGAGGTCATGACCTGATCCGGAGGCAGACACTTAACCAACTGAACAACCCTGGTGCCGCTCTTTTATGTTTCTGTTAAACCTGTAGGTTCTTCTCTCTCTATTGTAATTTATTTGTTGAAGAAATCAGGTTTGTCCTGTAAAGTTCTCACTATCTGGATTTTTCTGATCACATGTTCATATTACCAATTAATATGTCCTTTCCTCCTATTTCTTGCAAACTGGGAGTTGGACCTAGAAACTTGATCCAGAATTGGGCTTCATTTTTTTAGCAAAGCAACTTTATAAGTGGTGGTGTTTTCTTCCATCAGAAGGCAGATAATGTCTGGTTGTTTCTTTTTGTGTTGTTTGTAGTTGTTGATAATCTGTATCTACAGTCATTAATTTATTAGGGACTCCTTCATTATTTATTAATGGAAATATATCTATAAAGAGAAACTTCATCTACTATTTGATTATTCAAAGTACATTTTGGGCAATCCTAAAATTTGTATGGAACCACAAAAGATCATGAGTGGCCAAAGCAATCCTGAAAAAGAAAAAATTGGAGGCATCATGATTCTGGATTTCAAGCTTTATTACAAAGCTGTAGACATCAAGATAGTATGGTACTGGCACAAAAACAGACAGATAGATCAATGGAACAGAATAGAGAACCCCCAAAATGGGCCACAACTATATGGTCAACTAATCGTCGACAAAACAGGAACAATACCAATGGAAAAAAGACAGTCTCTTCAACAAGTCATGCTGGGAAAACTGGACAGCAACATGAAAAATAATGGAACTGGACTACCATACATCATACACCATACACAAAAATAAATTCAAAATGGAAGAAAGACCTAAATGGGAGACAGGAAACCATTAAAATCCTAGAGAAGAACATAGGCAGTAACTTTTGTGACCTTGGCCACAGCAAGTTCTTACTAGACACATTGCCAGAGGCAAGGGAAACAAAAGCAAAAATGAACTGTTGAGACTTCATCAAGATAAAAAGCTTTTGCACAGCACAGGAAACAACCGGCATAACTAAAAGGTGGCCTATGGAATGGGAGTAGATATTTGCAAGTGACATATCAGATAAAGGATTAGTATCCAAAATCTAGAAAGAACTTACCAAATGCAACACCCAAAAGTCAGAAAATCCAATTGAGAAATGGGCAAAAGATATGAACAGACATCTTTCCAAAGAAGACATACAGATGGCTAACAGACACATGGAAAGATGCTCAACATCACTCATCATCAGGGAAATGCAATGAGACAATACAAAAACAGTACAAAACCACAATGAGACACCACCTCACAGTGGTCAGAATGGCTAAAATTAACAACATAAGAAACAACATATGTTGGCAATGATGTGGAGAAAGAGGAACCCTCTTGGACTGTTGGTGGGAATGCAAACTGGTACAGCCATTCTGGAGAATAGTTTGGAGGTTCCTCAAAAAGTTAAAAATAGAACTACCCTGAGAGCCAGCAAACACACTACTAAGTATTTACCCTACCCAAAGGATACAAAAATACAGATATGAAGGGGTACATGCAGCCTGACATTTATAGCAGCATTATCAACAATAGCCAAACTATGAAGAGAGCCCAATGTCCATCGAGTGATGAATGGACAAAGATGTGATATACACAACATGTGCACGCACACACACACACACACACACACACACACACATAAATGAAGACATGATATATATCTATATATCTATATCTATCTATATCTATGTCTATATAATGGAATATTACTCAGCCATCAAAGAAATGAAATCTTGCCATTTGCAACAATGTGGATGGACCTAAGTGTATTATGCTAAGTGAATTAAGTCAGTCAGAGAGGACAAATACCATGTGATTTCACCCATATGTGGAATTTAAGAAAGAAAACATGAACATATGGGAAGGGGGAGAAGAAAAAAAGGAGAGAGGGAAACAAACTGTAAGTGACTCTTAGCAATGAAGAACAAACTGAGCATTGACGGAGGGAGGTGGGTGGAGGATGGACTAGATGGGGGACGGGTATTAAGGGGGGCACTTGTTGTAATGAGCACTGGGTGTTGTATGTAACTGATGAATCACTGAATTCTACTCCAGAAACCAATATTGCACTGTATGTTAGCTAACAAAATTTAAGTGAAAAAAAAAGTACAATTTGGGTTAGAAAGAAAAAAATGCTTGATTCTCATTACTCAAAATAATGAGTTCCTTTTTAGCATTATCCTGTACTAAATGATTTATCATTTAATCTATTTACATATTAGCATGAATACTGAGGTATAGTAGACATGAATTGCACATATTTAAAGTGTATAATTTGACGAGTTTTGATAAATGTATACATCTGCAAAACTATCACCATAATTATGGAAATGAACATATTGCTCATGAATTAGATTTTTGATATTTTATAAGCTGATAAATTTAAACATGATGATATTTTCAACCATCTTGTTATTACTCTTTTTGAAGCTCCTGTGGTCCCATTTATGCACAATGGGATCTTATTGAGGTCATCCCATGGGCCTTTGGAAATGACTCTCCTAGGCTTTGTTAATTTCCTTGCCATCTTGTCACGACAGGATGCTCCAGCCCTGGTCCTTTCAGTGGGAAACAGGATGTGTCATATATTATATGGTGGTTAAACAGAGCAGCAAAATCCAATAAAATTTTTGGTCTGCGTTCACTGTAGTCAGAATGCAATAGTGTTTTACCAAGCAGCTCTGTAATTAACTACTGCTTTTGTTTCTGTAGTTCCTTTCACTGAAATGTTCAAAGTGGATTTTACAGCATCAAATTTATCTTTGGGGCAATCTAAGAATGGAAGAAAAGGTTAGAGATATTATTATCCCATTTTATAGTTGGGGAAACAGATGCACTTGTTGTGACTTGTCCATTGGTTTGTAGAAAATTGCATACAAGTTTCAATCAAATCTACCGTCCTAGTCGGGAAAACGGGGATTCTCATCTTGCTGCTCAGGTCATCCTGACTTAACCACCTCAGATAAACTTATTCTTTTTCTTTCTTTCTCTCTTTCTTTCTTTCTTTCTTTCTTTCTTTCTTTCTTTCTTTCTCTTTCTTTCTTTCTTTCTTCTTTCTTTCTTTCTTTCTTCTTTCTTTTCTTTCTTTCTTTCTTTCTTTCTTTCTTTCTTTCTTTCTTTTTTAAATAAATAGGGGATAGGAATCAAAAAGCAATGGAAAGGAAGGGAAATCAGAGTATCTTCCTTTTGGGGTGTCTGGGTGGCTCAGTCGGTTAGGCTTCTGTCTGCTTTTGGCTCATGTCATGATCCCAGGATCCTGGGATCTGAGCCCAGCATCAGGGTCCTTCCTCCTCCCTGGGGTGCCTGCTTCTCCCACTCCCTCTCCCTCTGCTGCTCTCCCTGCTCGTGCTCTCTCTCACTCTTGCACTCTTTCTCAGATAAATAAATGACATCTTTAAAAAAAAAAGAGTTTTCTCCCCTTTCTTTTCTGTTTCCTTCCTTCCTATTTTTTTTTTTTAATTTAAAAAATTTCAGTGGCTCTCCTAAGGAGTTGAAAATGTATGAGGAGTGGGATGAGAAATTAGGGAACCACAGCATCCTGGGCTTTGAAGAGTCTCTGTAAACCTTGCAAGCCCAGCCCTTTCATCCGGACCGCACGGCATGACAGCTAAATCCAGATAAATGGGCAGCTCTCCTTTTAGACAGATACAACGAAGTAAAGTCCACTGTGAACTAAATCAATTTAGACCTACAAAAGCAAATCCCAAAATAGCAGCCTGGAGTTTATGAAAATGAATCCAAGTCTGAGTGCTCTGGGAAAAATAGATGACCAGGAATAGACTGCGCTGTGAAACTGTGAGAGTGCTTTGCAGCTGCGGCTTCCATTTCACTCTGGTCCTTGCTGAGGAAATGGGAAGGTAGCCTACTTTGTGGTAACTAAAGAATTAACGATTCCATTAATCAGCTGCACGGATTTTCTCTGCAGCTTCAATGTAGGCCACAGAGAAACATGATGGATGCAGCTTCCCTCGATGGCTTTAAAACTCTGTAGCAGCCGAGGAAGGAGAAGCAGAGTCTTTGGAGTCTGGGCGCTGATTGGAGGAACTGAAAGCACCTTGTGGCATCCAGGACAGCGTTTCCCAAACAGGTTCCGGGGCATCCTAGTGTTCTGGGGAAAACGAAGTTCCGTGGTAAAATAAGGGAAATAAGGTTATATCGCCGTCTCAAAGATCCCCAAAGCATCGTTATCTTAATGGCTTTTAGAAGTCCCACAGTAAATACCTTGGCTCTGTTAAAATCTGTTTTCTCGGATGTATTTGTCTGTGGAGTCCTCCACCACCTTTTTGCCCTACGCTGTGAACTTGTGGACACGATCACACCAAGAGACAGTAATTTTAGAAATGTTGAGGTAGGCCCTTCCCTTTACAGATGAGGAGACTAAGGACCAGAGAGGTGGGACAATTTCTTCAGAAGTCATGGCATGAGTCCCTGGGAGCCGAGGTGAAACAGAGGAGAAAGCAGGGCGTTTGGAATGAGACAGACCTGGGTTCAAATCCCTGCTGCACAGCTGTCTACCCAGGAGATCTTGGGCAATATCGTAATTTCTTCTGAACCTTGATACTTTTATTTGTAAGACAGGCAATACAACACGAGTATCCTGGGACTGTTACCTGTGAAATGTGCTGTGAGTTGATGGCTCCATTAGCGAATAGGCAGAAGCCTATAGGTATCAGAACAAGGACAAGCTGAGTGCCAGACTGACTGTGAGATGAATGGATTCCCGTGGCTGGGGGCCTGGCTGAGCTGTGGGATCGGCTCTAGACTAGGATCCGGACAGGGAGTGCTACTTTAGAAGGAGGAGGAGGTCGCCAAGGCTGGGAACCAGACAGCGCTAATTGGTAGTTCCCCACGAGGAAGCGTGATTAGAAGGTAGAGACAATGCCCCACTTTCAGACAACACAACACCCCCTTCCTCTTCTACCCTGTGTTACAAACTGAAGTAACTGGACCAGAGAAGGGGGAGGTTGGGTAGGGAGGAGTCTAACCCGTCAGTGAGAGAGGATCATCGTTTATCTTTGTTCTTTGTTTTCATGCCAGTGAGAATATGCGGTGTTTTAGAGTGTCACCCACTAAACAGAATGGTGACTTAGGCTTTATTAATTATAAATGAGTAGCAATTTGCATGGATTATTATGTTTCATGTTCTACTAGGCTTCAGATAAATTATATATAGCCTCTCTGGGGGTGTTGGGATATTTTAGACCGGGAAGAAGGTGTTGCAGCGTGATCTCCCCTAAAGCAAACTAGTGCTCATATTTACGGGGTGGGTTTTCCCATCCTCCTTATTCCTGGTATGTTCTCCCACACCATGGGCTCTTTGTGGGTCAGCTCCCCTCCTCTGCGCTCCCACAGCTCTCCTGTAGCATGCTTCCTCGAAAGTACTCAAATAACGTGGCAATGATCTATGTGTCTCTCCCCCCATTCAGCGTCGGAATACTTTAAGAGAAAAAGAACCAAGTCTCCTCCATCAGTTTCTTCCCTCAGCCCCTGGGGCAGCACGTGCTCTGAGTCAGTGCATAATAAAGGTGAACTGAGAAAACGAAGGACTGAACCGATGGTGCTGAGCTCTTTTTCACCTCCATAGATCATTGTTTTCATTCTGAAAATAATCTCTGCTTCTTTATCGAGACACCTTGGGCACATATAGTCATGTAGGGTAAGGTGTACAAGGTGATGATTTGATCCACAACAATTTGATACATGGATACATTGCAAAACGATGACCACAAGGTTAGTTACTGCTTCTTCTTTTTTTTTTTTTTAAGATTTTATTTATTTATTTGACACAGACAGAGATCACAAGTAGACAGAGAGGCAGGCAGAGAGAGAGGGAGAAGCAGGCTTCCTGCTGAGCAGAGAGCCCAATGCGGGGCTCGATCCCAGTACCCTGAGACAATGACCCGAGCTGAAGGCAGAGGCCCAACCCACTGAGCCACCCAGGTGCCCCTAGTTACCACTTCTATCACCTTTGCAAAATGACCTTTATTTACTTCCTGTAGATCATTGGTCTTTTACAGATGTGAATTGTCATTCCTGTTTTATAGATGAAGGCTAGGAGCCCGACCTCTAAGTGAACATGCCCAAACATGTACTTTCTGAATGAGTACCGTCTCTCCTATGGCATCCTCCTGGCACTCTCCGTTGTTGTGGCAGAGGGACTGTTGCTGTGGATGTCGGCGTCCTCGGTGCCCACAACTCTTTTATGGCAGATTTCGTTTGTGAAATCAGTTCTGAGTCATTTGGAGCAAAACCTGGTAGAAGAAGTTGAGTGACCCAACTTGCAAATGCCATTTCCGTTTCAAAAGAAAGTCTTTGCTGACACATATCAGAGGCAATCCCAAGGAGAAATTCCGAATACTTTGTGAGCAATGATAATGTCAATGGAACAAGTATATAGAATTTGGAGAGGAGAGAAATCATTTAGATTCATGAATTCTAGTGTTTCGGTGTGAAAAACCTCTTTAATATGGAATCAAAGCATTCAGAGCCGGGTTCAAATAACAAATGAGAGTGATAAATTCAGTCCTTTGAAATGAACTTTGTTTTCTGGCCAGGCCTGTGTTCAGGCTCCCAAGTTGGTTCCCCTGCAGCCACTGATAACATCACGGGCACCTCCAGAGCCTTTCCTGGCATTGTTCTGGGTGTCATTGATGTTAAGCAAATGGGGAAGGAAATGCAATTCAGAGCTCACAAAGTTAAGGCGAACTGATTTTCAAGTTCATGACTTTCAAATCCATGGTACAAAAGCATATGCATGTTAGCTAACTAGGTATGTGAAGATGAAGTTATTGCCCTTGGATCTGTTCTTCCCTTTTAATGGGAAATGCATGTTAATGAAAGTTTTTGAAACATGAAACTAATTTTACTGCACGAGGAGGCTTGTTCCCATGCATTTTTGGTTTAATGCCTTCCTATATGTTTGTGTGAAAAGAATGTAATAAGATTCTGGAAAATCAAAGGTCTTATGAACTCTGAGCCTATTTAATTCAGCAAATGTTTATTAAATACTTGTGTGTTCCAGGCAGTGTAGAAGGACCTAGGCACGGAAGAGGAGCGAGACATGGGGCATATGCTAAAGTAATTCACGACCTGATAATAGGATTGACGGGAATGCAAGTAAATGGCCGAAAAAAGGGCTAGAAGAGCAGTGTGAACAAGTGATAGGGATGTAGGTGGGAGGATGGGAGAGGCCTTGAGGGCACAAGCAACATTTTAGTTGACCCATAAAGGACAGATTAAACCTTAAGTGCGGTGGAGATTGTGGGCCTGATGGGAAATCCAGATGGAAGAAAGAGAGTAAGTTAGGACCTGGAAAATGCAGAGGTTCCTGGTGACACGGTGCCTGATCCAGTCTTCCTGACCACTGGGGTGGGGATGGGGGAATAGAGGCATCCACTCTGAGAGAGAGAATGCCAGAGAATGGGTGCCTGAACTGGTCTCCATGCTCTCATGCTGTGGGGTTCCCCTTCCCTCTGCTTTCCCTCAGACCTGAGTGATTTCAGGTGCTGTCCCCCAGAGCTTGTAAAAACACTGATTCATACTAACATGACTTCACTGTTCCTGCATATGTCTACATCTTAAAGGGAAAAAATTTAAGAACTCAATGATGGAGCTGATGGAGTTACTTTTTTATAGGGGAATTTTAAAGATTTCTTTCTTTAAGAGAGAGAACACAAGCATGAGTGTGGTGGAGGGAGGGGCAGAAGGAGTGAGAGAGAGAGAGAAAGAGAATCCCAAGCAGACTCCTCACTGAACCTGGAGCCCAACATGGGGCTTGATCTCACCCCCTGAGATCATGACTTGAGCCAAAACCAACAGTCAATGGATTCACCCAGGCGCCCCTACAGGAGAGTTTTATGCCTTAAGCAAGGGGCCTGTAAGGAACATACTAGCCATGGGGGTGAGGGGTCGGGGGCATTGCTGGAGCTCATAATCTTTTCATCACAGTGAGTATGTGAGCACTGAAGAAACAGGATCTCTGTTCAGGGGTGTGAATTCGGGGGAGCAGAGGAGGGAGGTGGTAGATGAAGGCCCAAGTTGGGATTGATGGTGTACGTCTTATCTTGGTATCTCCCAGTGAGCTCACCAATAAGCTTCATTTCTCCCTAGTACTTATTTTTGTGCCAGTCTCCCATTTTTATCCTTTCTCATCTTCTTCCTTTAACTCCACCCGCTTTTTCCAGATCCAACACCGTCATACATCCACCATATGGCATGATGTTATAATTTGGCAAACACTGGTAAAATAAAATCAAACTCTCCTTTACATTGCCCTTTTCTTCCCTTTCCTTCTGTTGCTAGTTGTGGTTCTGTGGGAGGCTCACGCAGCTGGTAGCCTGTTGAAGGAGCCATAAAATGATGTAAGATGCCACTTTGGAAATAAACACATTGATCCTGCAAAATGCCTGAGCTTAACAGTGGATGGGAAATCCAGCAGAGACCTGAGACTGATGAGTTCGTTGTGGTTGTGTTCTTTGGCATTAAAGCATATCGGTTATACCATATGTCACAAACCCACTGTATCGAAGGCATGAAGTATTCCACTGAAATGCATTGTCAAAATCACTGAAGTTGTCATGTCAGGGATAAAATTAACATTTTTCCATTTGAATCTTTATAAAACACAATCACTCTCTCGCCTTCATTTTGTTTTAGAGTATTTTAGAAAGAACGTAAGGACAACCTTCAGCATATTTTTTCTTTCTTTTAAACCAGAGCATATTTACAGAAAAATTGGTAATACTGTACAAAAACACTCATTTTTCCTGAACCATTTGAGAGTAAGTTGGTGAAATGATGCCGCATCATTCCACTTAATATTTGTTATGGGCTGAATGGTGTCCCCTTGATATTTTTCTGAGTCCTTATTTCTTGGGACTTCAGAATGTGGTTGAATTTGGAGCTAGGGCCTTTAAAGAGGCAATTAAGTTAAAATGAGGGGATTGGGATGGGCCTAATCCAATGTGATGGGTGTCCTAATAGGAAGAGGAAATTTGGACACAGATGTGTGTGATACACAGGGAAGATGATGTGAAGACACGGAGATGATGGCCATCTACAAGCCAATGCCTGGAACAGACCCTTCCCTCACAGCCCTTAGGAGGAACCAACCCTACTGACATCTTGATCTTGGACTTCCAGCCTCCAGAGCTGTAAGAAAACACAATTCCTTAGTCCGTTGTTATGGCAAGCAGAGCAAATGAATGTATTACTATAGTGGATATTTCCTACAAAGACGGACATTTTTCCACATACCCAACAATACAACCATCAGAACCAGAAAATTAATACACTACTCCCATCTAATCCTTAGCTTTCATTCAGGTTTCATGAGTTGTTCCTTTATAGTAAAAGGATCCAGTTGAGAAGCACGTCTTGCCTTTCGTAGGTCCTTAGTCCAGAATGGTTCCACCATTCCCCCTTGACTTTTGTGACACTAATGCTTTTCAATGTTGCAGGTCAATCATTTTGTAGACCGTCCTTCATTTCCTTTATCTCATGTTTTTTCACTATAATATTCAGATTATGCTCTTTTACATTTTCATTTGTCCTTCTCTAGGTGATGTTCACTCTGTCACTTGGTGAATGTGGTAGCTGACAGGCATGTCCTCTATAAATATTTTCCCTTCACAAATAGCAAGTATTTTGTGAAGAGTTATTTTGAAAATGAAAGTATTTTGTTCCTTCTCAAACTTTTATTTATTTATTTATATCAATATGGGCTCAGGGTTTTCTGTTTTATTTAATGGTTTATTTATTTAATGTTTTATTTATTAATATGTTACTATCATTTCTTTTGATGCTTAAATGGCTCCCAATTTAGAAAATGGGAAGCCATAAGATAATTGACTTTCTCTTTCACTCAGCATAATCTTCTCCAGTCCCATTAGGAGAAGGAAGGGAAAAATGAAGGGGGTGGAAATCGGAAGGGGAGACGAACCATAGGAGACTGTGGATTCCAGGAAACAAACTGAGGGTTTTAGAGGGGAGGGAGGTGGGGGGATGGGTTGGCCCAGTGATGGGTCTTAAGAAGGGCATGTATTGCATGGAGCACTGGGTGTTATACGTAAAGAACGAATCTTGGAACACTACATCAAAAACTAATGACATACTGCATGGTGACTAACATAACATAATAAAAAATAGTAATTAAATAAAAAAGAAAATGGGAGCTTCTTCAAGATATCCTCTGTGTTCTCTTGCATTGTCCCAATATGCTTTGAACACTCTCTTGCTTTTTAACACAAAGAAATATTCTAGGCCCATCTTGTGATTTTCCTGCTCTAGGCCTGGAATTGGCTATTTCTCCAAGGAGTCTGATTGTTTATAGTGGACAGTGGTATTCAGAATCCAAAATTAGGAAAGTAAGCATGCTCATTCCTTTTGGGGTATCACTGCTCCCATGCCCTCTTAGGACAAAAGTAGAGAGCATGTGTGTAAATATATTCACACATATACACGTGCCTTTATTTATATGTTTATCTCTGCCTGCTTCTATCTATGTATCTACCCATGTCTGTCTATCTATTTACCTTAAAAATAGTAAGTTCACACTGATACCTTCAATTTCAATTCACCATTACAGGGCTCTGACTTCCCACACTAGGCTGCCCACTCTCCTCACCTTGCTCAAGGTGCGATCCCTACACTGGGCGACCCATACCACGGGGATGCCCTCCTCCCTTCATGTCCATTCCAGGCTCTAACACCTCACATAAAGGTCCTCTTTACATTGCTTGGGCTCTAGCCCCTGCACTGAGCAGCCCTCTCCATGTATGCATGTTTCAGACTGCTTGAACACTGAATTCTGCTCAGGTGCTCCCCTATCTCCACCCCGAACTTACCCTACAACCTTTCCTGCCCCATCTAATGGCTTTAGGATTGAGTTGTTCAGGATGGGAAAGGGAAGGGAAAAAGAAGAGAAAAAAAATCATACATAATCTCCCTCATTTTAAGTAACTATTTTCATTGTATTTTACTTTCAGTCTTGAAATTGTGTATATATATAGTTTTTTTTCTACAGTTATCATAGAGTAATGCAGTTGTTTTGTATTTAAGGTTAACATTGAAACTCTTCTTATTTTTCTACATAACTTTTATAAAAAGTTATGATTAGCCATAGAAAATGCCTTAAGAAATAAGCCTTAATTTACTCCATCATTTCTCTCTTATTGATTATTTATGTTGTTTCTAATTGTTCCCATATAAATAATGCTGTAGGAGGATCTCCTCATGAATATAACTTTCCTTGTCTGTTAGATTAATCTCCTTGGATGATGCCTAGGAGTGGGATTATGTGGTTGGAGGACACGAATGCTCTTGAATATGTGCAAAGCACTTAGCTAAGTGTTTACCACCCAGCCAGTCTTCAACACATGTTTGTTGAATCCGAATAAGGATATCGCTTTCCAAAAGGGTGTTCCAAATTACTGTGCTGACCACAGCATTGTCAGTTTGATGGATCTGGACGAGTTTGATTTGGATAAGTTGCTTAACTTTTCTAAACCTCAGTTTCCCTAGAAAGTAGGGTAATCCGCAGTCCAATGGTACTGTTAACTCCCCATCCTTTCCCACGAGACTCTGTGAAGTCCCTTATCTGTAGGTGGCTGAGGGAAACCAATGTCTGCCCAGTCTGGCTCAGACCCTGTCTGCCCCTTGGTTCTATGTTGCCCACATAGCACGACCTTTGTCCTTCACAGGCACTTCCTGGTGTCACAGCCTTTAATGCTAATTGTAAAGTTCTCAGAACATCAACTGTTCCCTGCTTCTTGCTTCTCTCTTCGCTGCAGCCACAGCTGAGGTGGGCCCATCTCTCCATTCTGCCCAGCAGTGAACGAGGAGTGAAAGACATGGCTTTGGATGATTTGAGTGGAAAGGAAGCATCATTCCAGAACAAGTGGAATCTAAAAATAATTTCTTGACTATGTGGAAATCAGGAATGTATGATATTTGCTGTGTTCCATTGTAAAACATTGTCCTCTGCATTTAGTAGCCTGAGGATTTTTTGTTATTGTTGTTGACAATGATGTGTTAATGGTTCCCTTAAGCCTTTTTGACTTTATTTTATTTTATTTTTTTTCAAATGAATTATTTTTTTGTTTTTATTTTATTTTTTATAAACATATAATATATTTTTATCCCCAGATACAGGTCTGTGAATCGCCAGGTTTACACACTTCACAGCACTCACCATAGCACATACCCTCCCCAATGTCCATAATCCCACCCCCCCAACCCCCCTCCCCCCATCAACCCTCAGTTTGTTTTGTGAGATTAAGAGTCACTTATGGTTTGTCTCCCTCCCAATCCCATCTTGTTTCATTTACTCTTCTCCTACCCCCCTAACCCCCCATGTTGCATCTCCTCTCCCTCATATTAAGGAGATCATATGATAGTTGTCTTTCTCCAATTGACTTATTTCGCTAAGCATGATACCCTCTAGTTCCATCCACGTCGTCGCAAATGGCAAGATTTCATTTCTTTCGATGGCTGCATAGTATTCCATTGTGTATATATACCACATCTTCTTTATCCATTTGTCTGTTGATGGACATCTAGGTTCTTTCCATAGTTTGGCTATCGTAGACATTGCTGCTATAAACATTCGGGTGCACGTGCCCCTTCGGATCACTACGCTTGTATCTTTAGGGTAAATACCCAACAGTGCAATTGCTGGGTCATAGGGTAGTTCTATTTTCAACATTTTGAGGAACCTCCATGCTGTTTTCCAGAGTGGTTGCACCAGCTTGCATTCCCACCAACAGTGTAGGAGGATGCTCCGCATCCTCGCCAGCATCTGTCATTTCCTGACTTGTTAATTTTAGCCATTCTGACTGGTGTGAGGTGATATCTTATTGTGCTTTTGATTTGTATTTCCCTGATGCCGAGTGATGCGGAGCACTTTTTCATGTGTCTGTTGGCCATCTGGATGTCTTCTTTGCAGAAATGTCTATTCATGTCCTCTGCCCATTTCTTGATTGGATTATTTGTTCTTTGGGTGTTGAGTTTGCTAAGTTCTTTATAGATTTTGGACACTAGCCCTTTATCTGATATGTCGTTTGCAAATATCTTCTCCCATTCTGTCAGTTGTCTTTTGGTTTTGTTAACTGTTTCCTTTGCTGTGCAAAAGCTTTTGATCTTGATAAAATCCTAATAGTTCATTTTTGCCCTTGCTTCCCTTGCCTTTGGCGATGTTCCTAGGAAGATGTTGCTGCGGCTGAGGTCGAAGAGGTTGCTGCCTGTGTTCTCCTCAAGGATTTTGATGGATTCCTTTCTCACATTGAGATCCTTCATCCATTTTAAGTCTATTTTTGTGTGTGGTGTAAGGAAATGGTCCAATTTCATTTTTCTGCATGTGGCTGTCCAATTTTCCTAACACCATTTATTGAAGAGGCTGTCTTTTTTCCATTGGACATTCTTTCCTGCTTTGTCGAAGATTAGTTGACCACAGAGTTGAGGGTCTATTTCTGGGCTCTCTATTCTGTTCCATTGATCTATGTGTCTGTTTTTGTGCCAGTACCATGCTGTCTTGATGATGACAGCTTTGTAATAGAGCTTGAAGTCCGGAATTGTGATGCCACCGACTTTGGCTTTCTTTTTCAATATTCCTTTGGCTATTCAAGGTCTTTTCTGGTTCCATATAAATTTTAGGATTATTTGTTCCATTTCTTTGAAAAAAATGGATGGTACTTTGATAGGAATTGCATTAAATGTGTAGATTGCTTTAGGTAGCATAGACATTTTCACAATATTTATTCTTCCAATCCAGGAGCATGGAACATTTTTCCATTTCTTTGTGTCTTCCTCAATTTCTTTCATGAGTACTTTATAGTTTTCTGTGAATAGATTCTTAGTTTCTTTGGTTAGGTTTATTCCTAGGTATCTTATAGTTTTGGGTGCAATTGTAAATGGGATTGACTCCTTAATTTCTCTTTCTTCTGTCTTGTTGTTGGTGTAGAGAAATGCAACTGATTTCTGTGCATTGATTTTATATCCTGACACTTTACTGAATTCCTGTACAAGTTTTAGCAGTTTTGGAGTGGAGTCTTTTGGTTTTTCCACATATAGTATCATATCATCTGCAAAGAGTGATAGTTTGACTTCTTCTTTGCCAATTTGGATGCCTTTAATTTCCTTTTGTTGTCTGATTGCTGAGGCTAGGACTTCTAGTACTATGTTGAATAGCAGTGGTGATAACGGACATCCCTGCTGTGTTCCTGACCTTAGCGGAAAAGTTTTCAGTTTTTCTCCATTGAGAATGATATTTGCGGTGGGTTTTTCATAGATGGCTTTGATAATATTGAGGTATGTGCCCTCTATCCCTACACTTTGAAGAGTTTTGATCAGGAAGGGATGCTGTACTTTGTCAAATGTTTTTTCAGCAGCTATGGAGAGTATCATATGGTTCTTGTTCTTTCTTTTATTAATGTGTTGTATCACATTGATTGATTTGCGGATGTTGAACCAACCTTGCAGCCCTGGAATAAATCCCACTTGGTCGTGGTGAATAATCCTTTTAATGTACTGTTGAATCCTATTGGCTAGTATTTTGGCGAGAATTTTTGCATCTGTGTTCATCAAGGATATTGGTCTGTAGTTCTCTTTTTTGATGGGATCCTTGTCTGGTTTTGGGATCAAGGTGATGCTGGCCTCATCAAATGAGTTTGGAAGTTTTCCTTCCATTTCTATTTTTTGGAACAGTTTCAGGAGAATAGGAATTAGTTCTTCTTTAAATGTTTGGTAGAATTCCCCCGGGAAGCCGTCTGGCCCTGGGCTTTTGTTTGTTTGGAGATTTTTGATGACTGTTTCAATCTCCTTAATGGTTATGGGTCTGTTGAGGCTTTCTATTTCTTCCTGGTTCAGTTGTGGTAGTTTATATGTCTCTAGGAATGCATCCATTTCTTCCAGATTGTCAAATTTGTTGGCGTAGAGTTGCTCATAGTATGTTCTTATAATTGTCTATATTTCTTTGGTGTTAGTTGTGATCTCTCCTCTTTCATTCATGATTTTATTTATTTGGGTCCTTTCTCTTTTCTTTTTGATAAGTCTGGCCAGGGGTTTATCGATCTTATTAATTCTTTCAAAGAACCAGCTCCTAGTTTCGTTGATTTGTTCTATTGTTTTTTTGGTTTCTATTTCATTGATTTCTGCTCTGATCTTTATGATTTCTCTTCTCCTGCTGGGTTTAGGGTTTCTTTCTTGTTCTTTCTCCAGCTCCTTTAGGTGTAGGGTTAGGTTGTGTACCTGAGACCTTTCTTGTTTCTTGAGAAAGGCTTGTACTGCTATATATTTTCCTTTCAGGACTGCCTTTGTAGTGTCCCACAGATTTTGAACCGTTGTGTTTTCATTATCATTTGTTTCCATGAAATTTTTCAATTCTTCTTTAATTTCCTGGTTGACCCATTCATTCTTTAGAAGGATGCTGTTTAGTCTCCATGTATTTGGGTTCTTTCCAAATTTCCTCTTGTGATTGAATTCTAGCTTCAGAGCATTGTGGTCTGAAAATATGCAGGGAATGATTCCAATCTTTTGATAACGGTTGAGACCTGATTTAGGACCAAGAATGTGATCTATTCTGGAGAATGTTCCATGTGCACTAGAGAAGAATGTGTATTCTGTTGCTTTGGGATGAAATGTTCTGAATATATCTGTGATGTCCATCTGGTCTAGTGTGTCATTTAAGGCCTTTTTTCCTTGTTGATCTTTTGCTTGGATGATCTGTCCATTTCAGTGAGGGGAGTGTTAAGGTCCCCTACTATTATTGTATTATTGTTGATGTGTTTCTTTGATTTTGTTATTAATTGGTTTATATAGTTGGCTGCTCCCACGTTAGGGGCATAGATATTTAAAATTGTTAGATCTTCTTGTTGGACAGTTCCTTTGAGTATGATATAGTGTCCTTCCTCATCTCTTATTATAGTCTTTGGCTTAAAATCTAATTGATCTGATATAAGGATTGCCACTCCTGCTTTCTTCTGATGTCCATTAGCATGGTAAATTCTTTTCCACCCCCTCACTTTAAATCTGGAGGTGTCTTCGGGTTTAAGATGAGTTTCTTGTAGGCAACATATAGATGGGTTTTGTTTTTTTATCCATTCTGATACCCTGTGTCTTTTGATTGGGGCATTTAGCCCAGATATGAATTTAGTGCCATTGTATTGCCTGTAAGGTGACTGTTATTGTATATTGTCTCTGTTTCTTTCTGATCTACTACTTTTAGGCTCTTTCTTTGCTTAGAGGACCCCTTTCAATATTTCCTGTAGAGCTGGTTTGGTATTTGTGAATTCTTTCAGTTTTTGTTTGTCCTTGAAGCTTTTAATCTCTCCTACTATTTTCAATGATAGCCTAGCTGGATATAGTATTCTTGGCTGCATGTTTTTCTCATTTAGTACTCTGAATATATCATGCCAGCTCTTTCTGGCCTGCCAGGTCTCTGTGGATAAGTCTGCTGCCAATCTAATATTTTTACCATTGTACGTTACAGACTTCTTTTCCCGGGCTGCTTTCAGGATCTTTTCTTTATCACTAAGACTTGTAAATTTTACTATTCGGTGACGGGGTGTGGACCTATTCTTATTGATTTTGAGGGGGGTTTTCTGAACCTCCTGGATTTTGATGCTTGTTCCCTTTGCCATATTGGGGAAATTCTCTCCAATAATTCTCTCCAATATACCTTCTGCTCCCCTCTCTGTTTCCTCTTCTTCTGGAATCCCAATTATTCTGTTGTTTCATCTTATGGTGTCACTTATCTCTCGAATTCTCCCCTCGTGGTCCAGTAGCTGTTTGTCCCTCTTTTGCTCAGCTTCTTTATTCTCTGTCATTTGGTCTTCTATATCGCTAATTCTTTCTTCTGCCTCATTTATCCTAGCAGTCAGCACCTCCATTTTTTTTTAAAGATTTTATTTATTTATTTGTCAGAGAGAGAGAGAGGGCGAGAGAGCAAGCACAGGCAGACAGAATGGCAGGCAGAGGCAGAGGGAGAAGCAGGCTCCCTGCTGAGCAAGGAGCCCAATGTGGGACTCGATCCCAGGACACTGGGATCATGACCTGAGCCGAAGGCAGCTGCTTAACTAACTGAGCCACCCAGGCGTCCCAGAGCCTCCATTTTTGATTGCACCTCATTAATAGCTTTTTTGATTTCAACTTGGTTAGATTTTAGTTCTTTTATTTCTCCAGAAAGGGCTTTTATATCTCCCGAGAGGGTTTCTCTAATATCTTCCATGCCTTTTTCGAGCCCAGCTAGAACCTTGAGAATCGTCATTCTGAACTCTAGATCTGACATATTACCAATGTCTGTATTGATTAGGTCCCTAGCCTTTGGTACTGCCTCTTGTTCTTTTTTTTGTGGTGAATTTTTCCGCCTTGTCATTTTGTCCAGATAAGTGTATATGAAGGAGCAAGTAAAATACTAAAAGGGTGGCAACAACCCCAGGAAAATATGCTTTAGCCAAATCAGAAGAGATCCCAAATCGTGAGGGGGGAGAAAGGGGATAAAAAGAGGTTCAGAAAGAAAAAAAAAAAAAAAGAAAAAATTAAAAAAAGAAAACCAATAAAGAAAAAATATAAAAAGGAAAAATATATATATATTAGATAAACTAGTTAAAAAACATTAAAAAAGAAAAGGGTAAAAGTTAAAAAAATTTAGCAGAAGAAAAAAAAATTGAAAAAGAAAAAAAAATTAACCGCAAGGCTAAAGAATCATGGGGAGAAAGCCATGAGTTCCGTGCTTTGCTTTCTCCTCCTCTGGAATTCCGCTGCTCTCCTTGGTATTGAAACTGCACTCCTTGGTAGGTAAACTTGGTCCTGGCTGGGTTTCTTGTTGCTCTTCTGGGGGAGGGGCCTGTTGTAGTGATTCTCAAGTGTTTTTGCCCCAGGCGGAGTTGCACCGCCCTTACCTGGGCCGGTCTGAGTAATCCGATCGGGTTTGCTTTCGGGAGCTTTTGTTCCCTGAGCGCTTTCCGTAGAGTTCTGGAGGACGGGAATGAAGATGGCGGCCTCCCGGTCTCCGGCCCGGAGGAGCCGAGAGCCCGGGGCCCCACTCCTCAGTGCGCCCTCAGAGAACAGCGCCCAATTACTCCCGTCACCCTGCCTCTGGCCGCGCTCTGAGCTGACCGAGCCTGCGACCAGTTCAAGGTAACCCCGAGCTTAGAGCTTACTCCTCGGCTCTGTCTCTGTAGCCGGCTTCCCTGTTCTAATACCTGTAAGCTCTGCGACACTCAGACACCCCCGATCCTTCTGTGACCCTGCGGGACCTGAGGCCACGCTGACCCCGCGGGGGCTTCACCCCGGTTAAGCCTCTGGAGCAATGTTCCTCAGCGGAACAGACTTTTAAAAGTCCTGATTTTGTGCTCTGTTGCTCCGCCGCTTGCCGGGAGCCGGCCCCTCCCCCCGCGGTCTATCTTCCCGTCGCTTTGGATTCACTTCTCCGCCAGTCCTACCTTTCAGAAAGTGGTTGATTTTCTGTTTCTAGAGTTGCTGTTCTTCTTCTCTTCGATCTCCCGTTGGATTTGTAGGTGTTTGCAATCTTTAGATAAGCTATCTAGCTGATCTCCCGCTACCTGAAGTAGTCTCAGCCTGCTACTTCTCCGCCATCTTGACTCCTCCCCCCACTTTTGACTTTATTTTTAAAAAAAGTTAAAAACATCAAAGCAATAAATGAAATAAAATGTGATCTAGTGCTACCAGATTTTTAATAGAAAATGGCAGCTCTTCTCCATCCCTTCTTATCTTGATTGCTTCTCTGAGGCAACTACTTTTAACTCTTAGCCATTGTTTTCCTAATATCTGCCTCCATATTTCTAAATAACATTTTAAAATACAAGTTGTGTTGGCTCTGGTTCTTAGTAAAATAACTAGAGTGAATTTTGTTATTTGTTAAGAAGAAAACAAATGTATTAAAGGATTTAGGTGGCTTACTGAATTTGGGGGCATTCTAGAGAAAATGGATTGAAGCTGAACTTCTAGAAATAATGTCCCAGACGACACCACAGATTAGCCTGCTGAGGAAACTGTGGCTATTGACCGCAGAACCACACTGCTGGATCCATCCTTAGGAAGCATGCCAGCCAGAGGTCTCTCAGTCAGTGTTCATGTGGGAGCCCATCAAGGCAGCATGTTTATATATGGATGAATGTGTAAACTAGAACTCATTGTGCAGCTCCCCTTCAGCTCACTTCAGCCACCACCCACTCCAGCCCCTCACCAAGTGTTTCCTTTGCTTTCTCACTTCTTTCAAGTATGTATGTGTGGTTGGTGGAATCTAGCTGCAAGCTTAAATGTGAAAAGGGAAGGGTGTTGTTTTCTCACAGACAGCTTGGTGACCCAGTGTGTGGGGTGCATGCTGTCTACTTTTTCCAGTTAATATTAATATTATAGTATATTACTTATATTAATAAATTACTCATAGTTTTTTTTTTTAAGATTTTATTTATTTATTTGACAGAGAAATCACAAGTAGGCAGAGAGGCAGGCAGAGAGAGAGAGAGGAAGCAGGCTCCCCGCTGAGCAGAGAGCCCGATGTGGGGCTTGATCCCAGGACCCTGAGATCATGACCTGAGCCAAAGGCAGAGGCTTAACCCACTGAGCCACCCAGGTGCCCCGCTCATAGTTATTTTTGATGGTCTGATAATTCCACCATCATTGCCGTATCTGAGTCTGGTTCTGACATTTGCTTTGTCTCTTCTTTGTCTCTTCTTTTGACTTTAAGGATGTCTTGTGATTTTAGGTTGAAAGCCAGACATGGTGCACTGGTGAAAGATGCTGCAATAAATAGGCCATTAGCAATGTGGTGGTGAGGTGTGTGTAGGGAGTGTTCTACAGTCCTGTGATCAGGTCCTAGTCTTTTAGTGAGCCTGGCCTGCGAATGTGAACTTCATGCATGCTTCTCAATTCTTCCCTCCTAGGTGTGACAGGGTGGCTAGAGTCAGCTGGAGTTGGCTATTTCCCTTCCCCAAGGTCAGTTAGGCTTTGATAAAACCCTGGCAGATTAGGGTCGACTAAACAGTTTCTCCTAAAGTCAGGTCTTGTTAAGAAAGGAATGCTCCTTTTCTCCTTCTCCTGGAAGCATGAGAAGAATTTTTTCTGATCTTTGCGGTGAGAACCTGGTTGAGCTATAGGAGGCAAAACTCACAAAAGGATGGGGTCCTCTTGCAACTGAGTCCCCCTTAAGTTTTAACTCTCAGACTTGTCCATCTAAGCTACCCCCAATTTATTAATTACTGTTCAGGTTTTCTATCCTCTGGGCACTGGTTCCTGCTGTGGTTTCTACCCTGGTGTGCTGCGATTCTTTGGATCTGTCTGCTTATCTCTCCAATTTTGGGAGAAGCACTTTGCCCTGTGACCTCAATTCTTTGATGGATCTAAGAAGATTTGTTGATTTTTTAGTTTGTTCACTTTTTACTTGTGAGGACAGAGTGATGATTCCAAGCAACTTACATGCCGGAATAGAAACTGGAAGTCCCCTCTTGACAGTTTTGGATGTTCTAAAATATTTCTCTGCCAGAAGATGACCAGTAAAATTAGAAAAACCCCATTCAACGTGGCAGGTTAATTTCATATGTGTTTAGTAGGTTTTATTCGAGAGAGCCTGAAAGACTAGCAATGACATGGGCTTTGGAGTTAGACCTGGTTTGGAAACCTGATGTAACTGATGTCTGCCTGTGCAATTTTGGGACATGTTACTTACCCTCTCTGAGCATCAGTTTTCTAATACATAAAATGGAGGTTGGATTATACTTCTTATAGAATTGCATTACCACTGTTATTTTTATTCCTAATTCAGAGAATGGGAGGCAGCTGGACAGCATTCTTAATTTCTTTTGTGCCCTGCTCTACTAGTTTACTTCTAACAGTAACTGTAACAATAACAGTAACTCTTCTATCTTTCATGTTAAGCCTTCAATGTCATCCTTGTCTCTATATAAAGATAGAATCTATAGGGCTGTGCTGTAGTATTACATTCTTCCATGAGCGTCAAGGAAACCCTGACATAGGCATCTGGCTGAAGATTGTAAATTGGTGATTTCTGTTTCCAGCCAATTTTCTGAGTCACCAGAATAGTTTGAAACTCCCTATATGTTCCATCAGTACTATGTTAAGTAGCATCTGGGTTTCGAAGACCATGTTAGTAGTTAGGACATTACTGAGGTTAGAGTTGGGTTTGGCTACAGGAATTCCACAGCTTCTTTCCACCATGTCTTACTAAGTGAGGTACTTAGACTCCCAGTTCCTCATTATGAAGGTTCTAGGACACACCCCGATGAGTACACTCAGTTTGTTTCTAACAGCCTTTCTTTGGCAGATGAGCTAAAAGGTCAACTGTTAATTAAGGTGGAGCAAAAATGACGTGAGCACTGGCTGAGTCATGGGTTGGGACTTGGAGCACTTCAAAGCTGGAGATGGTTGGATCCAAGTAAGTTGGATCTGTTTCCTCCTGTTGCTATTTCCAAAGGCCCTCATGGAGGAGGGGAGGAAATGAGAACAAGAGGAGAAAGGGCAAAGGATAAGGAGAGGAGAGGGCAAGAGATAAAGAGGAAAGAGAGGTAAGAAGGGAACTGAACTTTGTTGGGTGTTCCTCTCGTATCGGTAGCCATCTTATGCATTTCACGCTATTGCTCCTTAGAGCCATCCTCTAGGGTAGCCATCACTCCTGTTTGTCCAGTATCTGCTTTGTGCCACGTACTGCATGATGGGCCTGGTGATGTAACGATGGATACTTTATTCACATCTGCCTGAACAGGAGGCATTTACAGTCTGGTAGGAACTCTGACATTGAGAGAGTTTCCATACAGAACACTAAGTGCCTTTGGTATGTATAAGGAAGATGGAAGAGTTTTCAGGCTAGAGCAATTAGAATTGCCTTGAAGGAAGGAGGTCTGGAAAGAATAAGGTGTACGTGAAGAGGGTCCTCTAAGTGAAGGGAGAGATCTATGCAAATTCATGAGGACATAGAACATCATCATACAGTTTGTTGTGGCTGGAAGTACAGGAAGTACAGGGAATAGAGGAAAGGAGTGGCCTGATCACGGTGGGTCCTCTGGGCCAGCCCAAGTTGTGGTTTCATGATGAGGGGGGAAATACCACAGCGAAGAAACGACTTGGTATCATCTATCTTTTAGACAGGCTCCTTGGGCAGCATCATGCAAGATGTGTTGGAAGTGGTTGAGAGGGTGATTCCAGAGAAAAGTCTGCTTAAACAGTCTAGACACAGACCAATACATGTCTGAATAAGACACTGCGGGTGAGAAAATTCATGGACTCCAGAGACTATTACAAAACAATAGAACTTAATGACTGATTGGATGGTGGTGGGAAGGATGAGGGAAATATAAGATAATACTCAAACTTCTGGGTAGGGTAATTAGGATCAGAGTAGCCTACTACCTCAAGTTAGAAATTGGTCCTGGCAATCACTCCTTGCTGCCTCTCTACTACAGTTGCCAAGGAAGTAGTGGTGACAAAATTGTTACTATTGGAACCAGTACTGGGGCTGGAACATGTAGATAAGGGTCTAGCTCCTCTTCCTCTGAGTCTCAATATTGGAACATCCTATCTAGATGTGAGATAGAGGGGGAAAGCTGGCCAAGTCAACTTGCCTGTCCAACCACACTCACAAATGAGATGGAAGAGCAAGGAGTGGAGGATACAGAGAATTTAGTTTACACTAATCTCATGCCACCAGTCAATGTGCTTCAGTCTATGTTTTGGATTAGGACCAATCTGTTTTGTAACTTTTCCACTTTGAGTGGGGTGGATGGAAAAGTAGGAGGCAAATGAAAAAAGGAGCAAGAATTTCCTTGTCTATATTCTGGAGAAGAAATAGAGGAGAAACAGGTTTGAGATGGGGAGATGATAATTGTCTCATATATATTTTTTAAAGATTTTATTTATTTATCTGACAGAGGGAGAGAGAGAGAGGGAGAGAGAGTACAAGCAGGAGGAGCAGCAGGCAGAGGGAGAGGGAGAAGCAGGCTCCCTGCTGAGCAGGGAGCCTGATGCAGGGCTCAGTCCCAGGACCCAGGGACTATGACCCGAGCTGAAGGCAAATGCTCAGCTGACTGAGCCACCCAGGTACCCTAATCATTTAATTTTTGACATGCAGAGTCTGACATGATGGTAGAACATCCAGGTAGTAAAGTCCATTACAAAGTTGAGACTAGGATTCTAGAGTTTGGGAGGGAGGTCTGGGCTAGAAAAATGGGTTATGGTATTATCAGAAAACAAGTGATAGTTGAAATCTTGTCTGTGGTTGACAACAGAGGATGAAGAGCAAACACCAGGAGCATGAAATTTAAGGGACAGGTGAGGAAGTCTGCTTGAGAAGGTGAGTGCTGAGAAATTGACAGGTAGGAGAAAAACCTGGAGAGTGTGAGGTCTAGGAAGCTACAGGAAGAAAGTCCTCAAGAAGAGCTGTCAGTAGGGTGTAAGGACAGGAAAGGAACACTAGGAGAATGCCCTGGAACAGCTATGAAGAAAAGGTGGAAAGAGTAGAAAGGCATTTTCAAGCTGCCATAAGAGCACGCCTAAAAATGGAACCCCATCAATCATGCCAGTCCCTATGAAAATGCCGCTTCAGCACCAGTCAACTGTCAGATTGCTAGGATTGGGGATTTGCTGGGTGACTGTGGTGGAAGGACAAAAGGACCATGAGCCAAAAGTGTTGGGCTCCCATTCAAAAAGAAAGGAAGACATTTCAGGTGGGATGGGAAGACCCTAACAGGCCGCAGAGTTCAAGCGACTGCCATGAGGTCTCTGTGCAATAAGAGAGTGGTGCAAAGGCAGGAAGATGAGGAGGCAGTGGTTTATAGACTGAAATGTTGGGGTTTAAAGTTTCAGATGCAAAACTGCTCCTCGGGATGACAAGGGCCACCGTAGTCATGGGAGTCGATTGTAGAAGGGGGAGGGAATTGGAGTTTATTATCATTGAGGCTTGGGACTAAGAGGCTAGGGTTTAGAGGTGCTTCCATGTGGAAACTGAATTCATTTAAGATGATAGCAGATCTAAGGTGGAGAGGAAGACAACCAGTATCAAAGTATTCATTGAATGCAGAAGCGTGATGCTCACTTTGGTGGATTATTAATTAGAAGAGTAGAAGGAGGACTAACAAAATGGCTGGATCTTAAGAAAAAGGGATTTGGTATGGAGGGAAAAGGAACATCTTGAGAGCATTTTTAGAGACTTAAGAGAATGCTGATACTACCTTTGGTGTCCCTTTAAGGGAATGAGCACCCTCCGTGAAAAAGGGAATGAATATCTTCAGGGAAGAGACAGGATTCAAACAGTCAAGGAAGTAGAGAGAACATTACAGAAGGAGGATGTCATCCCGGAGGCGCCTTATATTACGTATGTGTTTTCTGTTTCACCGACTTTTTTTTCTATTATTATTAATATATTGTTTAAATTATTATGGCTCTAGAATAAAATTTAATTTCTGGTGTTTGAAGTCCAACTTCGTTGCCCTTTTTTCCCCTTCCAAGTTTCTTAGTTATTTTCACTTAATAAAATTATTTCACTGTTATTCAAACAGATTTTGAATAAATGTATATAGTGGACCTTTGAACAACCCAGGTTTGAATGGCACAGGTCCACTTACGCTTGGATTTTTTCTTCTTTCCCTGTGAAAAGCTTTATTGTTTTCATTGGATCCATGGCTTGGGAGAGGCCTCCAAGGTGGTTAAAAAGCTGCCTGCAGGGGGAACCTCAGGCAGAAGCCCTGGCACTGTGAGGGATGCCAGGGGGCCCCTCAAAGCCTGCTAGGCTCCTGAGGCTCCTGGGTGTGATTGAGGGTGAGCCTTTCCAAGAGATACTCATCCAGCCCAGCCTGGGGACCAAGCCTGTGGAGTTCACCAGGTGGTCACCATCTTCTTGATGAGTTGCGCCTGCTCACCCAGGAAGTTCTCCAGGAAGCTACAGAGATGAGGGTCTCCGTGAGTGGAACCCAGGACATGCAGATCCAAGAGGGCCTGCTTCAGGTTCTTCCCCAGGACCATGTGGATTCCATGGAATCCACGGCTTTATCCCATTCATCTTGGAACAGCTTCTGCATGTCCTGGAAAAGGGCGCAGCCCTGGGCTGGTTTTGCATCTTCAAAGGATGCTGCCTGTCCTCATTTTTTCTCCTCTGCCAACTCTCAGAAGAAGTGGTCCACGCCCTCCAGAGCCAGATCTTCATGGTCAAAATAGAAACCCAGGGAGAGAAATGCGTAGGAGGCCTGCAGATGCATGTTGACCAAGCGGCTGATGGCAGCTTCCACCTCAGTGGAATAATTCTGATGCATCTGGGAGCTCATGGTTGCTCAGCAATAAGGAGCTAAGCTCAGAAGGTGGTATTGACTGGTTCCAGAGGCAGAGGATGGCTGAGAAGATGGCTCTAAAGGTCATGACTGGAAAAGAGGTTGGAGGGTGGTTGGAGGCTGAAAGAAGGGGTGTCCCTGGGTCTGTTCTGTCCAAGCACGTTTGAAGCTACAGACAGATCTGGAGGACCATCAGGACCACTGCCTCTACAAGGATTTTTTACAATGTAGTGCTGTAAATGTAGTTTCTCTTCCTAGTGATTTTCTTAATAACATTTCTCTTCTTCACCTCACTTTATTGTAAGAATATGGTATACAGTACGTGTAACATACAAAATACAGTGTTAATTGACTATGTTATCAGTAAAGCATCAGTCAACAGTAGGCTCTCAGTGGTTAAATTCGGGGGAAGTCCAAAGTTCTGTGCAGATTTTTGATTATATGCCGGAATTGGTCCCCTAACCCCCAGGTTGTGCAAGGGTCAACTGTACTTTAATTTGGATCTAATTGATACCCTCACCTTTTGTTGTAGGTCTAGTTCTCTGGGAAGCAGACTCTGAGAAGATTTGCATGTAATAGGTTTATGAAGAAGTCCCTTGTGGGCTCGGGTAGGAGGGGGTTTGTGCCTGGGTGGCTTAGTCAGAAGAGTGTGTGGCTCTTGATCTAGGGGTTGTGAGTATAAGCCCCACATGGGGTGTAGAGATAAGTTAAGTAAATAAAACTTAAAAAAAGTACCTCCCTGGGTATGAAAGAAGTGAGACTAGGCAGAGCAAGGGGTTGAGCTGTAATAAAGTCATGGACCGGTGCCTCAGCTGACTCCAGAAAGTTCTGGGAATAGGATGGAACTTCATAGTTGACCCAAATTGAGGCAAAGGGGTCCAGGCCTTTGTCAAACTTCCTCCCCAACCACTGAGCAGTCACCTGAGAACTACCTTGAAGAGAAAGCCGCTTTCTTCAGATGAAGGAGGTTCCTCGAGAACAAGCAGGTAGGAGCTGTAAGTAGCCAACACTCTTGGCAACTAAAGGAATGAGTGTGTTGGTTCTGAAGTGGGAAATCTGGATGGCACATCCCAGCATCCACATCAATAAAATGGGAGCATATTGTGTCTTCTCATTTATTCAAATCTTTTTTCCAGGGATTTTCAAAGATTCAAATAATCACAAGAGCTTACAATTTTTTATTTTCACATATGCCTTCCACACTGCTTGTTAAATTTATTACAGGTTATTTTGTATTTTGTGTTGGAATGTTGAATAAGAACTTTTCCCATTAAGAACATCTAGTTGAGGGACGCCTGGGTGGCTCAGTGGGTTAAGCTGCTGCCTTCGGCTCAGGTCATGATCTCAGAGTCCTGGGATCGAGCCCCGCATCGGGCTCTCTGCTCTCTAGGGGAGCCTGCTTCCTCCCCTCTCTCTGCCTGCCTCTCTGTCTGCTTGTGATCTCTCTGTCAAATAAATAAATAAAATCTTTAAAAAAAAAAAAAAAAGAACATCTAGTTGAAAATTAGCAAGTCAGGAAATGACAGATGCTGGCGAGGATGCGGAGAAAGGGGAACCCTCCTACACTGTTGGTGGGAATGCAAGCTGGTGCAACCACTCTGGAAAACAGCATGGAGGTTCCTCAAAATGTTGAAAATAGAACTACCCTATGACCCAGCAATTGCACTGTTGGGTATTTACCCTAAAGATACAAGCGTAGTGATCCGAAGGGGCACGTGCACCCGAATGTTTATAGCAGCAATGTCTACGATAGCCAAACTATGGAAAGAACCTAGATGTCCATCAACAGACGAATGGATAAAGAAGATGTGGTATATACACACAATGGAATACTATGCAGCCATCGAAAGAAATGAAATCTTGCCATTTGCGACGACGTGGATGGAACTAGAGGGTATCATGCTTAGCGAAATAAGTCAATTGGAGAAAGACAACTATCATATGATCTCCTTAATATGAGGGAGAGGAGATGCAACATGGGGGGTTAGGGGGGTAGGAGAAGAGTAAATGAAACAAGATGGGATTGGGAGGGAGACAAACCATAAGTGACTCTTAATCTCACAAAACAAACTGAGGGTTGATGGGGGGAGGGGGGTTGGGGGGGTGGGATTATGGACATTGGGGAGGGTATGTGCTATGGTGAGTGCTGTGAAGTGTGTAAACCTGGCGATTCACAGACCTGTATCTGGGGATAAAAATATATTATATGTTTATAAAAAATAAAATTAAAAAAAAAAGAGTATGTTAGGATTCTCCAAAGAAATAGAAAAAAAAAAAAAAGAACATCTAGCTGGGTTATTCCTTGTATGTAAAAACGGTGTGTATGGATTACTCTATTTATTTATTCTATGTTTTCGGCTTTATTATAATTGACACAATAACACATATTTAAAGTGTATACTTTGATGAGTTTTTAAATTTAAATTCAACTATGGACTCTGAAAAACAATATGAGGGTTTTGAAGGGGTAGGGGTGGGAGGTTGGGGGAACCAGGTTGTGGGTATTAGAGAGGGCACGGATTGCATGAAGCACTGGGTGCGGTGCAAAAACAATGAATACTGTTACACTGAAAAGAAATAAAAAATTAAAAAATTTTCTAAAAGTTCAATTAATTAACATATAATGTGTGATTTGTTTCAAGAGTACAGGTTTGTGATTCATACTTCCATGAGTTTTGGCATATATATTCCTTTATAAAAACACCATCGCCCCCGAAGATTCCTTATATCCCTTCGTCAGCCATTCCTCCCTAGTGTCAGCTCCTGGCTGGAGACAACCACTCGGCTAGTTTCTGGCGCTATAGATAGTTTATATTTTTGAGAATTTCTTATTAATGGAATCACAGAGTACCTATACTTTTTTGCTTGTCTTCTCAGCATAGTTACATGGAAATTCATCCATGTTGTTTGTGTATCAATAATTAGTTTCTTCTCATTGCTGTCTAGTATTCAATCATATGGATAGACCACACTCTGTTTATCTATTTGCCAGACGATGGATATTTGCTTGTTTCCAGTTTGGGCCAATTATAAATAAAGCTGCTGTGAACATCTGTGTACAATGTGTACAATAGACATACGATTTCTTTTCTCTTGGGTAAACGTTTACAAGTACAATGGCTGGATCATAGGGGAGGTATGTGTTTAACTTTTTCTTTCTTTTTTCTTTTCTTTCTTTTTTTTTTTTTAGCAAATGGCCTGTTTTCCAAACAATTTTCAAAATGATCATATCCTTTTACATTCTCAACATGAGTAAATGAGAGTTTCAGTTCTTCTATATCCTTTGCCAGTATTCAGTGTGGTAAGACTTTTTAACGACCAGTGATGTTGATCATCTTTTCACGTGCCTATTGTATTTATTTTTACAGATCTAATTTAATTCTGATAATATCTAAAAGATATTTATTTAGTTCGGTTTTTTAATGACAAATAAGTCATGTGTAAGTTATGCTGTTTATTTCCTTTTAAAGATACTGTCTGAGTTCTTTTGGGGGGGGGGACTCAAATAATAGTGGTATCTTCAGCTTTACCCTGAATAACATAGTAAGTTTCAAGTCACATGATACTATCAGCATTAGAATATTTAATTCTTTCAATCTCCTTGCTTCTATCCAAATTTGCTAAGATTTTTGTTAAGCAGTTTACCCTTGGGGTGCCTGGGTAGCTCAGTCAATTAAGCGTCCAACTCTTGATCTCTCAACTCAGGTCTTGATCTAGGGGTCATGAGTTCTTTAAAAAAAAAAAAAAAAAGAAATTTGCCTTTAAATTACATTTTTTCACATTTTTGAAATAATTATATATCTGCTTTTAAGGTATAAAAATAGAAAAAATGGAAAAAACTATATACTATTTTCTAATTTTTTTTGTAGATGTAAACTTTAATGAACATTTTCCTATGTAGTATCATTCTATAACTTTATGATTAAAAGCTGCATAGTATTTTATTTTATAGAGGTACTGTAATTTAGTTGGCCAGTCTTCTATTATAAAACATAATGTTATTTACACTTTCTCTTTTGTTACTATAAATTTTGTTGAGATAAATATTGTTCTAAATTAAATCTTGGTGTACATGTAGCCCTATCCAGCTAAAATTTCTAGATGTGCAATGCTAGGTCAGAGTCTGAATATTTCTAAGGCTTTAATATTTACTATAACATTTTTCTCAAGAAAGTTAGTAGCCATTTACAGTTTACCAAAATTTTAATCTGCTCTTATAATTTGATGGATGACCAGTGCTGCCTCATGTGCTGTGAACATTTGCTTTAGTAATTTTCATTTGCCATTGGTTATACGGATCATTTTATTTATTTTTTTAAAGACATTTATTTATTTACTTATTTGAGAGAGTGAGAGAGACAGAGACACAGAGCTTGGGGAGGAACAGAGGGAGAGGGACAAGCAGACCTCTGCACTGAGTGTGGAGCCCAAAGTGGGACTTGAAATCATGACCTGAGCTAAAATTAAGAGTCAGATCTCAACTGACCAAGCCACCCAGGCATCCCTGATTATGTTGATCATTTTATTTTTTAATTTAATTTAATTTTTTTCAGTGTTTCAAAATTCATTGTTTATGCACCACACCCAGTGCTCCATGCAATACGTGCCCTCCATAATACCTACCACCAGGCTCACCCAACCCCCTACCCCCCTCCAAAACCCTCAGTTTGTTTCTCAGAGTCCACAGTCTCTCATGGTTTGTCTCCCCCTCCAATTTCCCCCAACTCACTTCTCCTCTCCATCTCCTAATGTCCTCCGTGTTATTCCTTATGCTCCACAAATAAGTCAAACCATATGATAATTGACTGTCTCTGTTTGATTTATTTCACTCAGCATAATCTTTTCCAGTCCTGTCCATGTTGATACAAAAGTTGGGTATTCATCCTTTCTGATGGAGGCATAATACTCCATAGTATATATGGACCACATCTTCTTTATTCATTTGTCTGTTGAAGGGCATCTTGGTTCTTTCCACAGTTTGGCGACTGTGGCCATTGCTGCTATGAACATTGGGGTACAGATGGCCCTTCTTTTCACTGTATCTGTATCTTTGGGGTAAATACCCAGTATGCATTGATCTTTTTTCTTTTTTTTTAAGATTTTATTCATTTGACAGACAGAGATCACAAGTAGGCAGAGAGGCAGGCAGAGAGAGGAGGAAGCAGTCTCCCTGCTGAGCCGAGAACCCAATGCAGAGCTCGATCCCAGGACCCTGGGATCATGACCTGAGCCGAAGGCAGAGGCTTTAACCCACTGAGCCACCCAGGTGCCCCTACACTGATCGTTTTAAATGTGTGTTTCACTTTTTGTTTTCAATTTTACTTCTGTTTCCTTTCTGTTTTGTTATATGTAGAGTTAATCCTTATCATTTGTGGATTCTGTATTTGCAAACTCACGTACTGAGTAAATTGGTTTGTAAACTCAAGGTCCACATGTGTGGCATTTTTGCAGTCATACACACACTTGCACCGAGCAGTGAAAATTTTGAGTTGCCTGACATACATGTTTCTGGCTGAGGCCAAAAGGAGGACTGTCTTTTTGTCTCAGCTCTCATTTTGTAAACAGGAGTACTTTACATGGTCTATGTAGTACCATGGTTTTGTATTGTTGTGTCTTTTGGTGGTGATTTCGTCATTTGAAATGATCTCCAAGCACAGCATTGAAGGGCTTTCTGGTGTTCCTAAGTATAAGAAGGCTATGATGTGCTTCACGAAGAAAATACTGTGTTAGACAAGCTTCTTTCAGGTATCGGTTATGGTGCTATTGGCTGCAAGTTCAAAGTTAATGCATCAACAATATATATTTAAAAGGTCTCTTTAAGCAGAAAAAAATAAAGTTATGTATTGATCAATGGATATAAACATTGTGACCAGAAGCTTGTAGGAACCTAACCCTATATTTGCCCTAGGAGCAGTGGTTCAGTATTTGCTAATTCAGTGTTTTTTGAGGACTTTGAAAACATAACCGCTGCCAATAATGAGAATTGACTGTACCATGTTTTCTATGGATTTTCCCTCCATGATTTAGAAGGTCTGCTCTCAGCTCATTATCATCTTTGACCCCTTCTGAGCACTTATTTCCCAGAATCACTTGCCATCCGGGTTCCAGTTCAGGGTCTACTGGTGAAAAGTCATCATGTGAGGTTAGGAAGGTGAAGAGAAGGAAAAGACATCTGTTCCCCACCACCCAGCGGCAGACTGTTACATGGGCAGATGGTGACATTCTGGTTTCTGTGTTACATGAAGCCTGCAGCAGCTTCCCAGGGAGACCTTGCAAGGTGCCTGCTTTGATGCTTCACTGGGCTGAATCATTAAAAAAATCATCCTTTCCCAACAGTGTACCACAGTCATCTTGACCTCTGCTTCCTTCAATCTTCCAACAATTCTCTAAGCATCCAGTTCTCTGTTGCATTCCTTATGGAAATACTAGACTAGTTTTTGTTTTCTTGACTGAAGCCTGACTAATGCAGTTTTGATACTGGAAGAGAGTGCCTTCTCTCTGAAGGATGAAGGGAGCACAAATATTACATGACCAGACTCCTGGTCTTCATTAGAATCCATGTCCTTCTCTTCATCTTAGGCATACAGCTAAGCAAGATTTCTTGCTTTCCATATGTCTAGGTGGCCTTGTGGGCAGAACGCTTCCCTATCCTTTTCATAACACCATGGACTCTGCTATGAGTCCATGAAATACATTTGCTGTGATACATCACTGATATCATGGGACTCTTTGTCTTAGCAGTTTGCCTATCCTAATACAAATGGTATTTTAAAATGGTATTAATGTCTACTTTTTATATTTCTAAAAATATCCTTGGTTCTATTATCACCAATGATAAGAATTAAACAGTAGTTTTTAATTCTCCCTTTAGTGAGATGAAAGACTGTGCATTTACTTCCATTTACTTCTATTTTTGTTGTTATAATCTGAAATTACATAGAGGTTATACTTAATTTCTTTTGACATTTGCATTCTATCTTATAATCATATTTCCAATAATTATTTAGGCTTCATTCAACACATAACAGGTGTTAATGCTCACCCCTCATCCTTTAACGGCATAAATTAACCTTTATTGAGTTCTTCCTTTGTTGTATGTCTTGGTTTCTGTAAGAAGCCTTCTGCAACTTGTCTTAGGAAAGATACAGAAGGAAGATAACACTTTCAGAGTCCTTGCACAGCTGAGACTGTTTCTTTGTTGTTTTTCTACAGGATTTGACTGAGTCCATAATCTTGATCAACTACCTTACGCCCTTGAAACTGTAATAGTTGACATATCTTTTTTAGCATCTAATATGGTTTTATAGGACAAGATTGAAGTCAGATGGATTTTCTTTCTTTTTAGGAATGCTTATAAGTTTTTTCCTCAAGATCTTGATATTTACAAATACTATCACGTGTATCTATGGGTTGGTTCTTATGATTAACTTTGTTTTGTACTGAGTCCCTTTGAAAGGTTGAAACTTCTGTCAGATATAATGCTAAGTGCTCGATATGTCTACCTTATGACAACACTATGAGGTGACAGCTATTATCCCTCCCAGTTCACAGATGATGAAACTGAGGTTCAAGGATCATAGAAGATCATGAACAGAGTTGGGATAGGAACTTGGGTCTACCTCACTATAGAGCCTGAGCTTCTAGTCACTGTACCACAAATTTTTTTCAAAGGAAAGAAAGATTTCTTTTACTGTATAATCTCTACAATTTTGCTTTTGCTTCCTTGGTTCCTCATGCTCCTTCAGAGACAAACAATTGCCCAGATGGCAGGTCTTTCTTGTTTTATATATGCTAGTTATTATTTTGTCATTCTTTTCTTTTATATTATCATAGAGTTTGGCAAACTTACCCTTCATATTTGGATTATGTTTTCTGTAGCTTTGTGCTTGTTCTTTTCTGATACTAATGCATTTAAATTTTTTAAATAGGATTTTTCACTTTTCATTTTCCCTGCCTCATCAATTTCCTTTTCTATTTCTCTGCCCATTAGCCAGATTCACTGATACCTTAGTCCTTCCTTAGTTTGTTAAAATCTTGTTTTACAGTCTGTTTTCTAGCATTTTCTTCTGTCTCATGTATTAAACAGTGCTCAAGGGTATGCTCTTCCTCTATGCTGAGTACTGTGCTCTCTATCCTTTATGTCTCGGGATGTCTTCAGAGGCCCCATGGTGGTTTTGTAGCCTTTAATGACCCCCTGGTTGGTGGAAGGTCTGTTCAGTGCCCCTGGTTTCCCATAAACAATGGAAGTGGATGCTGTTTAAATCTTCCTCTCAAATCATAAAGAGAAAGGATTGTCAACACAAATGTACATTACCTGTCCAGCAGTACATCACTCTTGGAAGAAAATAGAAACATTTGATGCAGAGGTGGGTCTGGAGAGAGGAAGGGAAGATTTCACTTTTGTTATCATTTCTTTTGTCACAGAGTCATCTTTTGGACCTGCCTCTCTGTTTGGACCAGCCTCTATGCCTGCAGTTTTACCTGGTAAGGTCATGATGTTGTGGTCTTAGAAGGAGAATTTGAGATTTTGGTGTGGATTATGGTGATGGTGGTGGGTCTGGTGGGTAAGTGGTGGTGGTTATTGAACCCCTGTTTTACACTATTCTTGAGGATTGGGGCTATGCCTGCCATATGCAGAAGAATAGCACTAGGGCCCAAAGCATCACAGAATCTTGCTGCCTTCATCAATGGTTCAGCCAAGATAGGCCAGTCAACACAGGTTCTAGAAGAGTCAGTAATGGCTCTGCAGCCACTTGCCTGCCAGCAGATAACAAGATGGTACTATGACCTTGAGCTTGTGCCACATGGTATATTAAGTCTTGGCTCCACCCCTGGGACTCCCATTTCTGGTAAGTCACTCCTCCTTCCTCCATAGGACCTATGCCTAGCTGGCCACAGGATACTGTTGGGCTATCATATGAAGTTAACTGAAGTTAGATAAGTACAACTCCCTACCTCCACCTCTTTATCTCTCTCTCTTTTTTTTTAAGATTTTATTTATTTATTTGACACACACAGAGAGAGATCACAAGTAGGCAGAGATGCAGGCAGAGAGAGAGAGTGGGGAAGCAGGCTCCCTGATGAGCAGAGAGCCTGATGTGGGGCTCATCCCAGGACCCTGAGATCATGACCTGGGCTGAAGGCAGAGGCTTTAACCCACTGAGCGACCCAGGTGCCCCCACCTCTTTATCTCTTTATTCACAACATGTTATCTGTAGGGAATGCAGACGCTTCCCAGACTGGAATGGAATCTCTTTCTCTTTCTCTTTCATTCACTGTTTCATTCCTTCTCTCATCTACATTATTGACCTGCTAGATGCGTATTGGATTTAACCATTCTTTATTAGCCTTGCAGATAGCAGTCATGTTGATGGTGAAGATGGAGGCACCAAAGCCTTTGCTCCAGATGTCAGAACCCTTGGTCTGATGGTGGCAATTGCAGCATGGGCAGCAACACCAGCACTAGACATCTCTTGTTTGCCTTTCCAGGTTCGCTTTCCGTCCTTTCCCAACCTGCTCTGTGTCCTGGGAGGCTGACCCATATGGTCTACTTCAGTGATGTGCGGGAGCCTACAAGAGTTGATAATGTGCATATCCTCCTAACTTCCTGCTTGGTGACCCTAGGAGGAATATTTACACCTTGAAAATTGGCAAACACTACAAACAGGCATACACACACCTACCTCAGAGCTTGTTGTTAAATATTTATTTACCAGCACACCACTGGGGCTCTGTCAGTATATTAATAGATTTCTTTGACCTCTGACTTCTGGTTGGGTTTGGCCTTTGGGAGCCCCTGAAGGGATAAAAGGGCAAGAAGAGAGTGTGGTCCAAATCTTCATTCTTCTGGCTCCATCCCTAACAGGTTCCCACAGGTTGGCTGCCTCTCTCTACAAACACTTCAGCTGCTGTCAGGCACCCTCTTTAAATGTCCATCCTCTCTGGAAACCAGCACTCCTTCCCCTCCTTCGGGAGTATTCTGATCAGATGGGTGCTGGTGGTGCAGCTGGTGAGAGAGTTCACCTGAAGCAGAAGGGAGGAGATAGAAGTTTATTGAATACATTGCAAGGGAGCCGTGGGCAGGAGGGCAAAGGAAAGACCATATGCCATGAGGCAGTGGTGAGGGATTATATTTATACGGTGGAGTGGCCATATAGGGAAGTATGGAGTTTTCCCTTTTTTGGTAACTGTCTGTGCCTGGTTGTAAGCATCCCATTGGTTAGTTAGGGCCTATGGCTATTTGGAGGTGGGTCATTTAATGAGTCTCTCTGCATTCAGCTCAGTGGTCACTGTGGGCCCTTTTGCTTTGTTGAAGTTTCCATTGCTCAAGCCTATTGCTTAAAAGCGGTGTCCACAAGGCCTATGAGAGGTAATGGCTCCCCCAAACTACCTACACCAGTAGTCCCTTCATGATGCCGTTCTCTAACAATGCCCTTGAGTGCATGCCACTTCTTTCCTCCTATGACCCTGACCGGCACAAAACCTAATCACGTTGAGTCAGGTAGGACTACTTACTTGCTTCCTGGGTGAATTTCCTTGTTCTTGCTTGGTCTCAACACCAGTGGTTTTCAGTCACTTTTTAGGCTTTCTTGGGGTATTTTCTTCAAATGAAATCTTATCTGAAAACTCAATGTATACATTAGAGATTCTTGTCTTAAGTGGGGTAGGAGTCTGTCTGCTCCCTATCCTCCACCCTTCAGCTTTCTCTGCCATCATGAATATATATCACTGGAACCTCCAAGGATCCAAGAAGCACAATTTTAATACCACATTTCTAGAAGACAGAGACCATGACTTGAGTTTCCCAGGGCACCTAGAGAGACGTGGGTAAACTACAGGCATAGTTTCAAGCTACCATTTACAGAGTACATACTTATGCCAAGCTCTCTTCTGAGTGCTTTCCATTGGTTTGTTCATGTAATCCTCCCAGCAACCCCGGTGAGGTGAGGGCCTCATTACTTACATTGAATGAGGCAACTAAAGCACAGTGTGGTAAAACTCACTCAGGAGCTCATGGCTGGTGTAGCTTGAGAGTTTAGCTACAGAACTGTGCTCTCGGCACCCTGTATGCTCCCCCAAATATGCTTCTGATTAAATGAGAAGCATGTGGTTTCATGTGTGAGAAAAACCTGGCCTGAGAAGCCAACTGAGGACTGCGCACTGCCCTGTGGGCTTCCTCGGTGGCTTCACACAACCTCCATCTCTGACAGCTCAGTTATGGGGAGACAGCCCCTGACGCAGGAACACAGCGTTACTGCTCTGGAAATGTGGCTGATGAGGGATTGTATCCTCCTCTGGCAACACATTTCTGTGGTGAAGTAATCAATGAAAAAAGGTTTTTTTTTGTTTGTTTTGTTCTGTTTTGTTTTTATAAAGCCTTTAAAATGTTAGTTGTGGGCTCTGGCTTTTGCTCCAATCCAGATTCAGAAAGGCAGGTTCGAGCTTCCTAGGCTGCAGTGGGCTGGGGTGGGTTTTTCCTGAGGAAGGGACGAGTTTGAGACCTTTGAACCACACCCCTTGGGGACTGAACTATCACCACCTGGGAAGTCTTGTTTCTGGGAGTTTCATAGCACCTTTAATCAGGAATGTTAAAAAAACACACACACAAAATAATATAAGCCAAGCATACCCCAGCACAATGTGGGGGTGGTGTAGAAGTCTTAAGTTTCTGATCTGCTGTATATTCGGGAGTGATGTCAAATGTTTTGAGAAACTTTATCCATTTCTCTCAATTAGGAGTTCTCAGAGATGTGAAGACATCAAGAATATCTGAAGAATACACAATCACCCGTTTGTCCTTCCCTCGGGTAGGAAAATAAACTCTTATTAGGGTTTCGGGGAGAAGTCAGGGGGGTAAGACTTGACTTTTAGTAAATGGCAGAAGTGAATGATTACTTCTTGTGAGGGATGAGAGCACATTCTCATATCCTAAGTATTTGGAATTCTAGAGCCTGTGCACTTCCTAGCAGCAGGCCTGGCTATACAAAATGGAAATGAGGGGTCCGTTGCTTAAAATTGTTCAGATTTTCCAGACAGCAACAGCAGAATTTTGAGGTGAGTGCAGGTCTGTCAGAGTGAGGAGGCCTGTGTGGACAGCCACGGAGCAGGCCCTGCCTGGGAGCCGTGACCCACATTTGAGTCCTGGGAAGATGGAGGACAAGCCTCCTATTCCACCAATGGATGCCCGAGAAAGCAATCGTGTGGGGAGTCACCCGAAAGACAGCTGAAGTCAAGCCACTGCTCCCAATATTCTCCTCCTTCCTGCTTGTGCTGAGAACAAGAGTCCCGTGCTCTACCCACTGATCCAGTGTTCATGCCACTATTAGATGAGACCCACTTTCTGGAATAAAGAGGAAAGGATTGGTCTATGCCAGAGGATCATCGCCTTTTTTTTTTTTTTTTTTTTTTCTTAATACGCTTTACTTTTTAGAGCAGTTTTAGGTTCACAGAAGAATTGAGAGGAAGGTACAGAGGTTGTCCATTTACCCCGGCCCCACACACGCAGAGTCTCTGTGACCATCGATAGCCCTCAGCAGAGTTGTCCATGGGTTATAATCAATGACCCTACACTGACACATCATCGTCACCGAGACTCCACAGTACGTTAGTGCCATATGTTCTATGGGTTTGGACGAATGAATAAGGTATGTATCCACCACACAGAATGGTTCCACTGCCCTAAAAATCCTCTGTGCTCTATTTATCCCTCCTTCCTTCTAATGGTCCTTCCCCTTTTCTTGGTGCCATGGACTGCTTCGTTGGTCTGGTGTCATCTTTGGGCATCTTCCCCAAATAAGAATTTTTATACATAAAATACAATAATAATTAAAGGCTGAGGGAGCCCTACAATAAATCGAGTGATGAACACATCACAAAACAAAATCATGTTGGCATTATTTTTCTTCTCTATTAGCACATGAAATTACTAGGTCTAGCAGCGAGTCCAACACCTATAATTTTAAAGGAGTGATGATAAGCATAAATGGTATTTTGAAACATCTGCCGCAACTATAATGTGCAATGAAAACACTGATGATGGAATTACAGCTACTGCTTACACTACTGTGGTTTTATCCATTTATTTTTGGCCCACATTCATAAGGGAAGGAAATGCTGGCTCTCAGAGAGAGGACAATGAAAACAAAGCTGTGACCGTGTTTTCCCGCCCAGCTTCCATGCCCCATGCTGCTTCTTAAGCTCTCGCCTCTCAGCTCCCCATCCCCCTGCCAGAGTCAGCTCTGGGATGCTGGGGTTTGGCACTCCATGTTTCTCCCTGAAAGGTGGCCCCTGTGACGCAGACATTGGCCAAGGAGCAATGAAAAGGAAGATCAGAAGGCTGGAGAAGAAAGCATGTGATAAGGGCTTGCTCGTTGCCTCTGTCAGCCTCAGACGAACAATGGCGTCCCACCCCCGCAGTAGCGGTGGTTGTTCGAGCCTCCAGTTGCTTCCGGAGTCAGCTTCAGGGTCTCCCCTCAGAAATACCTCCAGCCAGCAGTCTCTCCTTGGCTGCCCAAACAAAGCACCCACAGCTGAGTGGCTGAAAACACCAGAAATTCTTTCTCTTACAGCTGCGGGGACTAGAAGATGAACTTGTCCACAGGGCTGTTCTCTCTACAACAGACCGAGGGGAGAATCCTTTCTTCCCTCCTCTGGTCTTGCCAGCAATCTTGGGCCTTCCTTGGTTCACAGGGACATCGCTCCAGTCACAGGGCTGTCTCCTTGTGTGTCTTCATGTTGTCTTCCCTCTGCGTCTCTGTCTCTGTGTCCACATATTCCGTGTCTGTAGACAGTGCCATATTAGATTAGGGCCTTCTGCGTGACCGCATTTTAACTGGATTACCTCAGGAAGGACCCTGTTTCCCAAGGCCAGATTCAGGGTTCCTGGGGATTAGGACTTCCATATATTTTTTTGGAGGGGTACAATTAAATCTTTAATACTTCCCAGAGGTCTGGGTCCCAGTTCTGTGGAAAGCTTCCCCAAACTTCTGTGTTCCTCAGTCCTGGGTTGGGAGCTGTCTCCTGCAGTTATTATTTTTGTGCTATCTAGTGTCTCCTTCTGTCTGTCCTCCAATACCTGCTTAATCGGTTCTTCACATGACCTTCTCTCTGGTAAAATAACTGGTGTGGTTTCATTTTCCTGACCAGGCCCTGCTGGCCTAGACCCCTGTATCTTTAATGTGGTCCCAAATGAAGAGGACCTGATGTCTTAAATAGATATCTGGAAATTATTTTAAGAGAGAAACAGGGATTCTAAGGATTTATAACTAACAAAACTCCGTAAGGCATCTAAAGCTTTTGTACTTTTTTCCTTGTTTTAAACGTCTCGGTTATTCTGTTATTGTGTTCTTGCAAGAGCTGCTTGAAAATGAAGGGGACCCATGAGTCTGTCTGTAGAGGCAGTGAGAAAGGAGACAGAGATGGGATGGTCTTGGATGGGGATCAACCCGGGGGCAGAGATGTGGCAACACTAAAGAGTGAGTGCAAGTGGTTGAGCCCCTGGGTCTGGGGTAGGATGGAAAAGGAGAATATGGTGGCTGGGCCTCAAAACTGGCTCTGGGAATCCCATGGGGGGAAAAGAAAAAACTTTGGTGCTCTTTAATTCAGTACTCCTGCTTCTAGGAATCTCTCCTAAGAAAATCAAACAAAGGAAGTCATGTCTGACCCCCTGAACTCTTTCCAGTCTGTCTGGCCTGTGGGTGTGGATATGAGTCCATTAACGTTGATGTCCACAGTCCTCGGACTCCTTGGCCATCTCAAGCCCCTGCCTCAGAGTCCCGCATTCAGCTCTTAGAGTCCGCTGAAGTGTCTCACATGTGCTAAGTGTCTCACTTGTGCTACTTCCGTCCTGCTCCTGCCTGCTTGGGAAAGTCACGGGCGGGTGGCACTCTACTTCTGCACCATCCGCTCCACCCACGTGAAAAGGCTGCATCTGGGCCATTTTCCAGAGCATGGCAAGCTCTGCTGACATCCCTGCCTCCCTGACTTACAGCCACTGTGTTGTTCACACCTGAACCAGGAAGTGATAGTGCTTGACTCCTGGGTCTCATAAACCCTTCATCCAAAAGTCATTTCCTGTTCCTGTCTGTTCACCCTGTCTCTACAAAAGATGAGAACCAGAGCTTCTGGCCAGCTATGGGACAGACCCCACGTCTTCCATTTCTCTTGTCTTCCCCATCTCTCCTCCAACACCACCTCCCGAAGCCAACACAGACCCACTCTCCACTGTGGGTCATGTCGTGCAGTGAGTCACCTGACAATTTGCCAGCACCTAGCCCTTGGTCTTCCTGTGGCGTCTGGACTCTGAGTGCTAAACGATGTCCTAGAGCCTCCTGCAAGGTAGATGGAGCCAATAACAATTATGAAGACTCCATAACAACATAAAAAAGCACTTGTGATTTCATTTTAAATGATTTAAAAAAAAAAAGTGTACCTTATACATGACTGTGATCTCAGCTACCCCAAAATGGCAATTGCCAATTTGAGGAAGATAAAAGAACCTCGAGTAATTGAAAACCAGTTCAGCCCGGAGTGTTGATAGCATGGATCCATTTTTTCCTTTACCTAGTGTTCCCTTAATTTATCTGTAATGTCATTTACTTAAGAAAAAAAATAACGGTTATTAGCAAAAGATGTGAAACTGCTTGATCCTGCTTTGAGAGCCTCTTGGTACATATCTGAGCTCCAGGACAGGGGCTTGGCCTGACCAGACATATGGGGTTGACCGGATCTTCTCTCTGGGGGCGTTTCCAGCTTGGAATTCTAGAAGCGATCCAAAGAGCCTTCTTGTCTATGGTGGCAACATGCAACCCCAGGGCTTCGAGAGGGAAGAATCATAACACTAAATATGGAGTGTTGGGGACCAATCAGAACATGGACATTTGGAGAACTGCCTCCTTCAGAGCGGCCTCCATCACCCTGCAGTGTGGGGGCGAGAAGCAAAAGCAACTGGGTTGATGGTAAGAGACCGGATCTCTTTTGTTGGCACTGACACTTATTTGTTGTGTGAGTTTAGGGCTCCTTTTCTGTCAGCGAGGGACACCACTGATCACCACTCGGGCTGCCACAGCCCCGCGCCGTGAAGAAATGAATCAGAAATGAATCAGCTTGCTCCTTCTGGTTTGCCTTCACATCTGGGTTTTTCTGTTTGGCTTCTTGATTCACTCTAGGCTTTTCCCCCTAGCTCTGTGGATTGCTCTATGTAATGAAGATGGTGGATCATGGTGGACCATGGGGCAAGCATGGAGGGCCATGCTGGCCTGGCCTGGAGAATACCAAATCTCACCCACTTGGAGTCCGGTTCCTGAACTCATGGCCTCTGACTCCAGGAAGTCCTCCAGATACACATATTGATTGACTTTGATTCCCCATCACTTCCAGCGTGCTTGGCTTGGCATTTTGCCTCACCTGTCTCGCCCTGCCTGTTTGGAGCTCCATGCCTGCCTCTGAACTCTGTATCCCCTACCTTTTATAATTACCCTTTGGCTGCGAATTCTACACTGAGGGTGGGAGCAGGGAACAGATCTGGGAAATCCCCAGCTGTGCTCTCCATCACTCTCCTGGCCCAGGGACCCCGACAGGACACATGGCTTATGGATGAGCCTCTCTGTTGCTCCCTCAGTGAAACAGGAAACATAACACCTGCTCTGTGTCTCTTAACTGAAATTCTGTACTCTTAAACTGGTTCATGGGTGCAAAGTTCTTTAAATACTTTGCAAGCAAGTACCAAATCTTGCTACTTTTTAAAGGAACTGCTAAAGTGCATTGGACACTGTGCCTTCAAGTAGAACGATTTCTGCAGGGACTCCCTCAGAGGACTCCACAGCAGGACGTGAATGTCTTGCTGAGGGCAGGGGCTTGGAATGAGGGGGGCTGGATTCAAGACCTGGTTCTGCCTCATTCCAGGCGTGGGACTTAGGCCTCACGTTTCCTCATCTATAGAATGGGAATGACAGTAACATCTGACTAACAAGGCTGTTCCGAGGACCAAATGAGGTGCTGTGAAAGTGTTACCAAAAAAAAAAAAAAAGCAGTTACCTTAATTATTAGTGCCAAGCACCCGATTATTGTATTAATTACAGTGGAGCAAGGGTTAAAAGGACTTAGAAGACTTGGCCTTGCCCACAGAGATCTCAGGCACAGAAAGAAAATGACCTTGATGACTGTGCAGGCAAGGGGTTCAAGTTAAGGGTTCACGCCAAAGAGTCCCCTCTGGAGGAACTGAATCAGGTGCTCCCCCCGACCCCCCAAGTAGAGACCTCGGGTCCTGCTTTTGGGCCTGAAATCCCAGGCTGGGTCTCTGAGAAGAGCCTCTGCGGCAAACACGCAGGCATGAAGCCCAAGAAGCCGGCTCCACCAGCCCGGGCTAACCAACCACAACCCGTCTAGCACTAGGAGCTCCTGGGAGAAGATTCCTGGGAGAAGTCACCGCTTCCCGGCTCTCCACCCTGGACGCGGGGCAGCGCGCACCGCCTGGCGCCTCGCGGGGCTGGACTGGGCGCCCCTGCACCTGCCGGGCCCCGTGGGAGGGGGACGCGGGGCCAGTAGGCGCCGGCGGGGCGGCCCCTGGCCCGCTGAAGTCCCAGCAAACCGCAGGGAGGGGAGAAGGGGCTGCCAGCAGCCCCCCCCGCGCCCCGGAGTCTGCCGCGGGAGATGAGAAGGAGCAGCTGTGGAATCTCGGGGACGGTGCCCTGGCCTCGTTTCAACGACTCGATTTCCTGAGCTCCTCGCGACCGCCTGAACTTGTTTGCTCACCTGTAATAAATAGATTGTTAAAATTCCATGAAAAAGATAGTAAAGAACTTGCTAATTATTCAATAAATAGTAGCTGTTGTTGTCCCCGTCATCGTCAGCAGCACTGCTGCATCATCTGTGAAGGCTGAGTCAGCCCTTGCTTCACGCTGCGCCAACCGCAGGGCCTCCGCCTGTCCGAGGCTCTTTAGCGCCACCGTCTGGGAGGGGACTGCCATAGCCTCGCTGCCTCGGGGAACCCGGAACCTGCGAGCCAGGGATGGGAGCTGGAGTGGGCTTTCAGGTCACAGTTCCCGCGAAGTTCTTCCCCCTTCCCGCCACCCCCCTGCCTTCGCACCCTATGCTCCTCGTGGATCCATCCAAGAGCTGGATTTCTGCAGATTTCCTTGTCTCCACGAGGACTGCAGGCACTCGCTGGCCCCCAAACTAGACCACCTACCTGGCTGTCCCCTCCTGCGTCTCAGGGAGTCCCAAGAAGAGAGAGACCCCTTCCTGGGGCAATAGGAACTTGGTGGGGGCATTTTTATCACCCAAAGGGGATCCCTATTGACATTTAATGGGGTTGGAGTGATGCTAGACACCCTGGAAAGTGTGGGCCAGTTTTGCACAGCAAAGAATTGTCTTGCATGACTTTCAGACGTCTTGTAGGACATTCATGTAAGCGAAAGGACATTTACTACTAATTACCTGAGCTACGATCTAACTCTGTTTTACGGAAAACAAAGCTTTTTTTCTGTAAGACTTTTTTTTTTTTTAGGTATTTTATCATTGGGGTACGGATACACAACATAAAATTTCCCCTTTTAACTATTTTTAAGGGCTCAGTTCCGTGACATTAAGTACCTTCACAGTGTTGTACAATAGTCACTACTATTTCCAAGACTTTTTCATTACCCCAAACAGAGACTGTACCCCTTAAACAATAGCTCCACGTTTCCCCTTCCCTCAGCACTTTATAACCTCAAATGTACTTTCTGTCTCAGTGAACTTGTCTATTCTAAGGGCCCCAGATAAATGGAATCATATAATGTCTGCTCTCTGCTTCATTAAAAACTTTACCAAGAGTCTCTCCTCTTACTGGGAAACTGCCATCATCAGTGACAAAGCCATGAGTGGTGTTTGAATCATCAATACAATTTACACGTGTCAGTTTGCTGCATTCAACATGGCTGCAAGCACCTGACATTTCAATGTTTCCTGACATCATTATGTCCGCATATTCACATCTTGAAATACATATTATTTTATTACACTTTACTCTCCTTTTTATTCCCAAGTTAAGGCATTATTTTAAAAATATTTATTTATTTATGTTTTTATTTAAAGATTTTATTTACATATGAGAGAGAGAGAGAGCACAAACAGGGGGAGGGACTGGCAAAGGGAGAAGGAGAAGCAGGCTCCACTGAGTAGGGAGCCCAATGCAGGGTTCTATCCCAGGACTCTGGGATCATGACCCGAGCCAAAGGAAGACGCTTAACCAACTGAGCCACCCAGGCATCCCATTACATCTTGAAATACATATTATTTTATTACACTTTTCATTCCTTTTTATTCCCAAATTAAGGCCTTATTTCTATTTATTTATTTATTTATTTATTTCAAGATTTTATTCATCTATTTGACAGAGAGAGAGAGCACAAGCAGGGGGAGCAGCAGAGGGAGAGAGAGAAGCAGGCTCCCCACTGAGCACAGAGCCAGACCTGAGGCTTGATCCTAGGACTCTGACATCATGACCTGAGCCAAAGGCAGATGCTTAACGGACTGAGCCACACAGGCACGCCTAGGCCTTTCTTTCTTTCTTTCTTTCTTTTTTTAAAATTATGTGTTGATAGTGTAAATAAGCTCTTAATTTCATCTTAGGTTAGCAAAGGGTACATTATAAAACATTTATTACAAAAAAGCGCGTTGGGCCCAGTGAGGCTGAGAATCAGGGATTTCTCTCCTGCAGTTGCTGACAGAAGACCAGGTATGAGGGAACAGATCTCTGAAAGTGAACTGTGCTATTGACCAGCCCTGAGTACTGCCTATGCTTATAACCTCATGCAGCCAGCCCACCCCTCAAACTGGAAATCCTCAAATTACCAAGCCGGTGTCTCCTGGGTCACTGTTACAGACTGCTGTGGTCTGGCCAACGCAGCCAGGCAGGGAATTTCACTTCTGTCCTCAACACTAGCCATTGCAATTACTACCATTCTGGAGTTAAGGATGGGCACAGACAGCTGAAACAAATTGCAATCTGACCGTAGCTAGGCTACGGTAAAGCTGGATTTTCAGCATTCAACAAAATGATTAATTCCAGTGTAAGTCCTGGGCCTCTCATGAGTGGGAATTTGGGGCCGCGCTGTGTTCATATCCTTGTTTCAGACTGATCTCCATCTAGTTGGGAGCATCCTGATATCAGATTTCTTCTAAATAAAAAGGCCCAAAAAAGTATAGATACTGTTTCCTAGCCAACTGTTCCTTTAATATTCACACTTCTTTAGATCAGCCCCAAAGTCTTTTTTGAGAGTGTGTAATATCACAAGAGTTGAAATGGGCTAAAATGTGTTGCTAAAATCAATTCTAGGGGCACCTGGGTGGCTCAGTCAGTTAAGTGCCTTTAGCTCAGGTCATGATCCCGGAGTCCCAGGATCAAGCCCTACACCGGGCTCCCTGCACAGCGGAGAGTCTGCTTCTCCCTCTCTCTCCGCTCCTCACCTGGCTTGAGTTGGCTTCTCCCTCTGCTCCTTACCCTGCTTTGGTCCCTCTCAAATAAATATATAAAATCTTAAAAAGAAATGAATTCAATTCTAGAAATTGTAATTATATAAATAATGATGTATACATGTATCTCTGCGAAGTGGAGCCTTGGAGTTTGTGCCCTGTGGTACTGTGAGAAGGGACACCTGAATGACGTTACATTTCCTCCCTGTTCTGGGATTCCTTTACTCAAGGGCTTTCTAGCTCTTCACTTGGAGCTGACGCCACACAAACAAATAAGATCCTTGGCCTCAGGGAGTTGGAAGGCTTACATAAAAGACTGACACACAAAACGTGGCAATGCAGTGTGATGGATGTTTTCTCAGAAGAGGGAGGGAGCAGTCTCCCTGACTCGGAAAAGGACATCTGGGCAGGCTACTCAGAGTAGGGAGCCTAGGGTGCTTTACACACACACACACACACACACACACACACATGCGCACAAACACACACACACACACCTGTCAATCTGAGTGCTTTCACAAATGCTCAGTTGAAACCCCTGTGAGAGCTTTGTGTCATGAAACATAAAAAGACAGCTTGAGGCCGAGAAATGTCAAGGGCTGCGCTCCTACTGTGAATAGATCTAAGCCAGTTTGGTGGTTTGCAATTACGAGGTCTTCGTGGTAGAGATCAGTAGCTTCAAAAAGTTGCAGCGAGGTGAGAGGGCTACGGGCATCCTCCCTTCAATCTTGCTTTCAAGCAGGGTGTGCTCCCTGCAACACATGTATCGGACTGAATTCTGCAATCCATTATCTGTGTGTATTAGCCAGGAGCCCAGAAAGAGTCCTATAATCTATTTAACTCGTGAATTTGAGCAAGTTTCTGCTTTCTGTCCCTTCCTACGTTGCAACAAGTCCTGTCATGACGTTTACAGAGTGGAATGCTCTTTGAGGCACATTTCGGCCAATGTTCTAGTTGGATGAGGAGACACAACCCCTGGCTAATGGCCCATCCCAGATCTGATAAAGTTCAAAGCCCTCGGTGCCAGTCCAAAGGGTATAGAGTCTTCTGAGGTGGCCGCATTATTACCTCCTGTTCATGTAAAGGTGAAGGTGTCTATTCAGTACATATAACTAATCTATGTGTCTTGCACACCACATACCTCATCAATTAAAAAAAAATTTTTTTTTGAGAGAGAAAGAGAGCATGTGCACACAGGATGGGGGGCAGGCAGAGACAAAATCTTAAGCAGGTTCCATGACCAGCACAGAGCCCAATGTGGGGCTCGAACTGAGTTGAAATGAAGAGTTTGATGCTTAACCTACTGAGCCATCTAGGCGCCCCCAAATTAATTTTTGGCATCACTGTACTAGTTAATAAACCCTCTAGTGGGTAAGGAAATAAAAAAAATAATAATAAGTTGTAGTGGTTGCCAGTGCATGGGTTGCTGGTTCTTGATTCGGTAACTGACAAACCCTGGAGGATGTATTTATGGCTAAGGGTAAACCACGGGTTAACTTGCTGCCTCTAAGCTGTAGAATAAAACCAACAAACACAAACATTTATATATCACATTTTCTTTTCCTTTTTTTTTTTTTTTTAGGATTTTATTTATTTCTTTGACAGAGAGAGACACAACGAGAGAGGGAACACCAGCAGCAGGGGAGTAGGAGAGGGAGAAGCAATCCCCCCTTCGAGCAGGGAGCCTGATGCAGGGCTGGATCCCAGGACCCTGGAATCTTGACCTGAGCCGAAGGCAGACATTTAATGACTGAGCCACCCAGGCACCCCTATATCACATTTTCCATGATAAAACATTTTAAAAGTAAGTAAAACAGCTCTCAAACCATAAAACAGCCTGGTGAAAATGCTAAAAGAGTATCTGACTCAGGGGGAACTAAGTTGTGCTGTACCCAGAGGAAACGAGTTCTACGCCTAGCTAGTTGATAGCGAGAATGTATATGATGTAATTAGTAAACACCGGTGAATGTGGGATACATAGGGATATGTTGATTTTTTGTTTTACTTTTTTATTTAAAAAATAATTATAGATCCACAGCAAGTTGCAAAGATAGCATGGAGAGGTGTCTTTAACCAGTTTCCTCCAGTAGTTTCATTTTTTCAAAAAGTTAATTATTTTTATTTTTTTTAACATCTTATTTATTTAAGTAATCTCTACACCACATGTGGGGCTCAAACTCACAACCCTGAGGTCAAGAGGCGTGTGTTCCTCTTACCGAAGTAGCCAGGCACCCCTAAAGTTAATTATTTTTTAAATTTTTCTTTGGGGTCAAGTACAGCTAACATAAATTTTGGCTATTATTTTTTAAAAGATTTTATTTATTTATTTGACAGACAGAGATCACAAGTAGGCCAAGAGGCAGTCAGAGAGAGAGGAGGAAGCAGGCTCCCTGCTGAGCAGAAAGCCTGATGTGAGGCTCGATCCCAGGGCCCCGGGATCATGACCTGAGTCGAAGGCAGAGGCTTTAACCCACTGAGCCACCCAGGCGCCCAAATTTTGTCCATTTTTAAGTGTATAGTTCAGTAGCGTTAAGTACATTCCCATAGTTGTGCAACCAATCTCCAGAGCTCTTTTCATCTTTCAAAACTGAAACTCTGGGACGCCTGGGTGGCTCAGTTGGTTAAGCGGCTGCCTTCAGCTCAGTTCATGATCCCAGCGTCCTGAGATCGAGTCCCACATTGGGCTCCTTGCTCGGCAGGGAACCTGCTTCTCCCTCTGCCTTTGCCTGCCTCTCGGCCTACTTGTGATCTCTCTCTCTCTCTCTCTCTGACAAATAAATAAATAAAATCTTTAAAAACAAACAAACAAAAAAAACTGAAACTCTGTGTCCATTAAAAACCAACTCCTTATTTCCCTTCTCCCCCCTAACCCCTGCCCTCTGGCAACCACTATTCTACTTTCCAACTCTATGAATTTGTCTACCTCGGGTACCCCCGTGAGTGAAATCATACAGTATTTGTATTTTTGCGACCCTGATTCTATATCTTATATGGGTATAGAATGATATGAAAACCAGGAAATTAACTTTGGTACAATGTTTGTATATCACTGGGGCCCATTGTATCACATGTGGAGATTCCTGTAAACACTCCCAGAAACAAGATCTAGAACATTCCACCCACCACCATAAAGGGATAGCCTAGGGTTTTTCTTGCTGTTCTTCTGCAGTCATACCCTCCCCACCATCCCTAACCTTTTGCAACCAGTGATCTCTACTATCTTTACTATTTTATCATTTTGAGAAGGTTCTATACAGTAGCATACACAGATTTTTCTCTCACGCTGTTGTAATTCTAGTGACCAAGCTGATGTTCTGGCTTGGGGAGCAAGGTCAGTTGTTTTTTTGTTTTTGGTTTTTTTTTTTTTTTTTTAAAGATTTTATTTATTTATTTGACAGAGATCACAAGTAGGCAGAGAGGCAGACAGAGAGAGAGAGAGGAGGAAGTAGGCTCCCAGCTGAGCAGAGAGCCCGATGTGGGGCTCGATCCCAGGACCCTGAGATCATGACCTGAGCCGAAGGCAGAGGCTTTAACCCACTGAGCCACCCAGGTGCCCCAAGGTCAGTTGTTTTTAAGGCTGCTTTTTATTCATAGTAATGTGCCCATCACACTAGTAGAGCAGGAGCCTGGGGCTTATATTCCATCTGTTACGGTGGCAGTCATACACACAGCTCATCTACCTGGCTGTGTCTTGCTCTTTATATGTGAACTTAGAAACACCACAGAGGTTAGGACACCTGCATGGCTCAGTCGGTTAAACATCTAACTCTTGATTTCAGCTCAGGTCATATCTCAGGCTTCTGAGATCGGGCCCCACATTGGGCTCTGTGCTAGGCATGAAGCCTGCTTGAGATTCTCTCTCTCTCTCTCCCCCTCTGCCCCTCCCCCCTCACTAAAACAAAACAAGACAAAACACCAGAGTGATTAAGACATAGTCCTGTCACCCTTTAATACTTCTTTGTCAATTCAGTCTTTAAAAAAAGAGTTTTGTCTTCTCTGATGTTCATAGGCATGGGGCTTTGAACAAGTTCTCAGGGGCTGGAAATGAACAGAAACTCTCTCCTTGACCAAACCTTAGCCAGGCTCCTCTGAGCCCTTTTCTCCACCAGTCCTCAACCTTGGTCTATAAAGACTTGAACAAACACAACATTATTTCTAACAGCTCAAGGCCACATCCTTAGGATGACCCTATCCTGCTTAAACTCTGAGAAAAAATTAAAACCTGAGAAAACACAGACTGCCAAAAAAACTTTACTGTTGGTTCCAGCCAATACCTGAAGAAAAGGTGCCATTTCCCAGCCTCTGTTGGTGGGGTTGGGAGTATAAACCCAGATACTTTGCTTCCTGGTTTTTGTAACTTTTCATTTGCCCTAGTCTACTGAGCGCCTCCCTACCTGCCTTCCTATTCCCTCATTCTCCCTTTAAAACACCTAGTCAGGGGCGCCTGGGTGGCTCAGTTGTTAGGTGTCTGCCTTTGGCTCAGATCATGATCTCAGGGTCTGGAACCGAGCCCTGCATCAGGCTCCCTGCTCAGCAGAGAACCTGCTTCTCCCTCTCCCTCTGCTGCTCTCTCTGCTTTTGCTCTCTCTGCATCTGTCTCTCTCTGTCAAATAGATAAATAAAATCTCTAAAAATAAATAAACAAATAAATGAATAAGTAAAACACCCAGTCACCTTTGTACCAATAAAAATTCACTTCAGCTTAGTTCATGCTGCACTTTCCCCTCTACTGCAATCGTGTATTGCTGATGAAAGTCTGTCCCTACCTCTTCAGTCTGGCTTTGTTTATCCTGACAGGATAGAGAGATTACTCAGCTTATCTGCCTCTTTGCAAGCACCATCTTTTCAAACAAAAATCAGTGAATGCAGCATGAAGTGTCAGGCAGGTCTTGGTCCCTTGTCAGTCATAGGAACTGTTGCAAAAATGATTAGCGATATCTAAAACCTGCTTGAATTCCCTGGTAAGACTTTATGAGAAACTATTCAATCAGGAGAAAGGCTGATGTGGGTTTTGAAAAACATGACATCCCCCTCCCCAAATAATTCAGCCATAATTCTAGAGAGACAGATGGCAGCCATTTTGAAAATGGGGTCAACAGTATATTAGTCAGTCCTGGGAGATTTCTGTAACTTGGGAGGTAATGACGGTGTAGAATTTAGTCAAGATTAGGGTTAAATATGCTCAGTGCTGGAGGTGACCCTTTCTCCTGTAGGTGACTGCAATGGTTCTAAAACATGGCACCTTGTGGGGTGATTAGAAACTTTTCTGTTCTTCATATTCTGATTCTGTAGGGCTGGGGGGACCCTGTTTGTCTCTAGTTGGGTCTGATGGCCATTTCCCTCTTTTCAAGATAATCCATTTAAGGAAAGAGTTTGGGGTCTTACTCTATGTGTTTTCTGGGCATCTCTCAGCTAAACTATGGGAAGCTCAGCTTTGCTTCTGATCACCATCCCTCCCCCCCAGCTAGCAATGGGAGGTGGATGTGGGCAGGACACTCCTGGCTGTCAGACCTCTATATCCCTAGTGTTTTTGCTCCAAGGAAATAGAGGCTTACTCCTAGAACACAAACACCTCTGCCTTGAATGTTAGACACCACGGTGTGTTCTTTGGCCTACTGATATGGGTTGCATCGTGTTCCTCCAAAAAAGATATGCTGGAACCCTAGCCCTTTTAGAATGTGAAGTAATCTGTTAAAATAGGTCATTAGGGTGGAACCAAATCTAAGATGACTGATGTCCTTATAGGAAGAGGAAATCTGGACCTAAGCATGCATAGGAAGAACATCATGGGAGCATGAAGACGGCCATCTATAAGCCAAGGAGAGGGGCCTGGAACAGATTCTCCTTCATGGCTCTTGGAAGGGACCAACCCTGCAGACCTTTTGATTTTAGATTTCTAGCCTCCAGAACTGTGAGAATTGCGTTTCTTTTAAGGCCCCCTGGTGTGTGGCACTGTGTCAGGTTAGCCCCAGCCGACAAATATATCTACTTACCGACAGGATTGTTCCCCTTCAGGTGCCTTCATCCTCAGGCTTCCCCTCCTCCCCTGGCATCTCTTCTCCTTTTCCTCCCTCCTCTCTCCTCTTCCTCCCTTCTCTTTCCTTCTCTCTTGTCCCCTAATTCCATCTTATTTCTCATACAGGACAGTTAACTACTTCCTTGCTCACAGTCTTCCAGCCTCGGCCCTCAGAGGCTGTCCCCTGCTCACCTTCTGTATTGCAACATGCTTTCCTAAACAGAAAGGTCTCTCCTCCAAGAGGAACTCTGGTGGTAACTGTTGAGATCATGGCTTTTTCTTTTCTTTTTTTTTTTATTCCAATGTGCTACAAGTCATTCCTCTTAAGGCTCTGGAGGTGATTCTGGTGTGTAGCCCGGGCTGAGCAGCTGAGCACCACTGCTCAAAAATGAATTGTGTCACTGTTGCTCACCCTGGAGAACCCTGGGCTCAGACAATATGGAGAACCTGTCATGTGAGTGAGAATTCATGTGATTGACCCGCGCTTGTCCACCGAAGTCTGTATTCCTGTAATCCTTTGCAGAAAATGTACCAGCTACAAACACATAAAATCTTCATTCAATACTGGCTTTGATGACTGTTGTGGATGGAATTGTGTCCCTGCAAATTCACACTGAGGCCCTGAACTCCCAATGTGACTGTGTTTAGAAAGGGCCTTTAAAGAGGTGATTAAGTCAAAATGAAGTCACCAGTGTGGGCCCTAATCCAATATGACTTGTGTCCTTGTGAGACGAGGTGATTAGAACACAGACATCGACTCACACAGAGGAAAGACCATGTGAGGACACAGAGAGAAAATGGCCGTCTGTAAGCCAAGGAGGGAGGCCTCAGGAAAAACCAGCCCTGCTGGCATCTTAGACTTCGAGCCTCCAGAGCTGTAAGAAAATAAATGTCTGTTGTTTGAACCACCCAGGCTGTGGTATTCTGTGATGGGGGCCGGAGAAAAGTTCTACAACAGCTTCACCCAGAGCTAAGTTATAATATACGATATAATGGACTATAAGGTATAAGACATAATGTAATATAAGGTATAATGTAATGTACAAGGTATAATGCTGCTGAAGTATGTAATTTTTTTTAAAGGATGATAATGTTTAAAGAGAGTTTCATTGAGCAAAGGTAACAGGAATAATATTTTGAAATATTAAACTGACATGTTTTTCCCACCCCTGTAAATCATGTAACCCCACAGCCTTCCACCATGAATGCTAAGCCATAAGCGGCAGGGAAGGTGAGGGTTGGTAGTGCCTGGAATAAAAAGGCCATTGATGAGCTTTGATTTTCAAAAGCTGACTTTGCTGATTCCATATTGAAATTCTAGTTTTAAAAGCCGGGCTTTATGGAGAGAGAAAATGTTTATTTTCTGAACTTTAAAAGCTCTCTTTATATATGGAAAGTTAAAACTGGTGTGTAGGTGTATACGCCTTAGGTAGAGAGGACTCAGGTGATTTCATTAGGGAGGCTCTGACCAAACAAGAAGGGTTCAGATGGGAGGTAAAATCATCAGACACTCGTGTTCTGGCTCCATCCCCTGAAAGAAGGCCATGTTAGAAACTTTGTGGTCGTTTGGGGGAATCTCATAGCAGTGGCTGCTTCCCTTGCTTTTCCAGGTGTAAACTGGGGAAATGACAAGTGTCAGAGACTAGCTATGTACAACATGGTCTCATGGTGAGCTAGAAAGGGCTGAACGAAGGGCCTAGACAGAGATAAGACAGGAATAGCCCCACCCTGCAAGTGTTTCTAAGTTCCTGTGTGGCACAGAAAGGGCCCGGATGGTCCTGTGCCCTCCGGATGGAAAATACAAAAGGTAACGGAGTTGTGAACCAAGGGACTTGCTCTGGGGCCACACAGGGCAGTGGGGACCCTACAGAAGAGGTAGTGGGTAGAGAGCCAGGCCACGGAGTGAAGGAGGACACTGTCAAGATTCAGAGTGTTTGCAACACCAGTGAGAGCCAGATAGAACAAGGATGGCAGAGTTGGGAGGAAAGGTGCGAGAGGGCACACATGACCAGGTGGGATGAGAAACTTTGACTCTTGCTTAAGGACCCACACTTTGATCTGAGATTCTCCTCCTGAGGCTAAGCTCATGTAAGCTTTTTCCTACAACTGAAGGCCAGGTGGCGATGGGAGAAGACCAGAAATCTTAAAAAATGGTTTTACCGGGAAGAGACCAAAGAAACCCAAGTGAGACTCACCAACTTCCCACCTTTTCTACTCCAAGGAAGAGTGTAGTGATGGTTATATAAAACAAAGGCGTAGACTTTTCTGGCATCTCTAAATGCACGGGACAGAGTTTTCAACCTCATGTGTGAGTTCTTCTCATTTTTCTAAGGTTTTGATTCATCAACTTTTGCTAGCCGTCTCTGAGCTTCTTTGTAGGTAAGTACCATCCAGAGAGAGAGAGATTATTCCTTGGCTTCTTTAAGATTGTGTAAGCTCTGTGGTAGGTTACTCTGATCACTAATAATGTAATATATCCTAATAATATCATCCAACATTTTTATTTTTTTCTTTGTTTATTTTAATGGACTGATATAGGAAGTGGAAAATGTTTTCTAAGGACAAGATGATAGATATTTTAAGCTTTATGGGCCACTTGATCCTATTACAACTATTCAGTTTTACTGTTGGAGAACAAAAGCAGCCATAGACCATGTAAGTGCACGGGCGTGACTGAGCCCCACTTAATACTGTGGACACTAAAATTTGAATTTTGTGTAATTTTTCTTTCAAATGTCTCAAAGTGTTCTTTTGATTCTCCCCAACAATTTAAAAATGTAAAAACGATTTTTAGCTCTCAGTCTTTACAAAAATGGTCAGTGGATTAGATTTGGCCTGAAGGCTGTAATTTGCCATTTCCTGGGCTAACAAACGACAACAAATGTTTTATATACAGACAAAGCACTTTTTTGTAGCTCTAATTTTTCAAAAAAAAATGGCAAGATTTTTGGGGGGCAGGACAAAGAGGAGGCAAAAATAATGTCTTTGGTTCAAGCTTAGATATTTGACTGAAAAAATAAATCAGACATTGTCGTATTAGCGCAATTTTCTTTCTTTCTTTTTTTTTAAAGCCAATTTCTGCCAATGGTGATGTGAGAAAATGCTATTTTGATGAGGAAATAATGAGATCATTCGGTTATCACTGACACATGATGCCTGTGAGAGCAACCTTTACCAGTTGCCAGGCCTTGGAGGATTTGAAGAAAGGGAGGATGGATTAGTTTCTTTAATGTTATTTAATTCTTTGTGCTGTTCATAGCATGAAAAGCACATGCACGTGTGCATACACGTGTGCATTCATGTGTCCATGTGTGCATATGTGTGTGTATGTGTGTGTGAGAAAGAAGGAGAGAGAAGGAAGGTGTGGGGGACTACAAGAGGCATCTTTCCTTTTCCACAGGCATCAAGTCAATCTTTCTTTGCTTCAGTTCTTCATTGTGCAATCTGCAGTCCGCCATTATTTATTACTCATGCTTGGCCTGTACATTCCGCCACCAGAAGTAAAATTGGCTGGCTGCTGTGGTCAATTATTAGAGACAAAGGTTGACAGTAATGCAGCCCCAGAGTTCCAAGATATTGCAGAGATAAAAACTGGGCCGCATCCATCTGCTATGGTCTGGAAGGAAGAAGGGAGAAGAAAGAGTAGGTCAAGCAGGGAAGGAAAATGCCATTGGCCAGGGGCGCTTGATAGAATTCCCAACTTCCTATTGAAATACAGTGCCCACCCACCCCCACATAGCTAAATCTAACTCTTGAGAATGTGCTGAATAACAATTTTTTAGAGGATTGAAGGCATATTTTTTTTAAGAGGGAAAAATCATAGTGCTTTCCTTGTCACCGAAAACCTCAATTATCTTTTTGTTGAAAATTTAAAAACAAACACACAAACAAAAAACACCTCACTAAGATACTCTTCAACAACCTATACAAAACCCCATTAAGAAGTTCTAAATAAGGGGTGCCTGAATGGTTCAGTCAATTAAGCATCTCCCTTCGGCTTAGGTAATGATCTCAGGGTCCTGGGATCAAGCCCCATATAAGGCTCTCTGCTCAGCGGGGAGTCTGCTTCTCCCTCTCCCCCTGCTCTCTCACTATCCCTCAAACAAACAAATAAATAAAATATTTACAAAAAAACCCAGGATTTCTAAATAAAATATGGTGTTTTGAAGCCTCCATTGCATAACAGTTAATGAACTCAGCAGGTCTCTTTGTGGGACATAGGCAACATTACTGAGCCATATCAGTTCCAATTTTGTTTTCCCTCCATAGCACGCAGTGGACATGTGCTGCAGGGTAAGTTGATAATGAAATAATATGTCCAAAGCAGTAAAGTTTGTGTCTGCATTGGACCCAGGTTGTTAGTGCCCCCAAGTGCCTTGGGGAATCTAACACGGAAACCATGAAGAACTTCATCCCTAGAGGGTGAGGAGGGTGATCACTCACTACGTCCTGTAACCTGGACTCTGGCTGCTTCGTGTGCTCACTGGTTCAGGTATGTAAATTTCCTAAAGAAGATTTTAAATTAGGTAAGTGGATTTGGGGTGAATATTTTCATGAAAAGTAGCATACTTTCTGAGTAGTGCGAGTTCAGACAAAGATAAAGATACCTCTATATGGACACAGGAAAAGACCAACCCTTGCTAATCGTCATTAGCTAGTACTGACAGTCACACTAATAATGCCTGAATTTGGAAGAGGCGTCTAATAAGAATAGGCCAAGGGAATCACAGTGAAAACAAATTAAATGAACCACTCATGCTCAACCTGCTGCCAACTTGAAATAATGGTGTTTACCTCTTAGTCCTTATTCTGAACCCAAAACTCAAGGCTTGGGGTGGGGGGATGAGTGAACTAGGTGATGGAGATTAAAGAGGGCACTTGTGATGAGCACTGGGTGTTGTATGGAATTGTTGAATCACTATGTTGTACACACAAAACTGATATAACACTGTACGTTAACTTGCTGGAATTAAGATTTAAAAAAAAAACCACAAACAAAATAACCCTCAAGGCTTGAACCAAACCAAAGAATGGTGAAGCCATCACTCTAAGATAGATCTGAGCTGTCACCAACACCATTCCATTCTCAATCCTTGCCTCATATTACTACAGTTCAGAACACCTCTATACAATGAGTGCAGCTCTCAGAGATGGATAGGAAGTGTGTGTGTGTGTGTGTGTGTGTGTGTGTGAGAGAGAGAGAGATAGAGAGAGAGAGAGAGACAGACAGACAGGAATGAGTTGTTGCTGGGGAGAACTACATTGTTTCCTGGTTCATCCTGAAAAGAACACTCAAGGAAATACTGTAGGCAAAGTCAGGGAGTCCCGGTCTCCAGGATTCTATCTTTTTATGTATTTCAATTGATAATTAAATCCAAGAAAGAGGCAGTGGAAGTGGGAGAGGATTCCACTTGAGTCCAGCAAAGACAGAGTAGATGATAATGAAAATTGGATTCATAGCTATGTAATATCATCCTAATATCCAAGCGATGGCCTGAGAAGTCCTGGTTATGTGAAATAATAGATTTTATTACTGTGTAAGTTGAACTGAGTCAGAATTTTTGGTTAATTATCCTTGATAACTGCTAAAGATTGGGAAGGTAACTGGAGCATCATTAAAACCATGTGAAGCCCAAAAGACGGGGCTGACATAATGGGTAAAGCTAAACCAGTGAAGTGGGAAACAAGTCCAAAAAGCTCTTGAGCAACAAAGAAAAAGACCATTGTGAGGGATGATTAAAGTAATAGAAATGGAATATAGAGCTTTGGAGATTCAACCCAAGGTTTATGGCAATTCCTTAAGAAACAGAACAACTCAAACTAAAGCCATAATCAAAGATAAAATTGAAGAAAGCTTTTTGGAAAAAAAGCATTAAATGCTTAAATAAAAAAGAATCATTCTGTTTCAAAGTGAGTCTTTGAAAAAAAGCATCTCACTTCCAGGAAAATGTTTTGAATGACAAGGATAAAGAAAAATATCTTATATGTTACTTTGACTTGAAAACTGGTATCCTGCAAGGGAACAAAACTAGACTGGTCACAGACTTCTCTTTTGCAAAATGGAATGTCAGAAAAAAAGTATCTGCAACAATAGTGTTCTGAGAATTTTGTATGTTGTAACATTTGCTTCACATGAGAAGAACATAAAGATATTCTTTGGTATGTAGAGCTCACAAAATATACTAACCAGGTGTTCTTGAGAAATAATGCTTGATATCACCAACTTAAAGATAAAAAAATTAAGGACTCAAGCATGGGTAAGTTATCCTACTAAACACACACACACACACACACACACACACACACACACACACAACTTTCAGAAGAAGAATTTTCTTGGTTTAGGGTCAAACTCAGGCATTCACGTGGACTGCATTCCAGGTGAGTTTTACAGGCTGGGGATGAAACTCAACATGCCAAGTTCTTTCCCCAGCCATCCCTCTGCTTCGACTTCTCCTCTGGGCCAGAAAATGCGCTTCTTGCTTCCTGTCCTTCTACCTATGGTTAGCATGTATAGTTTTGTTATGACCACTAAAAGTAATCACCTAAATTGGTATGCTTTACTAAAAAACAGCTTTATTTTGCATGTTTGGAACTGCGGGCCAAGATAATTGGGGGGGAAATATCCTCTTGGCAGAGCTGCATAGACCAAGAGAATAATTTTTTTGTATCTAAAAAACTCATATTACAGAAGTGGTTAGTTTGTATTTTAGTTAATTTGATTAGTTAATTTTTAAATTTTATTTATATTTTTATTTTTTTTTTATTTTTAAAGACTTGGAATTTAAGGGCTAATTTTTTAAAAGAATTTTTACCACCACAGCAAAATTGAGAGGAAGATAGAGAGATTTCTCATGGACCCCTGTCTCTACACATGCACAGCCTCCTGCATTATCAACATTCCCTACCAGAGTGGGATGTTGGTTATAATTTTCAACCTACAGTGACCCATCATAGTCACTCAGAATCCACAGTTCACGTGAGGGTTTATGCTTGGTGTTGTACATTCTATGGGTATGGACAGTCATATAATGTCTTGCGTCCACCGTCAGGGGCATCACAGTATCCTACAGAGTACTTTCACTGCCCTAAAATCCTTTTTGCTCTGCCTATTCATCATTCTCTCCCTCAACCCCTGGAAACTGCAGATCTTTTTACTGTCTCTAGCTTTGCCTTTTCCAGAATGTTATAAAGTTGGGATCATACAGTTTGTAGCCTTTTCAGATGGGCTTCTTTTCCTTTATAACATGCATTTAAGTTTCCTCCCTGTTTCTGCATGGCTTAATAGCTCATTTCTTTTTCTTTTTTTTTTTAAGATTTTATTTATTTATTTGACAGAGATCACAAGTAGGCAGAGAGGCAGGCAGAGAGAGAGGAGGAAGCAGGCTCCCCGCTTGAGCAGAGAGCCCGATGCGGGGCTCGATCCCAGGACCCTGGGATCATGACCTGAGCCGAAGGCAGAGGCCCAACCCACTGAGCCACCCAGGCACCCAATAGCTCATTTCTTTTTAGTGGTGACTAATATTGCTTTGCCAGGTGTACCCTGATTTAGCTATTCACCTACTGAAGGATGTCTTGCTTGCTTCCAAGTTTAGTCAATTATGAATAAAGCTGTTATAAACATTCACATGCAAGTTTTCAACTTTTTTGGTAAATATGAAGGAGCACACTTGCTGATGGTATGGTAAGAGAATGTTTAGTTTTGTAAGAAACTGCCCAGCTGTCTTCCAAAGTGGCTGTACCATTTTCCATTCCCACCAGGGATGAACGAGGGTTTCTGTGACTCCACGTCCTCACCAGCACGTGGTGGTGTCGCTGTTCTGGATTCTGCCCCTTCTGCTAAATGCGTAGTGGCATTGTGTTAATTTGTCTTTCCCTGAGGACATAGGATGTGGAACATCTGTTTGTATATGTATTTGCCCTCTGTGCATCTTCTACAGTGAGGTGTCTGTTAAGGCTTTTGGGCCATTTTTAAAATCAGGTTGTTTGTTTTCTTATTGTTGAGTTTTCAGTGTTCTTCGTATATTTCGGGCAGCAGTCCTTTAATCAGATGTGTCTTTTGCAATATTTTCTCCCAGTCTGTGGCATGTATTTTCTTTCTTTTGACATTGTCTTTCACAGAGCAGAGCATTTTCATTTTAATGAAGCCTAGCTCATCATTTTTTTTCTTTTGTGATCATGCCTTTGGTGTCGTATCTAAAAAATCATTGCCAAATGCAGGGTCATTGAGATTTTCTCCTGCGTCATCTCCTAGGAGCTTTATAGTTTTGTGTTTTACATTTATGTCTGTGATCCATTTTGAGTTAACTTTTGTGAGGGGTGAAAGATCTGTGTATGCTTTTCTTTTTTTTTTTGCATGTAGATATCCAGGCATCCGGACACCATTTGCAGAAAAATCTATCTTCGCTCGACTGCCTTATCTTTGCTCCTTTGTCAAAGATCAGTTGATGATATTTATGTGGGTCTATTTCTGGGATTTCTCTTCTGTTCCATTGATCTATTTGTCTATTCTTTTGCCAATATAATTTTTTTTTTTCATGTTTTACTTTTGACGAACTAACGTGCCACCTGGTGGTCATCGTGTTCCACCTTTTCCTAGTCTAGCTAACCTAGGTGGTGACCATACTGTTACTGCACGGCAGACTGCTGGAGCCCAGAAGTATAGAACACTGAGTGTTGATCCCATGTTGTCACCCGCTAGCCCCTGTGGAGTCCATTCCTCCTGGGCATCTAAATGTTCACTCTTCCCCTGTGTTCTCCCTCTGTGCCCTCTGTTCTCTCATACCATGGCCTTGTTAACCCCTCTACTGTCCTTCCAACATCCAAGCTCTCTCCTGGAGGTGGGTGTGGAGGTAGCCACAGACCCTAATGTCCAGTGTGTCCCTGGAAGGACATCAAGACCTTCCAATTCTTTAGGGTAACCCATCCCTGAGACAAGGAACATTTTCCTGGCAGTCTCACTGCCTTTCCCTGCACACCTTAGACATGTTGAGGCTGCCAGGGTCTTTGGTCAAAGACCCACTTCCAGAAAAGAATAAGAAGGGGGTGCCTGTGTGGCTCAGTTGTTAAGTCATTAAGTTCAGGTCATGATCCCAGGACCCTGGGATTGAGCCCCACATAGGGCTCCCTGCTCAGCGAGAAGCCTGCTTCTCCCTCTCCCACTCCCTCTGCTTGTGTTGCCTTTCTCGCTGTGTCTCTCTCTGTCAAATAAATAAAATTGTTTAAAAAAACAAAGAAAAGAGTAAGAAGACGAAGAAAGGGGGGTTCAAGGATGGGGAAAACCAAGAGAAGCAAGGCTTGAAAACACATCTGTGAATTTGGGTATCTGTGACTTAAATAATTTTGTTTTATTTTTCTTATTACTCAACTAGTGTTTGTTGTGGAAGATTTGGAAACTTGACAAGTGAAAAGAAGGAAATAAGAACGTCTTCATAATCCTACCATCAGGAGACAGCCACTGTTTATATCTTAGTTTAGGAACTTAAATACACATTTCTCTACATGATTGAGCCCCTATTTCTATTATTGTCTTTCTTAGGACTTGTGAGTCTTTCTGTATTAATCACTTAAAAACAAGTATATATGTGGTATCGATAAAATAGATTTTAAGGGTAGGGGTGGAAGAAATGAGTGAAAGAAACCACAAGGTAAAAAAAAAAAAAGACATGAAACACATTGGTGGTCATATATACATACATTCAGGAGATCTGAAGGAATAATATTTGACTGGAACAGTCACAAAAAACTAAACTTTAAGAGAAAAAACCAAAATGTTTATGGTGATAAGTTCTGGGTGACAGTACTCAAATGATTGCTATTTTCCCTTTCGCATTTTAAGAACTTTTCAGGGGTGCCTGGATGGTAGGTTAAGCCTCTGCCTTCAGTTCAGGTCATGGTCTCAGGGTCCTGGGATTGAGCCCCACATCTGGCTCTCTGCTCAGCAGGGAACCTGCTTCCTCCTCTCTCTGCCTGCCTCTCAGCCAGCTTGTGATCTCTGTCTGTCAAATAAATAATTTTTAAAAATCTTTAAAAGCTTTTCAAACTTTTTACAGCAAACCCATATTATTTCTATAGTTAAAATAATGGTGTTTAAAAGAATTTTTTTTAAAGATTTTATTTATTTATTTGAGAGACAGTGAGGGCTAGAAAGAGAGCACACCCAGAAGAAGAGGGAGAGAGAGAAGCAGGCTCCTGGCTGAGCAGGGAGCCTGATGTGGGGCTTGATCCCAGGACCCTAGGATCATGACCTGAGCTGAAGACAAATGCTTAACAAACTGAGCCACCCAGGCACCCTGGTGTTTAAAATGTAAGAAGTAACGTAGAATCTTTATTGAATAAAACAATGTACCCAGCAAAAAGAAGGGGAAAAACAAGAGCCTAAGGGAAATTATTTCCTGGTGGTGAGATTGTGGATACTTTTTTTCCTTTCTGACTTTTTTGTATCTTTTCAATGTTTATAGTGAAATGAAAGTTAATATAAAATTTAATGAAGGAGCTTATGTATCCATTGAAGAAACAGTCTTTATGAAGCTGTATGAGGAGTTATAGTGTAACCTGAGCGGACTTACCCAGATTCAGACTGAGGAAAGTCTGTCAAGTCATCTGCGGGGCCCCTGGGAAGATAAGTTTCCAACTCAAACTTGGGTCCTAATGGAAGTTATGGAGTATCCACAGATGGCTTTGATTTGTGACCTTGACCAACAGTAAAGGAGTAGACCCTCTTAATTACGGCCAACAACTTCCCAGAGGAAGCAGAACCCAAGATTACGTGGTTGGCCCATGCCTCTGACACCAAGCCCCCACTTCCAAAAGTGATCTGCAAAGGGTCACTTCCAGCCCCTCTGCTTTGTGGCAGCATCTTTTTTTTTCTTTTTAAGAGAGAGAGAGAGAGGGTGCATGTGTACGTGCACGCATGTGCGGTGGAGCGGGGGTGGGGGTCGCAGAGAGGAGCAGAGGGAGACGGAGAGAGAGAATCTCAAGCAGACTCCATGCCCAGTGATGTCTGGCAGCTTTTTGAAAGGAAAGTGCCTGCCCTGCTCCTTTTCTGGGCAGGTGCACTGTTCCCACCTCAGTCCCCACCAGGTGATCCGGACTGGGGTAACTTCCAGAGGTGACAGCGAGAGGCAGCCGGAGGCAAGGTTGATCTGAGAGTAAGCAAGAACCCCAAATGGTCATTGACAAATATATGTGACATATACATACAATGGGATATTATTCAGCCTTATAAAGGAAGGAAGTCCTGTCACAGACTGCAACACAGATGGACCTGGAAGACATTATGCCAAGTGACACGAGCCAGTCACAGAAGGACAAGTACTTCATGTTTCCACTTATAGAAGGCATCTAAAATAGCCACACGTGTAGAAGTAAACAGTAGATGGTGGTTACTGAGGGGCGGGGGAGGAGGGATAGGGAGTAGATGTTTAATGGGTACCCAAGAGGAGCAAGTTCCAGAAACCTGCTATACAACATAGCGCTGGCAGTTAACAATGATGCATTGTGCACTGACAAATTTGCTAAGGGTGAATTTCACGTTCAGTGTTCTTACCACAAAAACAGAGCGAAACGAAACAAAACCCACAGCAACAGCAAAGGAGCACAAGGAAACTTTTGGAGGTGACGTGAATGTTTTTTATCTTGATTGTGGTGATGGTGACATTAGTGTATGCTTATTGGTCAAATTCAAATTGTGTCCACTAATTATAGGCAGTTTTTTTTGTTTTGTTTTTGTTTTTGTTTTTGTATACAATTATACCTCCAGGAAGCTGGGGAAAAGAAGCATGCTCAGATCAAGGGCTGGAGAAGGCATGAGTGAATGCCTTGGGGACCGCAAAGCTGGTGCCAAATTGAGGGGACAAGCTTCTCAGTTGAGAGAGGTCATCCTGACGTCGGTTCTCTCCCAGGACTGCACGCTGTAAGGAGGCAGAAGCAGGATAGTACAGCACTCGGGGGAAATAATCTAGATGAGAAGACAAGACACGTAACCCAAAATAGGAGCTATCACCTTATCCTTGCTGCATCCCCAGGGCACACTGTTCCCTGCTCCTGCCTGCCTCTAAGATGCTCACAGTGTCCCGTCACCCAGACAGAGGGAAGGGCAGGTATATTACAAACTCTGGATTCTAAAGATGGAAACTGAGGCAGAGCCCCTATGGTGGGGCAGGCGGGGAGATGGTCTGTTCAGTGCCCCTGGCAGGCGGCTGGCTGTAGAGTTGAGAAGTCAGAGTCCGAGACTCTCACCACCATGTTCTCTATTCATATATTCATGTCTCTGTTGATATTAAATCACGGGCATTGTTGGTGGAAGGAAAGCTCAAGTCCAACAGGAACCAGTGAGAAAGGAAGAGCTTCATAATTCGCCCATTCTGAGTTCACCATAATTATTGCCATCTGGTATTACAAAGGACTCAACAGAAAAATCTCTAGTACGCTTGCAGAGGGGAGCACAATAGCAATTCAAATTCCAGTCCTTATCTCTCACAGCCATGGCTACTTAATGGAAATGTCAGCAACTCCCCAGATTAGAAGGCCTGGCATACCTTCATTATTTCATTACAGTGTCCGCCCAGCCTTGCAGGAACAGAGCATTGCCTGCCATGCTATGTTGCTCAGAGGAGGTTCCCAGCATGGGGCTGACATCCTGGGGAGATCACGGGCCTCACAGGCTGGGCCCAGCCCCAATCTGTAAATGCAGGGACCTGGAGGGCGAGAGAAAGCTCTTGGGTCTGCCCTCACTGATCTTACAAGGGAAAAGGAGAGAGACGAATTGAAGTACACACATCTGGTCAACTGTCCCCTGGAGATTTTGTGAAGTGACTTCCCCAGTCATGCCTGATCATTTGGGGGATGCTCGTTGAAATTATTCAACAACCATTTATTGAGTGCCTACTATGTGCTTGGCACCAAGCTATGTGTCGGAGATGCAAAAACTGAGAAGCCACAACCCATGGTCTCAATGAACTCACCCCTGGTCCTAGTGGGACATTTGTGTTCTTCTCTGTGGCTCTTGACCTTTGTGCTCTCCTGTCATGACCTTTTTCCACTTGTATTCAAAACCAACTCTGAAAGTGCATGAGGAGATGGTTTGCCCAGTATCAGGTAATATTTATCAAGTTCTTATTATGTGCTAGGGATGTTAATATTACAGTTATCTGCAGGCGTTATCTCAGATCTCACAGAAATAAGTAGATGCTATAATCACTATCCCCATTTCACAGATGAGGAAACTGAGGGACAGAGAAATTAAGAAATTAACCGAATGACATACAGATAACATCTGGTAGAAGTCTAGAAATCTCTTGCACCTGGGTGGCTCAGCTGGTTAAGCATCTGCCTTTGGCTCCTCTCATGATCCCACGGTTCTGGGATCGAGTCCCACATCGGGTTTCTTGCTCTGCAGAGAGACTGCTTCTCCCTCTGCCTCTCTCTCTCATGAATAAATAAATAAAATCTCAAAAAAAAAAAAAAAAGAACTCTAGAACATTCAACACTATTGTCCTCTCTTATTCAAGTTGTAAGGATGGGAACTCTGGTTCAGTCCGCGTGGGGTAGGGGGCTCAGATGTGTGAATAAAACACACCTACTGTGGTCCACGTAAGGACAGAATTAACAGAGTAGGTCCAGCTGATGGAAATGGAAGAAAGTCTGTGCCCGGCTCCAGAGTTGGGTGATAGACTGGGATAGACTGTGATAGACTGGGAAGTGGGCCACTCGTTTGGGAAATCCAACCAGAGGTGACGGGCAGCCTTGGGGACAGGTGATTGTCATGTGGCAATGGAAAAGTCTAGGAACTGGAAATATGTGGAAATCCAGCTAGACAACCAGGTGGTCATAGACAGAAGAGTCTGGGACAGGTAATTCCTGGGCATATTAGTGAGCAGAGCAAGGTTCTTGACTACCTGGCAGATTATTGATACAGGATCTTAGGTGTACTTAGGATCCCAATAAATAGGCCCCCTTTTCTCTACTTGAGTTTTAATCCAATTAAAAGATAGGAATCAGGGGCGCCTGGGTGGCTCAGTGGGTTAAAGCCTCTGCCTTCGGTTCAGGTCATGATCCCAGGGTCCTGGGATCGAGCCCCACATCGGGCTCTCTGCTTGGCAGGGAACCTGCTTCCCTTTCTCTCTGCCTGCCTCTCTGCCTACTTGTAACCTCTGTCTATCAAATAAATAAATAAAATTTTTAAAAAAAGATAGGAATCAGACAACAGAGGCCTTCATCTTACTGATAAAGCTGATATTGAAAAATTGCTTATATCAATAGGGGAGGGAGTATCCTAATACTGAATCCCAGAATAAGGCAGACTTACTCCTTAGTCACAGCAACACCTGGCCACCTTGGGCCTCTTCAATAGGGGACAGGACTATTTCATCACAAGGATGAAAGTACAGAGGACTCATGCTATCTGTGGGCAGCGGGGAGTCAAGCTTTGTACACCCAACATGTTTATTCCCCAATAAATTACCCTCCTCCGCAAAGGCATACCAGTGGGGCGTCTAATATAAGGACCCAGCAGGAGGATGCAGACTCCCCCGTATTCCTGCTTCTGTTAACATGGGACACTGGGGAGCAAGAGAGACACCATTGTTAGGACTGCAAGGCAAAGTGAAGGACAAGTTACAGAAGTAAGGCAAAGGTCCAGTTGCTTGAACTGGAACAAAGATCAGGAAGGCAGCGAAAATGTTGCAGGGTAAGTTTCTACATATTGGGTCAAATTCCCAGCCAGGAAAAGTCACCAGTTGCAACAGCTTTCTAACTGGCTGTTCTCTGTCCACTACGGCTCAGCTATGGTCTGTTTGCCACACGCGGCAGCCAGAAAGGACTTTTGAAATTCAGAAGGTAGCATTCATCTCCTCAGTCCTTTCAGTGTCTGCCCACTGCCTGGTCTGCCAGGCACTACACCACCTGTCTCTCCTCAATGCTTACAACTCCGCGGCAATTCTTCTCTACCCTTGTATGAACTTCAGCCCTACTGGCCTTTTTTGGGTCTCTTGAACACTCCAAAAGTTGTTCTTGCCTCAGAACTTCTGCATCTGTCATCCTCTTGGACTGACAGATTACCCTGCAATTTAGTAGTTGACTACCACCACCATTGTATTATTTTTCATGATTTTGTGGGTCAGAAATTTGGGCAGAGCTCAACTGGGCAGTTCTTCCATTCCTCATGATGTTGATGTGAGTCATCTGCTGATATTCAGCTGGGGGCTGGTCTGGTCTGGCAGGTCTAAGATGACCTTACTCATATGTCAGTCTCTGGGCAGGGACAGCTGGAAGGCTCTGGAAGGTTCTGGAAGGTCAGGCCCTTCTCAGGAGTCTGATTTCTCACTTGGTGGGTCAGGGGTCCCCGAATAAGAGTGCCAAGAGATAAGAAGTAGAAGCTGCCTATCTCTGATGGCCTGGAAACTGACCCAGCATCTGTCCTGCTATATTCTATTGGTCAAGGCTGTCCTAGAGCCTAGACAGATTCAGAGGATCCAGCTAGATTCATAGATCCCATCTGTCAATGGGGAGAGAGGCAGAGAATATGTGGCTCTCCATCGTTTGCTCCAGAGTGAAATGCTCTTGTCCCAGATGTTCACTTCCCCAGCTTTTTAATGCCCAGGCCTCAGCTCAAATGTTACCCCTCACCATGGTATGGGATTATTGGGCCCCACTGCCCATCCCATCCTCTGATGCTATCACATGGTATATTTTTTATCCTCTTCGACTTCAAAGTTGTCATCATTTGAAATTAATGTGTTTATCTGTCTTTCCTCCCAAGTGGCATGCAAACTGGAAGCTTGTCTTGTTCACCATTTTCCTCAAGGGCCTAGAACAGTGTCTGGCACATAGTAAGCACTTAAAAATATTGTGGAATGAATGGAGGGTTAGAGAACTGGCCAATTTAGAAAGTACTGGCTCCTGTCTTTCAGCCCAATTCCATCACACTTTCTTTAAATAAACATATGCAGGTGTCCTCTTGACCTGCTTCCTCACCTGCTTAGACCAGCCATTCTCAACTTGCCTGCCATTAGAATCATCATGATAGCTTTTAAAAATTCCAGTGCCTACTCACTGGCTTATGCAAGAATTTATTCGAAATGAATCAAAGACCTAAATGTAAAAACAAAATGGTAAAACTCCAAGGAGAAAACATAGGGGCAAATTGTCATGACCGCAGATTTCACAGTGGAATGACACCAGAAACAAAATCAATGAAAGATGAAAATAGATGACTCAGATTTCATCAATATTTAAAAAAAAAAAATGTGTGTGTCAAAGGACACTATCAAGAAAATGAAAAGACCCTCTACAGAATGGGAGAAAATATTTGCAAATCATATATCTGGTAAGGATCTGATATCCAGAATATATGCAGACCTCCTACAGCTCGACAACAATAAAAAGACGAGCCAACCAATTTAAAAATGGGACTTAGATGGACATTTCTCCAAAAAAGATATACAAATGGACAACAAGAACATGAAAAGATGTTCAACAACGTTACTCATAAGGGAAATGCATACCAAAAGCCCAAGGAAAACCAATTTATACCCACTAGAATGCTATTAAAAAAAAAAAAAGAGGGATTGCAATACAACTCTTAGTAAGCACGTGGAGAAACTGGGATGCCTGGGTGGTTCAGTCGGCTGGGCGTTAGCCTTCAGCTTAGTTCATGATCCCAGAGTACTGGGATCGAGTCCCACAGTGGGCTCCTTGCTCAGCGGGGAGTCTGCTTGTGCGCGCGCTCTCTCTCTCTCTCTCTCTCTGACAAATAAATAAAATCTTAAAAAAAAAAAAAAGAAGGATGTGGAGGAATTGGAACATTTTTGGAAGGATTATGATATGATACAGCCACTATAGAAAACTGCTTGGCAGATCTTCCCAAAGTTAAATTTACCACATGACCCAGCAATTCTATTTCTACGTATGCAACCAAAAAATTTGAAATCAGATATTCAAAAAAAGAACTTGTACTTGAATGTTCACAGCAGCATTCTTTACAATAGGATATAACATGACATTCTTTGCAATAGGGAAAAAGCAGAAACAACTCCCATGTCCATCTACTGGACAATACAGGACAAACAAAACATGGCTTATCCATGCACTGGGGTATTATTCAGCTATGAAAAGAATGAGGTGCTGACACGTGCTACAACACGGCTAAACCACGAGAAGATGATGCTACATGAGACAGCAGACACGAAAGGTCACATATCCTGTACGAGTCTATTTATATGGAATATCCCCAATAGGTAAATCCAGAGGCTGAAAGCAGATTAGTGGTTGCCAGGGTGTTTCATCCTTAGGGGCTCTGAGTTCCCTCCTACTCAACCTGCTCAGGTATTGAATTGTTTTGTATCATCAAGTATGCTGATGTCAGAGAGCGATGCCTGGTGACTCACAGGAGGTTAGTCGCTTTCCAACCATTAAAGCACATTTGAATACACATCACTTCATTGTTCTCTAATGACTCAGAAGAACTATGGCATCCTAGAGTGTCTTCAATCATCTCTTCAAGCCTGTTAAGAGAGCATGTGCGTTAGCATCACTTAGTGTGCTGGTAAAAATATGCAAATTTCTGGGCCCCAATCCAGACCCGTGAAATCTGAGCTGCCAGAATTAGAGACCAGGAATTAAAAAAAAACCCAAAACCAAACAAACAAAAAAACCACTCTGTGTTTATTTTTTTAAAAAAGATTTTATTTATTTACTTGACACCCCTACACTCTGTGTTTATAAAAGTGGCTCTCAGGGTGCTTGGGTGGCTCAGTCAGTGAAACGTCTGCCTTTGGCTCAGGCCAAGATCCCAAGGTCTTGGGACGCAGTCCTGCATCAGGCTCCTTGCTGAGTGGGGAGCCTGTTTCTCCCTCTCCTTCTGCACCTCACCCTGCTCATGTTTCTCTCTCTCTCAAAGAAGTAAACAAAATCCTAAAAAAAAAAGAAATTGCTTTAAAAATTAATTAATTAATTAATTAATTTTAAAAAGTAAATAAAAAGTGGCTCTTCTGTGCACTACTGGAGAATGACTTCTTTAGTTCGTCGCTCTGAGTATTCAATTCACTGTGTAGGAGCCATAGAAAGTAGGAGATTGAGTCGAAATTGTTTTGCTTCTCTGACACATATTGGATATAATTTTTCTTCAGTGACTGGCTATTATTAGTTTCTAACTTGTTATTTGCACATCTGCCTAAGAACAGGGGGTGTAAAGTTCAGTGATATAATACCCTAAAAGAGTACTTGACTGTCTATCTGAAAATGTATTCATATATTCTTTCTGAAATGGTGCCAAAAAAGTTTTACGCAAATGATTTTGTATCTTCAAGAGACATACCTATTTCCTGTTTTCAGCAGGGTACTTTGTCCTCATTGGATCCCAAACATCTTTAGTATCAGTAATAGGTGTCATTCTGTCCTCTCCCTTTCTTTCCTGCGCCTGCACGCTACACAACTTATTTCCCACTAAGTGGCGCTCTTTCGCCAATGCGAGGGGCTGAATTGACCTTGAGTGCCCCCCCGTGGAAAAAAATAACTCATAGCTCTATAGCTAGCGTTTGTTCATGATTCAGAGAATATTTTTTTATCCTCAAAAGTGACTACAAAATTAGAAACAATCAGGACTGCTCAATTGTTTAAAGAACACCATTTATTTAAGTGAAATCTTGTGTTCCAATTTGAATGAAATCCAGAAAAGAGCACGCGGGAAGGAGGTGGACAGGACCACAGAGGTGGGGGTGAACTGGTAGGGATGGCACTGCGTCTCCTCGGGGAGAGGTTATCATTTGGGCAGGAGCGCTGGCCCGGTGATAGAAGCCATCGCACCAATTCTGGACATACAGTGTCTTTAAGGTCCAGATGCAGGGCAAAGTTAGGCTTCATCCTAAGAATCCCAACTTGGATGTCCAATCCAGGGAGTGGTATGTGACAACTAGAGATGCCAGGCATCCACATGGGTTCAGCTAGAGGAATATGTGTACACTCATGACATTGGCCTCCAAAGGCCGGGGAAGCAGGAAATACGTGGGGAGCTTTGACACTCAGGAATGATGAGAGTTGACAGAGGTGCTGGGAACACAGCCAAGCAGGCTAGGTTCAGTGCAGGACATGGGCCTTGGGGGTAAATGAGGTGAAAGGCATGGGAACTGAGAATTTAGGTCAAGAGCCCAGGCAAATGGACCTAGCAGACATCATGTTTCAGGACCCTGGCAGGTCACCACATCTATTGTCACACTTAGTTTGACCAGAAGTCCTAATTAGACACCTGGGAAATGCATTGCACTCAATGGCTGGATGTACTCCTTGGAAGTAGTAGTAAGACATGCTTTCAAGAGGGATTGCTTTAAAAAGGGAGGAACTTCAACAAATCAAGACCTCAAGGTATTTCCAAACGCCATATTGAATTGTGCCCAAACTGATTATGGCTTCAGAAGAGGGAGATTTTTAGTGTCGAAGAGAGCTCTTTGGTCTCTTGATGTCTATCCTCCGTTTCTCTCTCTCTCTGTCTCCTGCCTTCTAGCTACAATTACTGGGATCATTCTCCTGCCACATTCTCCTTTTGGGTCCCTTGTGACTTCCTTCATTACTCACTCTTCCAGGACTCTGGATACTCACAGGGGAAGTTTTCTTCTCGTGGACATTTCCAGTTCCCTGTTGTGCTGGGTCTCCTTCCAGAATGTTATTTATTTCCTCTTGAGGCTTAGTCTTTCTTTTTTTTTTATTAAGATTTTATTTATTTATTTGAGAAAGAGCAAGCACAAGAGGGAGGAGGGGCAGTGGGGGAAGAAGAAGCAGATTCCCCGCTGAGTGAGGAGCTGGACGGAGGGCTTGATCCCAGCACCCCAAAATCATGACCTGGGCCAAAGTCAGACATTTAACCGACTGAGCCACCCAGGTGCCCTGTGGCTGTCTTAAGCTCATCATATGCACATTTACCCAAATGATAAATGGTGTCATTCTCTACCTCATTTCCCTGGACTTTATCTTTCGTAGCTCCTAGCTACTGTGTCAATGGCTGCTTTCCATTCTTAGATATGGACCTAACTCAATATTGTTTTTGGTTTTTTTTAATATTTTATTTATTTATTTATTTATTTGACAGGGCATGGGCAGAGAGGGGAAGAGTGAGCTCACATAAGCAGGGGGAGCAGCAGAGGGAGAGAAAGAGAAACAGGCTCTCTGCTAAGCAGGGAGCCTGATGTGGGGCTCAAACCTGGGACCCTGGGATCATGACCCTAGCCGAAGGCAGACACTCAGCTGACTGAGTCACCCAGGTGCCCCTAACTGAAGAATTATAACCATATCTTTACCCCCAGCTTCTAACCCACTTTATGAGGAGCAAGCCCACAGGGCCAGCCCAAGCCCCACTACACAGAACTCCATTCTCCCAGTATTGACCTAAATCCACACTATTGAGATCCCATCTTGGGTTTTTTCCCATAGTTTTCCCAATTTCTCTACCTAGTGCTTCAAGCTCCTTGAAGAAGCTGAGTTTTCCTATGAAGCAAAAGTACTTGGCAATGGTCCTGGTTTCCTGTCTAGCTCTTACTAGCTCTTTCCTCTGCAATAGGAGGACGAAGAGCCCTAGTCACTAGCCAGTCATCTGGTGCTTCTCAGATAATTTCCCAGAACCACCACTCTGCTCTGCCTGCATCTCCATTATTCCCTCAAAACTCTTGTGGCCATGTCCCATCCTCCTAATATTAATGCTTTATTTATTCACACTTGAACTTCCCAGGTTTTTGTTTGCTTGTTTGTTTTCCTACCAACTTTTAGGCATTTTTTTCCTGCTATTTCTATTAAAATAAATTAATTCATTATTTTTAAGCTCAATCCATGTAAATGTCACATCTCCAGTTTTGCCTTAAAAAAATAAAATTCATTAGAACACAGCTATGCTCATTTATTTATATATTGTCAATGCTGTTTTTGTACAAAGGAGCTGAGGATTGTGACAGACAAAGCCTAAAATATTTACTGTCTGATTCTTTCTTTAAAAAATCTTTTAAAGATTTATTTATTTGACAGAGAGATCAAGCACAAGCAGAGGGAGAGGGAGAAGTGGGCTCCCCCTTGAGGAGGGAGCCCAACACAGGGCTTGATCCCGGGACCCTGGGATCATGACCTGAGGGGAAGGCAGATGCTTCATCAGCTGAGCCACCCAGGTGTCCCTACTATCTGGGTCCTTACAGAAAATTCTATTGACCTCTAATCTTGTCTATCCCTCTGTTTTTTAAATTTTAGTTATGTTTATTTATTTTTTGTTTTATCAAAATAAGATAAGCTTCTTATAGAAGATTTTGAAAGAACCCAAAAACAGAAAAAAACTATCCACAATCATACCATCCGAAGGGTGGTAGAGTTCCTCCAGTCTTTCCTCTGTGGTGTTTTCTTCACAGTTTTTCTTTTTCTTTTTTTTAAAGATTATTTATTTATTTGAGAGAGAGGGAGAGAGAGAGAAAGAGAGCATGAGTGCAGGGAAAGGTCGGAGGAACAAGCAAACTCCCAGCTGTGCAGGGACACTGATGCAGGATTTGATCCCAGGACCCTGGGATCATGACCTGAGCCAAAGGCAGACACTTAACAGACTGAGCCACCCAGGCGTCCCTCTTTACAGTTTTTCTGATAGACTTCATTTTTTTATTTCATCCAAAAGTATTTCAGGATGTATCTCTAAAAGATAAGTACTCTTTAAGAAATATAAATACATATTATGTCATACTGTAAATAACAGTAATTCCAAAGTGTTATCATATACCCAGTTAGTATTCAAATTTCCAATTACTTAAAAAATAACATATTGAATGATAATCTGGATCCATATTAAGTTTAGACAGGATATGAGACTGATGTGTCTTTAAAAATTTTTTTTTTTTTTAAGGTTTATGTATTTGAGCAAGAGAGAGCACAAAAGGAGAGGGACGTGCAGGGAGCCTGAAGTGGGGCTTGAAGCCAGGACCCTGGGATCATGACCTGAGCCAAAGGCAGATGCTTATGGCAACTGAACTACCCAGGCACCTCTGATATGTCTTTTTTTAAAGAATTGAGATAAAAGTTACACATACCCATAAAAATTATGAATACATATGTACTTAGCATTTACACATGATTAAAGCTGCTATAAAATATTTCGTACAAGTGTTTTTATGGACATATATTTTCATTTTCCTTGGATAAGTATCTAATAACAGAGTAGTTCTGTTACAGGGGAGGTGTATGTTTAAGTTTACAGGAAGCTCTCATACTGTTTTCAGGGAGATTTTTCCATTTTGCACCTCCACCAAAACCATCGTGTGGCTACCCTATGGTGCGTAGCATTAATCTCCCACCCAAAATAGGTCTGCATGTCAAGAGTGAAGATGCTGTACACACCAAGACGGTATGAAAAGATTTATGACTCACATGATGGGACTTTCTGGGACAAGCAGGGTAGGCCCAGGCAGGCCCTAACTGCTTTTTTTTTTTTTTTTTAAGATGTCATTTCTTTATTTGAGAGAAAGAGAAAGAGAGCACAAGCAGGGGGAGGGGCTGAGGGAGAAGCAGACACCCCACTGAGCAGGGAGCCAGATGTGGGGCTTGATCCTGGGACTCTGGGATCATGACCTGAGCCAAAGGCAGATGCCCCATGACTGAGCCACCCAGGTACCCAAGGTCTTGACTGTCTTGAGTGAAGGAGGAGGGTGAGTGGCATGTGGATTTGGGTTTTTTTGTGGCTAGAGGGCAGGTCAGCATGGGGGGTTTGTTGGTTTGGCTTCCAGCAGTGCCAAGGGGGGGACCTGTGGGCTTTCTTATAGAACTGCCTGTATGTGGGATGAAGGGAAGAATGTCAGGCTTGCAATCTATCAGCAGTCAGACATCAAAAATAGCATCGGCCTCATTAGTATACTACCTATGCCTGTGTTTATATATAAATGCACGTACTTACAGACAGTTTGTACTTGGTTTGATTTCTAAAACCCAGTCCAACAACATCTGTTTTTTAATGAAATATTTAATCCATTTACATTTAATGATATTATCGACATGCTATGGGTTGAAGTCTACCAAGTCATTATTTGTTCAATCTATTCTTTATTTGTTCCTCTGTCTCTCCTTTCCTGCCTGCTTTTTGAGCAAATCAAATTTTGTTTAGTATTGCATTTTAGTATTGCATTTTGATTTCTTTTGATTTCTTAGGCTTTTTATGTACATTTTTTAGTATATTTAAATTTTTTAGTGGTTACCATATGCATCATTCATTTATCATAGACTACTTACAGTTAATATTGTATTATTTCACATGAAATATAAATATCTTACAACAGCATAATTCCATTTGTAGTGATTGTTCTAGTTATTCTGTCTGCCTGACAAGTGACCCCAAAATTTAGTGAAATAAGCAAACATTTATTATGCTTATGGATTCTGTGGGTCAGGAATTTGGACAGGATACAGCTGGGGATGAATTCTCTCTCTTCATTCATATCCAGAAACTCAGCTAGAAGACTTGAACCCTGGGGACTGGAATTATCCAAAGGCTCATTTATTTGTTTATCTGGCATTTGACTCTGGTTGTCTGGGTCTGTCAGCTGGAACTACACACGGCCTCTCCATGGGGCTTTGTGGCAATATGAGGGCTGCATTACAGAATGAGCATCTGAGAGAAAGACAGACTTGGGGGGAAGCCTAACTAGCCTTTATGACCTAGCTTTGGAAGTCACTCTGTATCTTTTGCCACATTCTACTTGTCAAGGCAGCTGTTGCAAAGCCCAGGCCATATTCAAGGGGAAGGAAATTAGACTTCACCCTGTTATGGAAGGAGTGTCAAGGAGCAACTATGGGACCAGAAGGATTTCTTGGCCTTTTTTGAAAAAATACACTTGACCACAGTCTGCCCTCTGGCCACAGTTCGTCCCCTCTCGCATATAAAATAGGTTCCCTCCTTCCCTGTGACTTCCTGAAGTCTCGTACTTGGATAGGATCAGGCTCAGTCTCAATGTCTAGGGTATCATCCTCTACATCAGACCCACATGTGGATGAGGCACCTTGAGGGTACACCTTGTCTGCAAATCATATCTCCATGATATCTCCTGAAGACCTGTAAACTAAAGAGACAAGTTATCTGCTTCCCCACCCAAACCAATGGCGGTGGGACAGCTATATGACAAGGAGTACAGACACTGACGTTCAGAAGATGAGAGGACACAGGAGGTGTCCAAGAGGAAATGGTCCATGGTCATTGTGAAATCCAGCCAGAGACATGTTCCCAGTTCCTTGATTGGGTCCTGATCCTTCTTTCTGGGAATGGTTCTCCATGGTCCTTGTTTCTACCCTCAGCTCTTTCTTCTACCCTTTATGTCATCTTTTCTTTTTTGTGCGAAATGCCCAGTGTTTGAAGTTGCAGTGTTTTTTGATGCTTCCTGTTGGTAGTGCTTTGGAGGTCTAAGGGCTTCTTTCAATTTGCATCATCTATCTCTCTTATTACTTATTCAAGCTGAGAGTGTTTTCATTACTGCAATTCTCTTTAAAGCTTTGTGATCTTTCTATGAATTTATGTGAGATCACATTAGACAAAAGCCATACCCAGACATTTCATGGAGATAAATTCTTCTCTGTTTTGAGATTCCTGTAAAGCTGCAGAGGGTCAACATCCTTAACATTCTTAGAAACTGTACTGTCAAAAAAAAAAAAGAAAAAGAAAAAGAAACTATACTGTCACAGGAAAATATTTGTGGCGTGCTCCTGGGATCCTCAGAGAGCTTTTAGTCTTACTGAATACTTCTTGGAGGCAACTATTTAGGTCTCTCTGAGGTCTTAACAGATGACCACGTAATCGCACACAGGATTTGATCGTTGTTCTAATGCTCTTTCTACATTTGAGAATTTTGAAAATGTTGGAAATGATAAACGGATCTTTTAAAAAACGATTTTATTTATTTATTTATTTACTTACTTACTTACTTATTTGAGAGAGAGAGCACACAAGCAGGGGGAGGGACAGAGGGAGAGAGAGAGAGAATCTCAAGTTTACTCCCCACTGAGTACGGAGACCTATGTGGGGCTTGATCTCACGACCCTGAGATCATGACCCGCTCTGAAATCAAGAGTCAGATGCTTAACTGACTGAGCCACCCAGGTGCCCCTAGATTTTTTTTAACCTAGGAAATTCTGGATCCTTCATATTTTCTATAAATTTCACTTAAAAAGGGGATGATTCACTGTTCAGCTCATGTCTCGCCTCCCTCGTTTTATGATAGGGAGCTAGAAGAATCTGGGAAGAGCCTCTGACACCCTCCCTGGGATTCTCCTTGAAGAGAGTATCCAGGTTATTAGGTATAATTTATATTTTACACATTACCCTAAGCAGCACTGTTGCAAAATTTTCTAGCAATATATAATAAAGTCCCTTTCCTTCAATTTCCAATAATATTTCCTTCATGTTTCTTTCAGCTTGCTGATGATTTTCTCAAGAGTCATCAGACTTCTGTTAACAGTGCTCCTGAGGCCCTTCACACTTTCATTAACACTCTCCTCAAAGTCCTTCCAGCTTCTACCCGCTGCCTAGTCCCAGAGCCACTCCCACGTGCTTTGGTTTAATTTGTTTGTTTATTTTGTACATTACAAAGTACCACACTCTCTCTTCTAGTTAATTTGGTTGCATGAGCAAAAGCAATGCCTATTAGTCTCATGAATTCTGTGGGTCAGGAACTTGGACAGGACACAGTGGGGATGGTTGGTCTTTGCTTCTCAGTGTTGGGAACTCAGCCAGAGGACTTGAAAGCCGGGGCCTGGAAACGTCTAAAAGATCATTCATTCGTATGCCTCACAGTTGATGTTGGTTCTTGGCTGGGACATTAGCTGGGGCTATTAGCTGAAACATTTACATGTGAGCTCCCAGGTGGCCTGGGCTTCTTTACAACATGGTTACAAAGGTTCCAAGAGAAAAAAAACCCAGGTGAGTGGCATATCGCCCTTTATGACTTAGCTCTGGGAGTGTTATTCCTATCAATGATTGTATCCACAGAATTTTAATTTATAGAGGTGACTTGAGTGATGATGCAGAGAAATCAGTGCCATTGAAAACAGAATTTATTCCCTATAGTTTCCTAGAGAAGGAAACATGCAATGCCAGGTAGGGCAACTGGGGAAAGCACCATGATTGTCAGGAGGCAGAAGCAAGAGCTAGGGGAAAGCATGCAGAGGACTTTTACTGTGTTTTCAGTAGGAGAGGCAAAGGCGGCCAGGGCAGCAGTTTAGGACTGATAGTCTGCTCCAGGGTGATCTCCAGTGGCCCAGTCCCAGGCCCTGAGGTAATCCAGGGCCAGGTAAGAGAGTTAGGGAATGGTGTTTGGAGATACATCTCAGGAACAGTCGGTCTACATACAAAGGACATGTTTCTGAGTGGTTTTGCATGACCTTGGGAATTCGCTGGCCCCAGGGGAGGCAGCCTCTCCCCCACCAGCAAGGTCTCCCAAGATGTCAAAACATCATAAAATAAAAAACACGATGAACATAATATTTTTTGCCACATTCAAATTTTTGAGGACGTCATGGAGTCCAGCTCATGCTCAAGAAGAAGGTCATTCGACTCCAACTTTTGAAAGTAGCATCGACTGTCTGGAAGAAGATGTGACAATAACCTGTTGTGGACAAGTCCCCCCACCAGCCCCCAGTCTGCCACACCTGTGCTTTCTGTTACTGCTGTCAAGTGTCTCATTTCTGCACATACTATAAAGCCCGCAATACTATGCTATGAGTTTTGCTTTAAACAGTCAGTTGCCCTTTAAAGCAATTAAGAGAAAGGGAAGAAGACAATTTTACAATCCGTCCCTCACTTACCATTTTCAATATTCTTCCTATAAACCCTTGCTCTGGAATCGACTTCCTGAAACATGCAGAATATTTATTTGGCATTTATTGTAGACAGCATCTACTTTGAAAAATTATTTTAGCTGTCAATTCTCCAAAATTATTGAACTGTGGATGGCTTTATGGTTGTTTACTTTGAGAAAGTCACCCCCACTACTCTCGCTTATCCGTCGCTCAGGACCATTGTCCTCTGGAGGCCCCCCTCCATTCTTTTATCCCCACTGTCCTGTAATTTACATGTGACTGTATTACTTGTCTGATTTCTTGATTTGAATTCTGGATTTTGCTCTTCTCACCTCCATTCTGTCATGTAAGGTAGTTCCTGAGTCCCTGTAAGTTGGTAGGTGAGTGTAGATGCTTGGTGAAATTCAGTTTTGGTATCTCCGGGAGCCTACTTCATGGCAGTGCTGTGTTAGTCCGTCAGGAGTCGCACACTAGCTGGTGTTCTCTCCTTCTGTGATATGACCAACTATTGTCTTGGATATCTATATTCACGGGCTCGTTAGGGGTGCAGCCTTAGTTTTTTTTTTTTTTTAGTTGAGCTCCTAATATGCATATGAATTTGGTAACCTGGTTTTTATGTCTGAGTAAATACTGTATAGAATGGGATTTTCATTAGGTGTCTTGGGATCTAAGTTAGAGGCTTTTCCTCTCTAAATAAGACTGTTTAAAAAAGCATTTTGATTTTAATAAAACAGAAGCTGTTGGACACCAGGAGACTTGACCTTTGTTAAGATTATTTTCCAGGCCAAATATGACCTATATTCTGGTCCTTTGTCCATGAGTGGTAGTTTACCCTCATTCAAATGATGTCTAAGCCCCAGAACTGGTATGGAACTAGGACAGAGTGAAAGATTGGGTTTTTTTGTTTGTTTGTTTGTTTTTTGTTTTTTAAGATTTATTGATTTATTTATTTGCCAGAGAGAGTGAGAGAGATAGAGAGAGAGAGAGAGAGCACAAGCAGGTGGAGCAGCAGGCAGAGGGAGAAGAAGGGTTCCCACTGACCAGGGAACCTGACATGGGGCTTGATCCCAGGACCCTGAGATCATGACCTAAGCCGAAGGCAGACACTTAACTGCCTGAGCCACCCAGGCATCCCTGAGTGAAAGGTTTGACCCCAAACCTTCAGCTCAAACCTTTGCAAATATGACAGGGTAACTATTCTGAGATGAGGAAACATCTGGAAATACCTTACTATTTCACTTACAGCAAAAGTTACAAGCTTATCAATTAATCTAAGTTTGATTTTTTTCATCTTATTTGAAGCACTGATAACAAAACATTTTCTAATCTTGTATATGTGTAACTATATATATATATCCTGTAACATTTGATTATTTATCTACCTATCTTCATATCTTTCCACCATCTGTCTTTTCACTGACCCATCTTTCTATCCTGAAAGGGCCCTGGGTGGGTCTTGTCTTGTCTGGTTTAAGAACAAGGAATTATAATTTAGATTGTTGATTGGCCCACTTCCTTACCTTCCCCTCCAGGGTTTGAGTCTCAAAGTCTCAGTCCTAAAACCCTAGAGAGCTTTTCCAACCAGGGCCGGGGAAAATGGCCCCTGCCAAGAAAAGGTGGTGAGGAGAAGAAGAAGGGCATCCTGCCATCAACAAGGTAGGGATCGGAGAACACACCATAAACATTCACCAGCACACTCAAAGAGATCCAGGAATTTGGAGATGGGAACCTCAGATGTGCGCCTTGACCCAGGCTCAGCACAGCTGTCTGGGCCAAAGGAATAAAGAATGTTCCATACCCTATCCCTGGGCAGTTGTCCAGAAAACATAGCAAGGATGAAAATTCACTAAATAAGCTCTAGATGTTGGTTTCCTATGTGCCTTTCACCATTTTCAAAAATCTATAGACAATTAATGTGGGTGAGAACTATCTGCTGATCCTCAAATAAAGGTATAAAATTGCAAAAAGAAAAAAAAACCCACAAAAATCAACCACCTCCCCATTAAAACAAACCCTAGAGGGCAGATCTGCTTTTCTTACTCCTTCACTTCACATCAGTGGCAATAAACACATTTCCCCCATTACCGATTACAAGGTGAGTAAGTTTCTTGAAAATAAGTACTCCTTTAAGCAAAGAAGGAGACACAATAAAGAGAGATTCAGAGAACAAAAGACAATATTCTCAGTCTCATTAATGTCAGTTTTGTTTGATTCTCAAGAGAAGGACAAATGCTCATGTTTTGGAATTAAGGTTGGGGGAAGTTCGAGGCCACAGAGGTAATTTTCCTGGGGAATCTTCCTAATCGCAGGTTATTAAAAACCTTTCTTAGACATCATTTGAAATGACTATGTAATTACCTCTATAGATTCACTGGAGTTTACTTAATGTTCCCATTAACTGTGATCATATAAGTTGCTTGCAGAATTTTTCATATATATATTCACATATTTTTGCTGAGATGAACACCTTCCAGCAGGGAGTTGGAGCAATGCAGTTTTCAGTGTTCTAGTCTCGGGGTGCAGGAGGGCACTCAGGAGCTGTTGGCCATGCCTGGACCTCCCCTCTGCCCGGTAGTCTATTCTCTTCATAATATGCTTTGCTTTTCCATTAGTATCACTCAGCATTTGCCATATTTGTTGTAAGTTTATTTCCCATTTTGCTACTTGCCTTTTAGGGTTTTCGAAAAGTTAAATGTTGAATTTTTTTAAGATTTTATTTATTTATTTGACAGACAGAGATCACACGTAGGCAGAGAGGCAGACAGAGGGGGGGGGGAGGGAAGCAGGCTCCCTGCTGAGCAGAGAGCCCAGTGTGGGGCTCGATCCCAGGACCCTGAGATCATGACCTGAGCTGAAGGCAGAGGCTTTAACCCACTGAGCCACCCAGGCGCCCCTAAATATTGAATTTTTTAAAAAGATTTTTTACTTAGTTAATTTTAGAGAGAGAGAATGGGAACACATGTGGGAAGAGGGGCAGAGGGATAGAGAGAGAATTCTCAAGCCGACTCCCCACTGAACACAGAGCCCCTTGTGGAGCTCGATCTAACAACCCTGAGATCATGACCTGGGCTGAAACCAAGAGTCAGACTCTTAACCAGCTGAGCCACACAGACATCCCTTAACTTGTTTTTATGCTTAGAAAGTCCCTACCCTACCCAGAAATCATATATTCATTTATATACTCCCTTATTCCTCTATCCCTCCTTTCTTCCTTTCTTCCCTTCCCCTCCTCTTTCTTTCTCCGCCTCTTTCTTTCTTTCACTTTGAAATATTTAACTCTTCAACTTCTTAGAATTGGTTTTGGGTTTGGATATGAGAGAAGGATTCATATGCATTTCTTCCTTTTGTAACCAAACGTCTCAGCGACTTTTATTGAATAATTGAAATTCTTAAAAAGTAAAGCATTTTTTTAAAAAGCAGATTCTGATTTTCTAGGCTACAGCTCTTGGCAACTTAGTTCTTTGACTCAACAGTGTCCAGAGATTAGCTTCAATATTTCAAAGGTCTATCAGAAATCAGTTTGGGGCAACTGGGTGTTTGAGCTGAAGGTTTGGGGTCAAACCTTTCACTCAGGGATGCTGTTTGTGCTTTCTCTCTATCTCTGCCAAATAAATAAATAAAATCTTTAAAAAAAGAAAGGAAAAAAAAAAGAAATCAGTTTATCCTTTAGGAAAAAAAGAATTTTATTCATGACAAAACTTCTTTTTTCTTTTCTTTTCTTTTTTTTTTTTTTTTTTTATTTTTTATTAGAATTTTTTCAACTCAATTCAATATAGCTGAGCACACATGTCCTGAGCACCTGTAGGTACCCGTGCATGGCTCTGGATTCTTTATGGCGGTAACATTGACAAATAGAGAATAATCAATAATTGAAGTTTTATGAATAAAACCTTTCAAAACTGAGGTCTACAGAGGAGTAGTTGCAGACTGAAGACATGTTGCGGCATCTCTTGAAGTCAGGGACCACGTCTGTTTATTTTCGTTTACTCACTCAGCCCATCGCCTGGTGCCCGGGACCTGGCAAACGCTCCCGTGATTTGTTGAAGAAAGTTGACTTGGAAAGAACTTCTGGCTGCTGAAAAGGCTGTGAGCCACAGCACTGCTTATTCCCTTTCTCTGGTGATAGAGTTTTTAAGCCCCTCTGGGAGGCAGGGAATCCAAATGTCCTATATTTGAGCATATTTTTCTAGAGAGGATTCATCTTTTTTAACTCTGAGAAGATTGTATACTGCCACTCCCTCCCAATGAAGAAACATTGTCCTTACTAAAATATACTCCCGTGAAGAAGATTTTGCAAAGAAAACCTCATTTGATTCACGTAACCATTCCGTAAGACCTAGATTCCAGGAAGGCAGAGGGTGTATTTTTAAACAGAAATAGCACTTGGTTCCTTCAAGGAGCTTGAAAATGTGCTCTCTCCTTCCCCAAGTGCCTCAGAGGTTATCGGTACAGAAAGAACCCCAGATGGAGGGTAAGTGCTAATAAAATTCACCAGGTGGATCAATCAATTGGAAACATCACCTGTTCTAGTGTGTTCTGAGTGACTTAACAGTAGGCTGTCTTCACCGCCCTTGTAGGCTGGGAATGTCCAGGAAACTTCCCTCTGAGGGCACACCCCTCCAGCCCTCCATAAGAGTAGTCCCAGCGGTGACCCAGCCTCTGGAAAACATCAGCCTAGCTACACGGCAGGCCTGGCTGGAGAGAACAGAGCCTCTCACTACCTTACCATCCCCGCAGCCCACATGCTCTGTGTGTGACGGCTACCATCCTGGGTGGGCTGTCCCAGGGTGGTCCCGTTTGTACAAGCTGCTCTGGGTGTGGTAACCTCCCAGGAAGACTTTGGTCACTAATGCATGTATGCGCGCGCGTGCGTGGGCACACACACACACACACACCCCTGTCTGGAGACCGTGGTACCAGGAACGATGGAGACTTATACAAAACAAACAAAAAGCCGTGATGAGCACTGGGTGATGCACGGCAGTGTTGAATGACTATATTGTACACCTGACATGAAAATCACACTGTAGACTAATTTTAAAAACGAACCAACACAAAACCCAGGAATGAGAATTCAAAGTTTTGAGGAAAGCAATGCCGAAATGGTCTGTGATATGCAGATGCTTCTTCCAAGGAAAAGAAATACCAAGATATGTTGTCCTAGTGAAATCATTTTTTTTTTTTTTTTTTTAAACTAAAGGCCCTGCCTACAGTGAATTTGAGAGACTGAACAGGCCACCTTGCGTTCCGTGTGGGGCTCGGCTCCACTCGGCCACTCCGGACGTCGTGTGGAAATGTCCACTAGATGGCACCCAAGTCCAGGCAAATAGTCCCCAGTCTTGGCAGGGAGACAGATTTTGGTATTAATGCCAAAGTCCTGGAGGCAAATTGACACAAGGCCTATTGATTCTTCACCTAGATATTTCAGTTTCTACTAGAAGAATTCCCTTCTCTCTTTCACTCCATACTCATTTTTTTTTAAACAGGCAGCAAAAAAGAAAGACTAATGTCCTGTTGTTTATTTAACCATGTTCCTAAAAAGATGTGTGTAGACTGATTAATTACATTACACACTTCAGGAAATGATTTTTAAATTATTGGCAATGAGGGGTGCCTAGGTGGCTCAGTCGTTAAGCATCTGCCTTCAGCTCAGGTCATGATGCCAGGATCCTGGGATCGACCCCTCGTGGGGCTCTCTGCTCAACAGGAAGCATGCTTCTCCCTCTCTCATTCCCCTGCTTGTGTTCCCTCTCTCACTGTGTCTCTCTCTAAGTAAATAAATAAAATCTTTTAAAAAATAAAATTAAGAAGTAAATTATTGGCAATGATTCCTACCACTTTATCTGTGTGGTAGAAGGCATCCTTGATTGGAGTCGGATAAAGGCATCTTAGGGACAAGGTTCTTCCCGAGGTGTGACACTAGCCAGGTCTCAGGGTCTCAGATTCTTCACTGAGGGTAACAATAAAACTCAGCAGACTATTTATAAAAAAAATGACAACAAAGAACTCTCTTTTATTCGCTGGTGATGCAGACCAAAATATTTACTGGTGAAACCAGATGTGGAATTTATTTTAAAGTATTCTAGGGGAATAAAAGGGCACTCGATGACAGAAAGACTAACAAGGCTTTGAAAATGAGTGGGGGTCTGTGTGCTAGGTGCCTACCTTTGTACCTGCTTAAAATGTTCCAAAATGAAAGGTTAGAACACCTTCAGCCATGACGAGGCTGGTGTAAGTATGGAACCAGATGTTCTAAGTGCTAAATGATTGTAAATTACTGTTCATCTTTCCTGGGCCTCAATCATCTATGAGATGAGGGATTTGGATCAGCTTAATGGTAAATTCTTTTCACAGTCTGATTTTTATGAATGTCGAACACCAGCCTCTGTTATAAGTGGTGCACATCTGGGAACAGGTGTCTACTCAGTCAGGCCTCAGTCTCCTAGGATAAAGCTTCCTTGGCCATCCCAATCTAAACTCAGGCCCTCAGACCTCATAGGCAATCTTAGGGTTATCTTTTTCATTGTATTTATCACTACTGACATTATAAACTGAATGTGCCTCCCATCCCATTTCTATGTTGAAACCCTAATCCCCAACATGACTGTATTTGGAGATAGAGCCTCCGAGGAGGTAAAATTAAGGTTCAATGGGACCATGAAGGTGGGGCCCTAAGCCAACGGGACCAAAGAGGAAGAGACACCAGGGTTGTGTGCAGGGAGGGAACGCCATGTGAGGACACAGCAGGAGGGTGGCCAGCTGCAAACCACAGAGAGAGGCCTTGGGAGAAACCAACCCTGCCGACACTTTGATCTTGGACATCCAGCCTCCGGAACTGTGAGAACATTCTCTTCTGTTGCTCGACCCACTCAGAGTTTTGTTATGGTAGCTCTAGCAGACGAACATGGTCAGAAATGATCTTTCTCATTTGCTTCTGTTTCTAATCTGGCTCCCCACCCAGAATGTACACCGGGTGGGACGGTGCCTGGCACGCAGCATGGCCCTGAGGAACATATGCTCAGTGTATACACGAATGAGCTTCAGATGCATCAGAACGCTTGCCCTATGTTTGGTTTGAAGCTCAAAGTCCCTAGGTCAATGAGATGTGCCCCCCTTGAACTGTGAATTTTATGAACGTGAAATAGAGAATTTGAACTTGGACGGCACAGGTGGTGAAGGAGAGGGAGCGTCACTGACAAAACCTTGCTGGCCATCCTTCATCATCAGCCACTCCTTGCTCTGAGCCTTGCAGAATGTTCAGCCGTGCTTTAGGAACCAGAATGTTCTTCACCTGGGGGGAGGTGTCCGGTTGCAGAACACACTGTAGCCATGAGTGAACACCCTCATCCTATTTGTTCTGACCTACTGTACAATTTCACCAAGGATTTGTGTCGTCGGAAGAATGACCACACACACTGGGGAACAGGACAGTCCCGTTCACATTCAACTGCCCGGATGTTAGAGGGGACAGTTCTCCTGGATTCCAGAGAGTGTCCTCTAAACACCAAGACCGTTAATCACAAACAATTGCCGTTGTCGCAAGTGAAAACAGCACTTATCGTTGCATGTTATTTATTTATGTCTTCTTCTACACCTTGTTTTTATTTTGTATTTATTTTTAAAGATTTATTTATTTATTTTAGTTGGGGGGTAAGACGCAGAGGGAGAGAATGTTTCCTCAAGCAGACTCCAGCAAGTCTGACTCAGGCTTGATCCCATGACCCATGAGATCATGACCTGAGCTCAAACCAAGAGTCGGATGCTTAACCAACGGAACCATCCAGGCACCCCTAGATCTTGTTTTTAGAATAAACTTAATTTTGGATTAATTTTAGATTTGTAGAAAAGTTGCCAAGATAGTAGAGAGACACCCTTCTCTCAGCTTCCCCTAAGGTGATGGATCTTTCGTTGTTATGGTACATTTTTCAAACCAAATTCCAGACTTTGTTTGGCTTCCACAGTTTTTCTATTTGTATCCCCTTTCTGCTCTGGGATCCCATCCAGGACACCACACTGCATTTCCTTGTCCTGTCTACCTCGTGTGTAGGCTGTGACAGCGTCTCTGTCTTTTTGTACTTTTCATGAACAAGATATTTCTTTGAAAGATTTTCTTTCTTTATTTGACAGAAAGAGAGAGAGAGAACAAGTAGGCAGGGAAGTAGGCAGAGGCAAAGGGAGAAGCAGGATTTCTGCTGAGCAGAGAGCCTGACATGGGGCTTGATCCCAGGACCCTGGGACCATGACCTGAGCTGAAGACAGATGCTTAAGTGACTGAGCCACCCAGGTGCCCCCCAAGATATATTTTTAAAATATTTTATTTATTTACTTATTGTCAGAGAGAGAGCACAAGTGGGGGAATGGCAGAGGGAGAGGAAGAAGCATGCTCCCTGCTGAGCAGGGAGCCCGATTAGGACTCGATCCCAGGACCCTGGGATCATGACCTGAGCCCCAAAGTCAGATGCTTAACAGACTGAGCCACCCAGGCACCCCTGACCGAGACAGTCTTGAGAATGCTCAGGTGTTTTTTGGAATGTGCCCCAGTCTGGATTTGTCTGACATTTTCCTCATGATCAGATGGGGTCACAGGCATACCACTGAGATGAAGACCATTCTCATCACAGTATATCTGGGGTGTATGATGGCCACACGACATCATGGGTCAGGTTCACCTGACCACTTGTCAGGTGAGTCAGGTTTTTCTTTTCTTTTCTTTATCAAACATGACAAAGTCACGTTTGTCAGGCTTCTTCTCTGTAAAGTTATTATTTTTCCCTTTCTCTGTCTGTTCTTTGGAAGCAAGTCACTAATTCCAGCCCACCCCAGCTCTCTCCTAGAGTGGAGCAGTTGCTACAGGTTACTAGGACTCCTCTGCAAGCAACCTGTATTGTTCCTCCCTATTTATTGATTTATTCACTCACTTGCCCCCGTCAGTAGAGACTGATGCAAAAAATAATGATGTTCTACATTGGCACAGTTCTGTCCACATGTAAACAGACACTGATATGCTAGGTTGTTAAAAACTAACTGTGAACAGGAGTGCTTCTCCAGGTGGGAACAGATGAGCCCACCTGTTTCACGTTCTACTCTAAGCTCTGCTCGAGCCTCATGAGGACCGGGTTCTCATCTTCCCTTTCCTGCTGGTGCTGGCCCAGACCATCCATGAGGTGTTTTCAGGGCTGCCCTTCCCTCATTTGGGATGCCTGATTTGCTCTCCCTCCTGCTTCTTCTAAATAAATTCTGGGAGGGATTAATTTTAGATTGACAGCAAAATTGCAAAGACGGTCAAGTTCCTGTAACCCCTCGCCCTGTGCCAGCCTCCCCTGTTGTTATCATGTCATGGTCATGGCACATTTGTCAAAATGAATGTGAGGGATATGGACTGCATTTCCCCCATTGACCTAAGTCATCTAGGGGATAGACCTGCCCATTTTCTGTCCCTGCACCCCAGGAGCCCCCCAGCCTAGCCTAGAGTCAGGTTCTGTTTGCCCAAAGGATGGCCAGACATGAACATCCTTGAAATCTCTTGTTTAGGTGGAAGCTGCTCCCGAGACATCTACCACAAAGGGTTAACTAATGAGCCCCAGATACCCGTTAGGTTTTAGGGTGTACCTCCTAGTATATTTCAATGAACAAATACATTCATTTAACTTATTACTGCCCTTTTGGTTTTGTGACCTGTAGTCATGCAGTTCTTGCTTCCGTCTTGCAGAAGATAGTGACCACAGGTGTTTCCTTTCCTACATTCAGTTCTATAAGCATTTATTAATGACCACACCTGCTGTGCCCTTCACATTTGGCCATGCATTCTGGGGGTGAAAAAGGCACAGGCCTGAATGCCAGAAAGTTATAACTGAATGGGGGAAGAGGGAAGACCCATAAACGTGGCCATAAGAAAGAATACAAGAGAGATGTTGCAAAACCGATAAACTGAACGTGTTCCTTTTCTGTAGAGTCTTTTAGGGGCCTACAGCTACCTTCAAGATGAAAGCAGTATTCTTTTTTTTTTTTTTAAGATTTTATTTATTTATTTGACAGACAGAGATCACAAGTAGGCAGAGAGGCAGGCAGAGAGAGAGGGGGAAGCAGGCTCCCTGCAGAGCAGAGAGCCCGATGCGGGGCCCGATCCTAGGACCCTGGGATCATGACCTGAGCTGAAGGCAGAGGCTTTAACCCACTGAGCCACCCAGGCGCCCCTGAAAGCAGTATTCTTAACCCGCTTTCCAAAGTCCTCTAAAATTCCTTACTTCCTTATTTCTCCTCTCCTCTTCTGCATACCACCCATGGAGACCTTCCTTCAGATTCTTGCATGAAGGTGTTTTTCTTATCTCCAGACTTTGCTCCTGTGGTCCTGCCCCACTGTTCCCTACCTTCCTCCCACTCTCCCCCAACCCTCGCCCCCAGCAGCCCATAGCCAAAACACCCTTGCAGTTTCCTGGCCAACTCACACACACATGGCCCCAGGGGCTCATTGTAGCTGAGCCTCTTCAGAGATGTACTCCCAACCTGGTCCCAGTTAGATCCTCCTGCCATGCCCTCTCAGACCACCCCGAAGTCTCCTTGACGTCTGTGATGTCTTGACGTCTGTGATGTCTCGATGTCTGTAATCCCAGACATCACATTTTTATGGTGACCAATATTTAAGGCCTGCCTTTTTGGGTGGTGGGGGAAGACATGTTTCTCCCAGGGAGGGACTCTGTACCTTGTTCCCTGCTCTGTCTCCAGGGCCGACCCCAGAGTCTGGGCTAGGGTGTGAGTTCAAGTTCAGAATGAATACATGAATGAGTAGAATGAAAGATGAGTGGATAAAAAGCATAAACAAATTCGGTTTTACAGTTTCAGGAGAGGACAAAAGGCATTTAGTTGGTGAGGTCAGGTAGGATTCCTGGAGGAGCCGGCATCGGTCACTGTCTTGAAGGATGGAAATTCTGAGCTGAGGTGCTGGGCACTGCTGATGTGAATAAGCATTAGCAAGAGTGTGGAGAAGGAGGGAGGGACGGATGAGTAAGGGCCACAGTGAGTAATCCGATTTGGCTAAAATCTAGGACAGATGTGAGAGAGAAGAGGGAAAGAAGAGCATATTATGACAAGGGGCGCTATAGGATCAATGGCTAGATGAACTCAACAACTACTTAGTAACTAATTTAAAACAGAGCAAGAGTTAAACAAAGACCAGATGATCATCTATTCAAAACTACAGTGCCAAGTGTTCTACACTGGATCAGAGTTTGAAGTAGACAATAATACTAAAGTCTCCTTCCAACGAAATTCCATGATTTCATGATTCTGGGGATAAGTAGAGTTGAAGATCCCTGACCAAGGGAGGGACATGACTAAACTCAGCTTTAGGAAGAGAAAACTAGTAGGATCAATTCCAAAAGGAGCTGGTCTGCAGGTTTGGAGCTTGGGAAGGAGGTCAGGCAAGAGATATGGATGGAGCCCCATCTTGTTAGACAGAAGAGGTGGTTGAAACTGTGGGTGGAGGGTGATCATTTGGGAGACAGCAGAGCAGCAGAAGGGAAGAAAGCAGGGCATAGAGATGGGAGATGCTCCTGGGAAGTCGGAGAGGTGAGATAGGCAGAGGATAGCCCAGGGTCATGAAAGCAGTGGGAAAAGCTTCTCACAAAAAAGACATTATTCTACAGGCTCAGGTCCATCATGAACAGGTGGGTGGATGGTGCCAAGAGCATCACTGCTCATCGTGGAGGAAGCAGTTTTGGGAGAAGAGTGGGTGAGAGGCCAAATTGAGGAGAACGTGGGACGAGTAAGGAAGGGGGAGATGGCAGAGGTGATGTGGTTTCTGGAAGGTGAGTGAACAGCAGGGAGGAGAGCAGAAGCTTGTGGAAAGAGGGGTGCAGGGACTAGAGCTGGGGTTTCATTTCAGTGAGAACAAACACAGTCCCATGTAGACATGTGAAAGGAGTGGCATCTGGAGAGGAGAAGCCAAAGAGGGGAAGCAAAGAGTTGACAGCTTGTGGTTCCAGAGAAGTGGGGAATGTTGGGGCAGAGGCTGGTTTTGGCAACAAAGGCAGCCACCATCTTTTGCAGAGTCTGCAGTGTGGAGGTGAAGGAGGGAGGTGAGGGTTCAGAGACGTTGGAAGGTCAAGACAAGAAAACAAGTCTGTGTGACCTCAATGAAATGGGAGATGAAGTTATTTCTAAGAGTTGGAAGCTGAGATGGGCGGGACGTCTCTAGAGGAGGACGGGAGACCTGGAAGAGAGTTTAATGGTCAGCAGGAAATGAATAAAAGAATTCCCAAGTGTCATTGGGAACGAATGCAGGCAGCTGAGGTTTGTGCTTCCCTGTGCTCAGCACCCAGGAGCTGGAAAGGAGGAGGCGAAATAGATCAGCACAGGCTTCCCTGGCTTGCGTGTTCGCAAAGAAGGAAGATGTGAGTGAATTTGCGACACGTGATGGGATGAGAAGTGACAAGAAGGAAGATAGCACATGCCTCAAGGTCACAGAGTGGGAAAGGCGCATGTCTACGGTGTGTCATCCATGTGTCTGGGGCTTACAGAACCCACAGTGTTCTCCATCTTGGTCCTACACATGACACAGCGGCACTGGACACCAGTAGGCCTGACATGTGGGTCTGTGGCGGTTCCAGGGACAGTATGGACATCTGGGGTAGGTTCTGGAGGATGAGAGAGGAAGAAGGCAAATCCCAGGGGTTGGCCAAGAGGATGGTCCGCAGGTGAGCCACATTTCGGAGGGAATCTCAGAACGATTCTGGGGGTCTCTGAGATGGTCTGGCATTCCCAGCAAGTTTGAAGCCAGAGAACATAGTCTTTTAAGATTCCTATTGCGACTGTATTTAGTGCCATGCTGGTGTGGCCCAAGGAATACAGAAAATCCTAACTACCTCATAGCACCATGTGCTTTAAATGCAATAATATAGGGAGGGCATTCTCAGAGTGTCTGAAGTGTACTCTATAAATATCAGTCCCCTTCGTCCAAGCCCTCAGCATCACACTAGGTCTTGCATAGAAACAAAGAATGTGTGGACTTTGCTCACAGGGAGCTTGCATTCTAGTTGGGAAAACACTGACTGTATGGCAGAGGAGGCTGCACAGCCTTCCCCACTTGAAACAGTGATACCTCAGTCACCTGCCAAACCTGGTAAGACTGAGGTTATGAGAAGGACTCAGGGGAGAGAGCTGGAAGAGGCCTGGGTGATTCTCATGGGCTCTAGAAGAGGTCCCCTGTGAGGCAGGCCTTGAATTGGGGAGGGAGATTTAGAAAAGCAGGGTATGGTGTGTGTTCAGGGCGGGAGAGGCAGGTGATACCAGCCATGGTGAGGAAAGGCACCTCCCAAGTGTTTTGGGGCATAGGCTACTGTGCTAGGCAATCGTCCCTCATAGCAGTCCTAGGAGGTAAATCCTTAGGTTTCTTCTGGCTACAAGTCACAGAAGCCTGACTCCAGTCAGCTGCAAAATAAGGCATTTTCCTGGCTCGGCTACCTGGATATGTGGGAGGGTTTCTTCCGCCACTCTGGCTCTGTTTTTCAGGGCATCTTTCTCCCACCTGCCCCACTCAGCAGCTGCCTCTCTCCTCAGGACTGCAATGTATTTCCTCCATGCTCACCAGGAAGAGGGGGCTTGGAGGTTGGTGGCTTTCACTGAAGAGTCAAGAAGCTTCTGTTTTAGAGGCCTTCATCCTGGCTATCCTGAAACCAGCCACTCACAGTGGGGATGGAGCCTGCAGTAGTCTAGAGGGCTGGTCCCCAGTGGGGATGGAGCCTTCAGTAGTCTGGAGTGCTGGTCCTCAGTGGGGATGGAGCCTGCAGTAGCCTAGAGTGCTGGTCCTCAGTGGGGATGGAGCCTGCAGTTGCCTTGAGTGCCGGTCCTCAAGCAGGTTGCATCAGAAGAGCCCTGGACTGCTTGTTGGGACAAACTGCTGGGCTCCACCCCCAGACGGTCTGATGCCGCTGGTCTGGGATGACCTGAGATTTGACACTTCTGAAAGTTCCCAGAACTTGCTGCTGGTCCAGCCACTACACTTGAGACCTGCTGGTTCAGATGCATGGACGTGGATGGCACAGATGTGGAGAGGTCAATATTAATGCCCTCTGTGGACCATCATCATCTCCACCTTATACACAAGGAAACTGAGGCTGAGAAATTTCAAGTACCAAGTTCATGCAGTCTGATGTGGAAGCTTGTGCTCACCACTGAGCAGGAGGCCTTTCTTGTGCAGAAAACCTCAGCAGTAGGGCATGAGATGGGCCAGACAGGCTATAAAGATATTAGAGGTTCTTGAAAGCCAAAAGAACTTAAACTTGAAACCCTGGGCAGTAGGGAGCCATCATAAGGTCTTAAGGAAGAGTGTTTTATGAAGATTGGTCTGGAGGTGAAACTTTCACTTATTTTTTATGCAATTCAATTAATTGTTATGTTGAGAGCCCTTTTTTGTTCCTGAATTGCAATAGAAATGGACTTTATTCCCTTCTTTATTTAAAGTCAGATAGGCATCTGACCATAAAGGAAAAAGTTTCCCTTGTGTCATAGGTAGAATTCTCAATTGCAAGCAACAGAATCTGGCTTTAGCTCCTTTAAAGCAGACAAGGAAGTTACTGGAAAGCATATCAGGCAGCTCCCAGAATCACATGGAGGGCTAGAGAACCAGATTTTGAGGCTAAGCAGCCGGGAACCATGCCCCAAACCACGCTGTGGAAACTGGAAACCTCTATGGCTAACCTGAGCACCAGAGACAGCTCCGTACTCTATGCTCTGCTCTGTGCCAGGAGCGCAGACTGGCAGAAGTGGCTTCCCCTGCCAGCCACAGCCCCTCCTCTGTGCCAGAGGAGGGTCTGGTTGTTCCTGCCAGGCTGCCGCCTCTGCCTGGTGCCTGCCTCACGTGCTCCAGACCCCAGGTCCAGGGCATGAGCCTCCACGGCAGAGTGGGAGTCCTGCGCCCGGCCCAGCACCAAGGCATCCTTAACTTCCACCATGGAGATCTGACCCTGTCTCCTGTTCAGACTCCCCTGAGGGTATCATGGGTTGAACTGTGTCCTCTCCAAATTTCTATGTTGAAGCCCTAAGCCCCAGCACCCCAGAGTGGGACTGTGTTTGGAGACAGGGCCTCCGAAGAGGTCATCTAGTTAAAGGGAGGGTGTTAGAGGTGCTCTGATCCAATCTGACTAGTGTCCTTACAAGAAGAGAAACTGCTGGCACACGGAGGAAACCAAGTGCGTGCGTACACAGAAGAAAGACCACGTGAGGACACGGCCAGAGGGTGGCGGTCTGCAGGCCAAGGACGGAGGCCTCAGGAGAAACCAACCCCACCTTCACCTTGACCTCAGATTTCCAGCCTCCAGAGCTGGGAGACAATGGATGTCTGTTCTGTGAGCCCACCAGGCTGTGGTATTTTGTTATGGTGGCGTAAGCAGAAGACAGAAGGGAGTGCTGAGCAGGGGAAGGGGAAGGAGAAGGGGGTAGAGCGTTGAAGAGCCAAAACAGATGACAAATGTGCCTGTGCTCACCCCACCCCAACTTGCCAGAGGCTGTTCCATGTCACTCACAAGAATGGGTGAAGATTTGCTAAAAGGGAGACCTTCGGGAAGAAAGACCTGGAGGATTAAGAAAGGGCGGCGTTTTGAGCAGGAAGGCATTGAAGGCTCCCCCCGAGATGGACTTCCTACATGCTCCGTCAACCCTTGTGGAGAAGCGTGGGAGTCCTGGGTCTGTGTATTCTTGGGAACCTCCAAAACTGGCAAGGCCAAGTTGGATTTGGCAAATGCACGTGCCCCTGGCAGCCGAAATTCACAAGCTCAGTGGCGCGCACCGAGGGTCTGGGCTCCTTCCCAGGACACACCGGTTACCAGCACACACAGACCGCCGTGCCAGTTGTACAGCTCCCTGGGAGAGCCAGGCATAAACACAGGCCTTGGCTGAGGGGACCTGCTTTCTGAGCTGAGGTTTGTGGCCTTTGGTTTTGTGTTTTCCCAGTTTGCACGTCTGTCATCTTCGCCTTACCTTCTTCTTTCGTTTCCTTTTTATAAGTGGGTAAGCGTCTCTTGTTTCTATCCAGCCACATGTTAAGTGCTGGGGGACTGAGGGAGGAACATGGAGCAGACGGAGTGCCCCACCCCTCGCCATGAGGGGCCAGGGATTCAACTGGGGAGACGTGTGTGTTTCAGCATCAGAGGAAAAATCCAGACAGTATAGTCCAGTTTCTTTCTTCTCTGCCTTTGGACTCTAGCTCATGATCCCAAAAGGTCCTATAGCTACTGAACTTCTTTATAAGCCACGAGCTAGAGGCATTTGGACAATTGGAGGACTTCACCTGCTGGTGGAAAAGCAGGAGGATGAAGGCTGGTGGAGGGAGGCGAGGGAGAGTGGTGCATGCGTGGGGGTGTCACATAGCCACGAAGGTTTGGATCCTGCCCCCTTGCCCATCTCTGGCATCCTGAAGCCGGAGGTCCAGGACCTTCCAAGTGGCCTCGCTAGAGTCCTGCGTTACAAATCCTGTGGCTTGACCCAACAGACAATCTGGGGCTAATTGTCCTACCTCCACCCGCTGCCTGCTATGTGACCTCGGGTGAAGCATCTGACCTCCCTGGGTCTGTTTCCCTTTCTGTAAAATGGGGTTAATAGCATTGACCTATCCCAGAGAATTAGCCCGGGAGGCATCACTAATAAAACTTGTCATAAAAGTCTTTGTTCCCCTAAGGCTCCGGAGCCCTGAAAAGAGAGGATTTGGAAGCTGTGAACACGGCCCAGGGAAGGCAAGGGCTGCTGGCAAGAAGCTGCAGGCTCTGGGAGTGGGCACATCGGAGGAGTGAGTCCTCCAGCATTGACATGCTGTGCCCTGTGTGAAGGGGCAAGGCTCTGTTGGCCTCTGATATCCATTCCTTGCTGTGAAACCACTCAGGACATCAGCAGCAGCTCACAGGAGTGGCATCAGCTTCTGGCGCTTTCCGTCTCTCAAGGGCAAAAATCTTTCCAACAGCCCTCAGGTGGAAGTTGCATGCAAATCATGAAAGGAAGCCCAAACTTTGTCAAGAGTTTGTTTTTGTGTTAGTGAACAGGGGTCAGGGAAAGAGTGCTGCCTTCTGCAGTGTTTAGACTGAACTGACCACGGCTCCTCACAGAGGGCGGAGGGTCTGCTTGCCCCAAAGCTGTGTGTGTCTGTGTTTGCACATGTGCGTGTGTATATAGATGTGTGTGGAGGTACTCTGTATGTGTATGTCTGTCTGTCTGTCTGTGTGTGTATGTGGGCATGTGTGGGGGGGGGTGTATTGCGTCTGTATGTGTAGATGTATGTGCACATGTGCACACACATGTACACACACACAGACCCACACATGCACACACAGACATGTCTGTGTGCTTACCTGGGAGTGTGCATGCAGGCATGTAAGTGTGCATGTGTACACATGTGTGTCTGAAGGCATGTTCATGTATATATGTGCGTACACGTGCCCGCATATGTGTATGTGCACACACGTGTATGTACATAGATGCATGCATGTGTATAAGTGTGCATATCTGTGCATGTGCAAACGTGGGTCTAGATGGTGCACACACATGTGCATCTCTATACATGTAAGTACACGCATACATGCATGTGCATGTGCACACAAATATATACATTTACACATGTGTACATGGGGGTGTCTGGAGAGCACGGGCTTATCTCCATGCCTCTCTCAGAGTTATGTTCAAGTCAAAGAAGCCAGCACACTCGTGCCCAGCCAATGTCGCTAATGCTGAGGGCTGGCGGCAGGGATAGTGTGTGAGCGCTGGGAAGGATGTGAAGAGGGGCAGCCCGGGGGAGGCAGAGCCCTGCGTCATTTCCCTGAAAGGTCCCTGAGCCAGCCTTTCACACTTCAGAGCCCAGAATGGTCCAAGTCAGGCAGTGGTTTATGCTTATAATCTTAGAGATGTCATGAATGTGTCACAACAAAGTTTAGTTTGTATTTTGTATTTATGACAATTAGGGAAATCCTTTGAGTTTAGCTTTCAAGGTGGTTCTTTAAAATATATTCTTCAGAGTAGTCCTTGGAATCTTTTTTTTAACGTTGTTTTCCTTGCTACTTTTTCTAGGATTAGTAATAGAGATTCAGTGGATGAAGCCCAGGCCTGAAAACAAGCAAACTTAGGAAGTTGGTCTCTAAGTCCGTCTGTCTAGTCACGTGTGAAGTTAGAGACTCTCTAGAGCTGTTTGGTCCTTGGGATGTTACTTGGCCGTTCTGAGTCTTAATTTTCTCATCTCTAACGTGAGGACAATAACAGTAACAGCCTGATAGGATTGCTGGAAGGATATGAGATACTAACAATCTTCCCAGCCTGTGTGCCCGTGTACAACCTGCTGTGAGATAATGAACCCCTCCCACAGAGCAGAGGGTCTCCCCTCAGGTCTGGCAGCCAGCCTTCGGCCATGAGCTGTGTCCAGGGAGTTGGCAACATAATGGTGAGTGAAAAGATAATGCAGAGCCTCCTGTTAAAAATTCGTGAAGAATCTCAAGATGGTGACATAGAACATGAAATCAAGGGTGGGGTCCTTCTGATGGCGGGGCCCCGTGTGATTGCCCAGGCTATACGTCCGCAAAGCTGAATCCGCCTGCAGGTGTCAAGTGTGATGAGTGACATCCGCTCTTGCTCCATTTCAGTGTGTTGAGGGGGTCATGGGGTCTGAACCCTCAAAACTGAAATCAACAGCAGTAGTGAGCCCTCGAATGTTCCTCTGCCCACCACTGGCAAGGAGCCAATGGGGCTACAGCAGTATTCATGTTCCAAGTGTCCAGTGTGCTGGTGGGGAGGGGGACTGGCAGGGGACTCAGGTGCTCCTGGTGTGTCTTGCTTCAGGGGACAGTCAAATGCTTTGTCTTTACTCAAATCAGATGTTTACCTGAGGATGATGTGTCCTTTCTCAGTGTCACCCGAGCTAACTGTAGTGACCCACTCTCACAATACGTGTATGTCCCACACATTAAAATGTCATCATGATTTTGAAATATTTGCCATTAACAAGGTTCGATGGGGTTCAAAACACTAACATTATCTCAAGAAATGATGTTATATTTGTCAATAAAAGAACTTACAGTTTCTTCAACTATAATTTCAACTGTTGTATGTTTTTGAATGGTTGTATAAATGGTTTAAAGTCTTTTGACCTCTCTGTGTGAACAAAATTTCTCTTCAGTGGTGAACATCAAGAATTCAAAAGGACACCTTTAAAAAGATTTGGTCAGGAATTGTGCATAGACATTTCAAACATAGAATTTGATATTGAAAAGATCTGGTCAGAGCAGGAAGCTTAAATTTCTCATGAAACATTTTCTCTGGGTATCATAATGTGCAACTGTTGACAACCACCAAGCAACACATATCAAGAGCTTCTTTGCACATAGCAAGAGATTCATAATATTAGTTTTGTCGTTAACATGCTATTGTCATCATTATTATACAGATATCAAGGACAGCTCTGAGCTAGTTGTCAGAAATTGTGAGTTGGAGGTATGCTTCCATTACAAATTACCTAATGACTCTAAATGAGTGTGTTTGTCTTTTTCATGTCTGCTTAAAATGCAGATAACATTACCTACTCATCCTGTCCAACATTCAATGTTAGGAGACTCAAATGAGAAACTCAACATCAAAGTCGCTGAGAAAAAGGAACTATTTTGCTGGTTCTGTCCTTTCTCTTCCTTTAACTCACTGCTGTCCCACCACATGTGTCTACTGAAATTCACATTCATTAAAATGAAATATAACTGAAAATCTCGTTTCTCAGTTCCACACTTCCAGTGCTCAGAGCCACATGTGGCTGATGGCTACCATCTTGGACAGCACAGCTCGACTACTGGTTACCCCTTCATACAAAATATTCACTTTCTTTCTGCTTCCTGTCCCACTTGTGGATGAGGTAGGGAAGATTTAAGGTTTTACAGAACCTTTTTTTTTTTCCCTTAAGATTTTATTTCTTTATTTGAGAGAGAACATGCACGGGGGTGTGGGGGGGCAGAGATAGAGCAGGGGCAGAAGGAGAGGGAGAAGCAGGCTCCTTGCCTCAGAGAAGGGAGCCCTAGGCAAGGCTCCATTCAAGAACTCTGAGATCATGACCTGAGCCAGAGGCAAACATTTAACCAACTGAGCCACCCACGTACCCCAAATTCTTCACAGAGTCTTAACCCATAATAGGTATAAATATTTAAAAATCCTGAGTTCTGCTGTCCTTGGTATGGGAAGATGCCACTGCTGGTGGGATATGGACTTGGATGGGTTTACTTTGGCTTCCCTGTAGCTTCTTGCTCAGGCCCTGGGCATTTCAGATGGGGTGAGGTGTTATAAGTAGTAGTGAAGAAAAAGAAAACAGGACTGTGGCTTCATAAGCATGATGTTCTTACCATCCTGACTGCCATCTTTTTTTTTTTCTTATGATTTTATTTTTAAGTAATCTCTACACCTAACATAGGGCTCAAACTCACAGCCCCAAGATCAAGAGTCGCATGCTCTTCTGAGTGAACCAGTCGGGTGTCCCCTGACGGCATCTTGATCTTTATCATCACCCAACGTAATCATCAAACTTTTTATTTAAATCACTCTTGTGGACCTTCTGTGTTTCTCATGCTCGTTAAATAAATCCTGAGTGGAGGGAGTCTGAAACTATTCCCATAGCCATCCCCTTACCACACCCATAATTGGGTATCTGTTACCCAAACCATAAAGGAAAACGATTTTGCTGAAAGTTCTGAATGCAATGGGGCTGGGGAACTTCGGGAGTCTTGGGAGACATTGCTAGCATACTTAAAATGGTTTGAAGAAGCTTGTCAAAGACAATAGAAGAAGGAGTCAAAAGCTTCACTGAAGAGGGCATGCCATGTAAGGCTAGAAAAGTCACCAGCCAGCCATATTCCCTGGAGAACCTGGAGGGCATTCTGTTCACCAAAGCATAAGGAATGCCAGAGGGAGCATCTGCATTGTGGAGAAATTTGTGGTGTTAGGGGAGGAGAGGAGGCTGACCTCTGGCGGCCAGGCCAGGTGGCAGGAGAGCTCTTAGGTGATTGGGCTTCCATAGCAAGGGGGATGAGAAGATCTCTAAATAACAGAGGCCAAGTAGAGGCACATGGCCTTGAGACCAAGCTAGAGGCAATCATCAGAGCTAGCAAAGTCAGAGCACCAGCCAGAGGGCCTGACACAGAAAGAAGGACAGAGATGGTTAGGAGGACATGGCATTGTTGTATAAATGAGCCCAAAGCTGGCCCCTGCATGTTGCCTCTAGCAGACTGAGCAGACTGAGCCTGCTGTGGTCAAAATCCAAACTTTAAATTTAAAGCATCCACTTGCCTTAAATATAGCACAAGTAGATTTTGAACCATGGAGACCCTGCTTACTTGGCATACCCTGCAGAACATCTGTATCCAACATCTGCTGGCCATAGACAAGGCAAACCGGGGTGGGGGGTTGGGGGAGTGGGGTGGGGGCACTAAACCCTGCAAGCCACGGCTGCCCTTTGGAGCTCTCCCAAACCAGAGACTGCTCTCTGTGCTGCTGAGTGACATCTCCCAGACACCTACCACCCTCTCACTCCCTTCTCTCCAGGGAGTTTTCTCACATTCTTTCTCTCCAGATGGTGGTCCCTGGTCTCTGGAAAGGCTCTGGTCCTCAGGGATTTCCCTTTGTACACAGCCTATCAAAGCACTGCCCAAGGAAGCTCATTGTGTGTTACTGCCCCCTTGTGGTCATACAATTTCAGGGCTTTGTCTTTGACCAGCCCTGAAATTCCTCAACTCAACCAAAGACAACCCAAGAAACAAAACAGGTGAGCTGTCAGCAAGAGCATTGCTCCATCTGTAAGATAAACAGAAACCAACTGAGGGCAGCCATCCAGATAACAACCATGAACCTTTGTCTGGTTTCCAGAGCTGAGCAGCCTTCAGTTCAGGTCATGATCCCAGGGTCCTGGGATCTAGTCCTGTATCCGGCTTCTTGCTCACCAGGGAATCTCTGTCTCCCTCTACTCCTCCCCCTGTTCGTGATCTCTCTCCCTCCCCTGTGCTCTCTCTCAAATAAATAAATGAAATCTTAAAAATAAAAACAATATTGGGTCCTGATGACAATAGGGGAGATTAATGCCATTCCTAAAGACTAAAGGATAAAGAGAAGGTTGTCCTCATTATAGCTCTATTTAATCACATCCCAGCTCCTACAAAACCCAGACAGGTCTTTCAGGATGACAACAGACAGTCACAAATGAGAACAGTGGTAACTTCAATTCCGGCTGATTTGCTGGTTTCAGTATCTTTGTTAGTTCTTTTAGTTCTTTGCTAGAGCTGTTTAAGATGGTCTCAGCCATAGTACGCTGCCGTTAATCTAGTAAATGCTTTTTTCCCCCATTGCCTATTAGAAAAGAGGATTAGAAACAATTCACTCTGATATAAGCCAGGCACGTATATATATTATGACATTGCTTTAGGAATATGTACCCCATCCTTAGTCATAAAATGGGCTGAAGGGACTAGAACAATCTGGACATCCCTCCAAATACCACATTGGTGCATTATATTGACATCCGTTAATTAGACTAGATGAACAAGCGTTGGCAAGTCTGTTGAAAACCTTGTAAGACACATATGTTTCAGAGGACAAGAGATAAACCCAATGAGGATTCAGATGTCTGCCACAAGAGTAAAATTTTTAAGGGTGCGCTGGTCTGGAACATCACGGGACATCTACTTCAAAGTAAAGAACAAATGACTACCTCTTGCACCTCTGACCACTCAGAAGGAAGCACAATGTCCAGTGGGTCTCAGGTTCTGGAAATCACGTATTTCACACTTGCCAACTCTGGCAGTACCTGGAGCAGGAAAGAGCTCAGGTCCAGGTTGAGGTTCAAGCAATGTGATACTCAGGCCTTCTGACCGAGCAGACTTTATGGAATTAGAGAGATCTATGGTGTCAAAAGGCACCAGGTAGGGCTGCCTGGGTGGCTCAGTGGGTTAAGCCTCTGCCTTCAGCTCAGGTCATGATCTCAGAGCCATGGGATCAAGCCCCACATTGGGCTCTCTGCTCAGCAGGGAGCCTGCTTTCCCCTCCCCCCTCTGCCTGCCTCTCTGCCTACTTGTGATCTCTCTTCTCTGTGTCAAATAAATAAATAAGATCTTAAAAAAAAAAAAAGGCACCAGGTAGAGTTTATGGAGTGCCCCAATAGAATAATCACAATATGGGCCCTTGGAGTTCTGGAGCAAGCCAGGCCGTCTCAGCAGAGAGTAACATGTCTGAAAAGCAATTCCTGGAAGTCTTCTAGACCCTGACAGAGATGGAGCAACTGACCATGAGACTTCAAGTGATCGTTGCAACCAGAACTGCCTGTTATGAGCTGGCTTCCATCAGTCCCACTGAGTCCTAATTCTGGAGGTCCCAGTAACAATGTGTTATGAGATGGAAGTGGTCCATCTGGGGTTAGGCCTGGGCAAGGCCAGAGATGGTTAGAAAGCTACATGGCTCAATAGGCCAAAACTCCAAACTCCCAATGAACCTACCACAATTTTCGTTATAGTGCCTGTCCCTCAGCCTGTAACCCCTGGTTGCATGAAGTTGGGTGGTTCCTTATGATAGGGTGGTGGAGGTAGAAAAAGTCCAGGTGTGGCTCACAGATGGGTCCACGTGGTATGTGGAGCAAGTCAAGAATGGACTGTAGCTAACTTACAACCCCACACCCACAGTGGCCCTGAACAATGAGGGCAGGGAAATCCTCTCCATGGGAAGTGCTTTGGGCGGTATGCCTGGTCGTCCATTCTGTATGGGAGAAGATGAGTTTCTAAAATCAGAAGACATATGGACGGGTAGGCAGTAGCACATCACTGGTTTGTCAGAGCTTTAGAAGAGAAAGATTTGGGGGAAAGAAAGAGGACTGGGGAAGAGGCATGTGGTTAGATGTAATGGAGTGGGTATGAAGTATGAAGATCTCTGTGTCCCATGTTAACATGGGTGGTAACATGCAACAGAGAGCAACTACTAGGAAAGAGGCTCTTAGCAATCCAGCAGACACAATGACTCAACCAGTCTCTGTACCCGACCACAACAGTGCTGACACGGGAGTGCACCAACAGCATAGCTAAGGTAGCAGAGATGCGTGGGCCAACAGCATGAGGGGCCATGCACAGAGACTGACCACAGTGGCTGCCAAATGTCCAACCTGCCAGTAAGAGACCGATACTGGTCCTCCAGACAGCATTCCTGGAGCAGATCAACCTACCGCTTGGTGGAAAGTGTCGTTATTCACCTTGACTAGAATGAATGCATGAATTGGGGTATGTATGGATTTTCCTTTCTTGCCTGAAGAAACCAATGCAACCCTCATTGTTTGTATGGTATTGATCCCCCAATATGGGGTCCCACAAAATGTCACATTAGACCAGGGGATCTTGTTACATTGGCCCTGTTATATTCCATCACCCAGAAACTGCTGGCCTAATAGAATTATTGAGGTGAAAGCTTGGAAAGGATACCCTGTGAGTATCCTCCCTTAATCTCTGCCATTGTGTGGCACTGCACTCCTGATACATAGAATACATAAGGCTGAAAAACATAGTGTGGAGGTAGGAACAGCCCCATTTCTTCATTGCCAGTGACCCACTTAGGGAACTTAGGCTTCCTTCCTCTGAAACTCTAGGTGGACCTAGAGGGCTTGGTTTCCAGGAGGAAATCCTTCCAATAAGGGACCTGGCACGAACTTTAAACTTGAAGCTATGGCTACTGCTTGGCTCTGTGGGGCTTCTTGTGCTAAGAAACCAGCAACCAAAGAAAGGGGTCACCATCCTGGATTGGGTAATTGACCTTGATCACCAGGAGAAGGGGGTGCCACTGTTATACAAGGGGGAACAGGGAGGGATATGTTTGTTTTCCAAGTGATCCAGTGGGAAATCTCTTGGTGCTCCCCTGTCCAATTCTGATAACAAATGGAAAAATCCAGCAGCCATAGCCAGAGAGAGGTATGGTCACCGAAGACTCAAACCTCCCAAGGACGATGCTCTAAGACACCCTGACCAGCTAAATGCTATTTGAGAGTGGGGGGAATCTAGAATAAGTTGCAGAGAAAGATGATGAGAATCCATTGTGGCCTTGAGTCCAGCTATAGCTGCAGGTACTATATTTCATGCCATTGAATATTTTAGGAACTTTCCCAGATGAAGATGAACATTGTCTATGGAGGAGGTGACTGAGCAGCACAAGGGGCAGATGGGAGAGGACCCTGATCCTTCTTTCGGCCCTTGGCATGCCCTAGTGTTGGGTGTGTTGGCTGGTGAGAGGCCATGGAAGGGAAGTGACCTCCATGGAAGAAGGCTACCATCTCATGACCAGCTGACAAAGGCACAGGCTCTGTGCCTTGACTTGGGTCATCTTTGAAGGCCATTTTGGTTTCAGACTTCCTGGGAGAAGTGAACTTCTCCCTCTGCCCAGTCTTCCTCCGCTCACACCACCTCAGTGACTGTTGACAAGGACATTCCTTAATCAACTTCCTGCAGCCCAGACTTCATCTCAGGGATCCAACCCATTATCTTCTCTCTCATCCTTTCACCCCACTATTTTTCCTCTTTCTCTTCTTTCTTCCCCATTTCCCTTTTGCATAGGGTAACCATATATCCTGGTTTGCTGGGGACAGTACTATTTTACTACTGCAAATTGGATGATTCACCTAGCCAGTATATCCTTTAATTCTTAAAAGGATCTTGACTTAGACTTTAAATTATGTGATCACAATTCACTGAATTCATCTCTTCTTCCTCTCACACACATTTCTCACCCTTATTACATTTTACTAGGTGCTGGGAATAGAGAACTGAGTAAGAGATTCCAATCCTCTGAGCCCATGCTTCAAATTCCTATTGAAATTGCCAAAAGAATATTATAATAAAAAGGCATATTATTGCTGGAAACTAGAGAAATTAGCCATTCTCATACTATAAACTTCACGGAATTTCTCCAAAATATATTGCAGGTGAGACTGGATCAAGGGAAGGGTCAGCCTAGACAGGTGTTTCTTTTGTATTCATTTCAAGTATTTTCTTCAGCTGAAAAACTACTAGGGCCCAGTGGCAGTCAACCCACCAACATACCCTAACTCAAAGCAGCTGGGACTGCAGATGATCTGGGAGAATTTCATTCTATCTGTGCCACAGAGCCATGCACTGGGCATAGTGAGGGTGTCAGGGTGAGGGAACTATTCTAGCACTCTGAATAGATATCTATTTGGGCATGTATCCTAAATACAGCCTGTGCCCTGCAGAGACTGGCCACAGTAAGGGCAGAGGAGCCCCCCAAACAAAAGGTCACTACTCTAATAAAACAATGCCCCCAGATTAACACAATACATATGAAAATAAAACTCTCAGACATAAGGATGACGCTCTTTCTTTTTTTTAAATGAAGATTTTATTTATTTGCTAGAGAGAGAGAGCACAAGCAGGGGTAGCAGCAGGCAGAGTCAGAGGGAAAAGCAGATTTCCCTGAAGAACAAGGAGCCCAATGCAATCTTGATCCCAGGACCCCGGGATCATGACCTGAGTTGAAGGCAGACACTTAACCCACTGAGCCACCCAGGCGCCCCAAGATGATGTTCTTTTTAGTATAGCTGCATCTTGCTCTAGCTACCTTGTCATTCTCCATAGAATGAAAATCCTAAATTTAGAAAAGTAAAATGTATAGTAATTCTAAGTATTTCTCTTCTTTCTTCTTTGAGTCCTGGAGGAGCTCAACAAAATCCATACAAGACTCTATCTCAACTCCCGTTACCTGAAAACAGAAGAAGAAGAGCTAAAATGCATCATTATCCCATTTTGTAGATGAAATGGAAGTACAGAAGTTGTCCTTGCCCAGGATACTCAAGCAGACTTGCCCCCAGAAGAAGCGAAAGCACTGGATAGTCATAGTTTTTTTAAATTTAAAGAGATTATTTATTTATTTATTTATTTATTTTAAAGGAGAGTTTGTATTTAAAAGAGAAAGATCATTCTGCTGCAACTGTGTAGAATCATAGAAAAATAAGAGTTTTAGCAATGTAAATCTTAAATAATTGTCATCACAATGAGAGTAAAGAATTCACCAGGAGCTGACCCTTATTGTCAACACTCTATGAGGGGATTCTAAGCAATTCTTGGAGATTATTACCAAACAGAACTGTAATGGAGGCAGTGATGTTGTTGTAAAAAATGATAATATCCATATATCATTTCCCAAAAATTACTCCAAGAGGTACTTTTGTGAACTGAGAAATGTGTCTAAATGAAGACTGAAGATTATACACAGGGTTGTGAAAACAACTTTTCTGGAAAAATGATTCCAGGTCCCTGTCGAAGCTTTATTTCAAAGTTGCCATGAAGGAAGAGCGTCCTGGGCTGGTCATTTCAGAGACTATTCTCTTGGGGTGCCTGGGTGGCTCAGTGGGTTAGGCCTCTGCCTTTGGCTCAGGTCATGATCTCAGGGTCCTGGGATCAAGCCCTACATCAGGCTCTCTACTCAGCGGGGAGCCTGCTTCCCCCTCTTTCTCTGCCTGCTGTTCTTCCTACTTGTGATCTCTTCTCTCTCTGTGTCAAATAAATAAAATCTTAAAAAAAAAAAAAGACTGTTCTCTTGGAAAATAAAATTTCAGAAGAAATTCGATACAAAAAAAGGGTGCCAGTTATTATCAGATTCCTCTCAAAAGTCACAACTCAGAAGGTGCTTTTAGTTTCAGTAAAGTCTATCAAAAATTGCTTAAGAATGCCAAGCATTTCCTAGAAAGATGTATAAGTTATATCACATACATAAGGAAGTTCTGTCCTAAACCAGATTTGGGAAAATTTCCTTTCTTACCATGCTACAATTTAGCAATCACATTTTTGTGTCTTGTTCAGTAGAGAAAACAAAATTTAGATCATTATCTTAGACCATGTTACAAGTTAAACTCAAGAGAGATTAAGCACATGAATATGAAAGCTAAAACAATAATAAAAGTGTCTTGAAGACAGGGAGACTTTTTAAATAAGACCAGAAAGCACAAAAATAAATGGAATCGATAATATAAAAATGAAGCATTTCTGGTAAAAAGAAAAAAAGACGATACTGACCAAGTTATGGATAAATGACAAGAGATAATAGTTATAACATCTAAAACTCTCCACTGATTAATATCTCAGCGTACAAGGTACTCCTGCAAATCATCAACACCAACAACGGCAGTAGCAAAAAGCATTAGCAGCAACAATCTCCAAGACTGAAAATCCAGTGGGAGAATGAGGAATGCTAGGAGGAAGTGGTTAACTGGAGGGGGACCCCAATGGCTTAGAAGTATCTGAAGAGATGCTCAACCCCATGAGCAATTAAAGAAATGCACATTAAAGCAACAGTGAGGTATAACTTTATATATATCAGCTTGGCCAAAATTAGAAAGTCAGACAATAGTAAGTTTTTTGGCACACTGTTGATGGGAATGTAAACTGGAATAGTCTTGAAGAATTAAAACAAAATAGAACACAAAATTCAAAGATGTAACAATGGAAATGAGAATTATTTCAGATATAGAAAATTAAAATTATAGCAGAAAACAAGGTATATCTCTATGGCTGTACACTTTAAAATACCAATGATATAAATAATTTTCTATGAGAATAAAAATTATCCAAATATACTCACCGAGAGAGAAAACTTGAATAAATCAAGTCATCAAATAAATTAGATAACTTATCAAATAAATTAGATAAAATATCATATGGGAAAATACTGTTAATTTATAAAAAACATAGGTCATATGCTATTTAAACTAATCCTGAACATAAGAAAGGATAGAGGTTATTTTTTTTAAAAGACTTTATTTAGGGACACCTGGGTGGCTCAGTGGGTTAAACCTCTGCCTTCAGCTCAGGTCATGATCTCAGGGTCGTGGGATCAACCCCCACATCAGGCTCTGTGCTCAGTGGGGAGCCAGATTCCCCCTCCCTTCCTCTCTGCCTGCTGCTCTGCCTACTTGTGATCTCTCTCTGTCAAATAAATAAATAAAATCTTAAAAAAAAAAGGACTTTATTTATTAGAGAAAGAGAGAGAGGGCATATAAGCAGGGGGAGCAGCAGAGGGAGAGAGAGAAGCAGGCTCTCCACTTACCAGGGACCCCAACGCAGGGCTCAATCCAAGGATCCTGGGATCATGATCAAACCGAAGGCAGATGCTTAACTGACTGAGCCACCCAGGCGCCCCAAGATGATTTTTTACAGTATTTGTGTAACCTTGATACTAAAACCTGATGTGCTAGTTAGAGTTTGGCACAAAAAATATTAACTGTTCTAAACATATAAGCAGGAAGAAATTTAATAAGGGAAATTTGGAGCTTGCAAAAGTGTTGGAATAATTGGAGAGGCAGACTCTAAGTAGGTATTTAGGAATGACTTACAGAGCATTAAAGAAGTTAATCTCCAGGACCAGAAGTCATAGGGGATGGGAATGAATTCTGAGTGTTAAGAGATTAAATACATCACAGACTTGCAAAGATAGATTTAACAAGAGAAAATTGTAGATCAATTTTCATCTTTCCCACAGTAATATAAATTCCACAAGGGCACAGATGGGGCATTGTTTGGCATGGCATCTCCGGCAAGTGAGGTTTGATAAATTTGTAATGAATGAATAAATGATTGTTCCTGTTGGGTTTACTATAGAAATGCAAGGACAAACTAAAATTAGTAAATGTGTTAATAATTAATCTTAATAATAGAAAGAGGAGAAAAGTTCTAAATTCATTCTAATAAGTGCTAAGAGTGTACTTGATACAATTCAACATATATTCTTGACCTGAATTCTTAAAAACCTAAGAAACATACTTAATTAATAATATTTGACACAATAGTCAAATTAATAATGGCATATTACAAAAGTATCTGTAATATTCAGACAAAGACAAAGTTTATCTACAACACTTCTACTATTTGCCTTTATATTGGAGGTCCTAGCCAATGTGATAAAACAAGTAAAATAAATCATGTGTATTTGTTGGAAAGAAAGAAACCAAATATCAATAAGTAGGTAATATAATTGTTTATTTGGGAAGTCTAACTGAATCAGTTAAACTACAACAACTAATAAGAGGTAAGTAAGATGACTGATTGCATCATAAACAACTTCCCTTTTTTCAGCAATAACCAGTTAGTAACTATAATTGAAAAAAATATATTCACAAACTACCTAGCAATAATTTAAATAAAAATTTGCTAGAACCATATGAAGAATACTATAAAGTTTTACTGTAGGGCATAAAAGAAAATGGATAGTACATGGTTTTTCTAGTTTCTAAATATATCCCAAATTTCCAATTCTAATTTAAAAATCTCAACATTTATTTTATATATATAGTGACATTTCACATTTGGGGGGAAATTGTGGATTATTTAATAAGTGCTATTAGTACAAATAACAATTTGGTGACAGAAGTTTGACTTCTATTTCATAACATAAACCACAATAAATTCCAGGTGGCATAGAGTTGATATATAAACATCAAATACATTTTGAATGAAAGACAGAATAAATTAAATATTTAGATGCATTATAACTAATCTATTTAAATTATTCTTTCAAAATGTTGGTGCTTACTGATGAAAGTGGAACCAAGACCACAGAAACAAATTTGGTTATTAAGTGAAAATTTTTTAATTAAAAAAAGAGACCATAAAAAAATAGAAGTCAATATTTAAATTATTTTAGAATGGGGAAAGATTACCTGAGAATAACTCAAAAGGAAGATATTATAAAGGGAAAGATGAATGGATTTAATGGATTTAATCACATACAATTTTTTTGTGTGTGTGGTGGGTTTGTTTGTCTAATACAAGGGCCATTCCTAACTCCCATCTCTGAGGCCTATCACACAGACTGTAGAAAAGTGGGTGCTTGCTTTCTCAGCTACCCATCTGACTATGGATACAATATGTGATTTAGTTATAGCCAAGGGGACATAGGACTGTATCTGGAAAAGCTTTTACTTTACTACACAAAGGTACAGAAATTTCTGGTATCTCTGTTCTTCTTGCTTCCTGCCTTGAATATGTGCTATGATGTCTGCTTCTGTGTCAACTATTTTAACACCATGAGATAGTGAACATGAGATTAAAAACATTATGCAGAGGATGATGGGGTGAAGAGCTAAGGAAACAGGGTAGTTTATGGCACTAGTGAGCATTACATCTAACCTGGGGCCATCTACCCCCAGACTTCTTGTTATATCAGATAATTAAGTGTCTTTATTGCTCAAGTCACTGTTGGCCACTGAATTTGTTATTTGTAGATGAAAACATTCTAAGTGAAATATACAACTATAGCCACCACCAAAAAAATTCCATAAATAAAATTAAAGGCAAACAAATACTGGGGAAATATTTGCAATATATATGATACATTAAAATGCAATATCTTTATTAACATAAGAATTTGCATCTCCCCAAAGATGTATGGTGACCACAAATGGATAAAAAAATAGTTTCCCCTTAGTGGAAATTCATGAAAGAGACATAAAACGCAAATAAAAATACCAAAAGACATATCATATCAGCAGAGTTTTAAATAAGAAAATAACTTAAGGATTTAGGAAGGTTGGGGTGGGGGCATAAGTGAATGTAAATTTAATCTCTTAAGAGGACAATCTGCTGATCTGTATATAGGCTTCAAAACAGGCATAGTCTTGAATTTGCAGTTTTACGTTAAGGACTTTATCTTAAGGAAAGAATTACAGTTATGTGAAAAGCTACAGCCACAGAGATGTTCATCACAGTATTACTTATAATGGTGAAGGATTAGAAACAATTTAACTTCAACAACAGCAAACCAATTAAACAATTCATGGTATGACTTCTCCAGATAATGAAATACTATGCCAATATTAAATGTAACTGTAGGAAAATATTTAATGATATGGAAATATATGCTATAAGTGAGTCAAAAGATTACAAATCAGAATATAAAGATATGCATAGGAGAAAGACTGGGAGGAAACCCACTGAAATACTAGCAAAAGCTGATGTTGATGCGGTTAGGGATGGTTATGAATTTATTCTGTTGTGGTTGTTCTTGTTTTTATATTTTTTTCCTGCAATACACATGCACTGCCTTTGCATAAAAGGTGCAATTTAAAAGGGGATCCTAGGAGGCTCTAGTCCTGTTGAAAACAAAATCTTGGGAGCCACTCTTCCTTCTGTCCTCTTCCCCCCTTTTCTGCTAACTCCAGGCTTGCTCCCTCCGGCTTCTTCTGCCTCCTTGCTTCCCGGCCCCCCAGCTTCCTTCACCGACGTCCCCCGGGAAGCGCTGCTCAGGAGCTCAGCTCCGCAGAGACGGTGACCCCGCGCTCCAGGGGTGCCGCGTCTCCCGCGGAGGGTGCTGAGCCGGGAGAGAGGCTCCTGGCTCTCCCTGAACACCAGTCAACTGGTGTCTGTCACACTAGCCGAAAGACCTTTCCAGAGCTCTTTGTGATTTTCTTCAGCTTCCTGGCGATTCCCGCGATCCCAGCACGCCTGCCCGTCTGCTGCGGTCCCCACAGCTAACCACACTCTGTTCCTTGCGACAGGCTTGCGACCTGTCAGCTGCGGCGCGAAAAGGCAGCGCAGAGCCCCCAAAAGCGAACTCCTAGGGAGTCGCATTCCCTCCGCGGGAAGGCCCCCCAGTTGACTGCCGTCCGTGCCCTCTGACACCTGCGAGCACCAGACTCCAAAGCACTTTCCTAGATCTAATTCCACGCTAAACCCAATGACGCGGCGCCCACGGCAGGAGCCAGCCCCGTGCCAGGCCAAAGAGCTGTAAAGACAGGTGAGTCCGAATCCTGGTCTCAAGGAGCCTGCAGACCCGGCAGAGAGAAAAACCACCCCCACAGGAGACTCACGGGACCCAGGGAGGTACAAGAAACACCATCACGCTCATTTTACAGATGCAGACGTTGAAGGCAAACGAGAGTTTCTTGAGCACTTACTACGGGCCAGATACTCTCACCTAAGCCACCTTCTTACCCCTAAGGCAAGTGTAGCTCTGGAGGCCTAAATATCCCCCATTTTATCCATAAGGAAACAGATTCAGAGGAATAACACTCCCATTTCACTGGTTTGGAAACTGAGGCTCAGAGAGACAGATCAAATCCCCAAGACCTCGCCGGTAAATGCACGGCTCTAACCCGGGTCTGCCGATACCAAAGCTGGAAGAGTTTCTCCTCGGTCACGCAGCCGGCCCTGTAGGGACCATTGGAGCGCCCCAGCTCGTCCTGGGTCAGAGCCGAAGTGCGGAGTTACCAGGGCTTCGTGGCCTTTAGTCCAGCGCCCCCTACACGGAGGGCCCGGCATTGCTCAAAACCCCGCTCGAATTGCAGTCTGCCCCTGGGACCGCTCCCACGCGGGAGACCGCCAAGCCTGTGACACCCTTCGGCTCTCCTTCGGGAAACCAGAATAAATGGAAGTAAGCCGCCCCTTGAAGGGTGGGACGGAGCTGCTCAGCCCGGCCAACTAGCTCTGTGTTCCCAGCGGGTTCTGAGGTTTCACCGCCAGCGCCACGTCCCGCACGCCCTGGACCCACCAGCCCCGAAATGAGTGTCTAGCTCCTGGAGGTGAGGGGTTGGGGGAGGGTCCCCATCGGACAGAGACGGAGTTCCTAGGCCTTGGGTCGCATTGGAGGAGATTCCACAGTTAGAAGTCCTGTTTACGCTTTTGAAGACAACTTGAAGGCATGCATTTTGCCCAAGTGCTTTTTTTTCTCGATTTTTCTCTCTTGCCACCTGAAGGGTGTGATACCGGCGGAGGGGACAGTGATATTTGTGTGTTGGAGGAAGAGATCTCCTAGTGCCAAGTGGAAATTCTAGCTGGTGCCATATTTGTAGTTGTTACCGCCCTCCTCCACTCCCAACTCAGGAGGGGGAGTTGGGAAGACAAGTGTCTTATGGAGAAGAAAGTTGGATCTGGAAGCCAAGAGTGTGTTTCTTGGGGCCAGGAGGAAGAGGGGACCTGGGGAGGGTGAGTGGGAGCCTTTTGTCACTCCGCCGCTATCTGAGGAGGGCAGTGCCTGCTGGGGGCTGCGATCCCCTGCGCACAGAGTGCGGAGTGAGCACGGGGCCGGAGTGAGCGCGTGTACATGTGTGTACGTGAGTGTACGTGTGAAATGTGGCGGCGCCCGCCGCGGCGGAGTTGTATGCTCGGCAAAAATATGAATAATCAACACATCGCTCACACCTCCGCCACGAGCTGGGAGGGAGCTGGGAGGTCCCGAGGGCTTTCCCCAGCGGGCTGGCGGGAGGCGGGGACCACCAGGAAAAGAGGGGGGCATTTCAGAGTGGCTCTTCAGTTATCTTTCCCCTCAACTGAGCTGAGAAACCGAAAAAAGGGAGAGTGGGAAAAAGTCATATTTATACTTTTTCTGTTTAAAGGCCTTATATTGCATGCCAACTGTGGTGTATTGAAAGTGGAAGACTAGCGTGGGTCTTTGTCCCCAGTTTTCCAGTTTATTGGTCGAGAGGCCATTTCCCATCCAATTTTGTACATTTGTAAACTGGGAGCAAATAATCGCACTGCAAATATTGCTGCTGAGTTTAAGGACACTGTGTGGCACTACCTAGCTCCCAGAAGTGCTGGGTGAATGTCTAGCCTCGGTTCTTCTGCATCTTAACTCTCCGCCTTATCTTGAGTGAAGACCTACTGGACTAGGTCTCTTAATGCTGGTCAATTAGCCCCTCGATCGCTGTGCCTTAACTGCTGTGGTGACCGAGATGCCGACGTCTCCGCGCATAGGTACCTGGAAGGGGCTGCAACCCACCCGTTCACCCCATCGCAGCGTCAAGCCGGGGCTTGACGCTCAGGCCACCCCACCCACCCAGGAAGCCAGGCCCCCTGGCTCTCTTGGAGGCTGCACAAAGCGCCTCTTTCTCTACAGATCACCTGCCTCCCTACACACACACCTCCCGGGCAGTCATTCCCGAGAGGCGGCCGGCCCAGTTCCAACGGCAGCTCTCCAAACGTCCAAACTCGGCTGCTGCTTGGCAAATTTGTTCTCTTGACCTTTCTGCTTCTTTGCCTCAGCTCGGGCTCCGATCCTTTCTGCGCCTGGATAAGAAAATGGGAAGAAAGGGTGTTTCAGACAGATGATACTAAGGGGAAAGGGAGCAAGCCAGAGAGGGGGAAGAAAAAGTGGAGAGGGGAGGAAGAGGTTTCTGGAGTTGCCAAGTGCTAGGGCAGAGCCAATTCTAGCTCTTTCAATCCGTTTTGGGTAAAATTGCAGTGACCCGAGTGGCCTGGGTACAAGCAGTATCGTGTGTCTATAAAATGTTCTTCCGTGCCTCAGCATTTCTGCAGCTGTTCCTGTTGCATTCCCCTTCACTATGCAAAAATAAATCAAGAAGCGAATATAACTTTTTACCAAATTGTCCTGAAAGAGAATTGTTCCGCACAGATGGTGGAGTCCTCCTGAAATTTTTGTGGTGCATTTGTGAATACAGTAGTATCTTCCCCCCTCCCTCTCTAGGGAATTTTTATTTATGAAGCATACAAGTCCAGTTTCTGCAAGACAGATATCCGCGTTGAAATCTGAAGTGCGAGTTAGTAGAGTTGGATAATTTTCTAAAATACCCACGAAGAATTGTGAGCTAAATATTCGGCAGGATTCTGAGATGGAGAGCAAATCCATTGATTTCTATTCCAGCAAATAAAAAGAAAATGTTCCAACTAAAACAAACAAACAATTTGGAAAAATCACTGAGAGGCTTACCTTTTCCATTTACAAAACCCAGACTGACTGTCCCTATGGATCGAATTCCCTGGGTACCAGCCAGGCTCTGTTCTTTGGGCTGCATAGACCCAGGCGCCTCAGTGAGTGTCTGAGGGGTGTGGGTGAAGGTCAGGTTGCAAGGGAGGGGTGTTTTCACACTTCTGATTTCACCCCAGGGTACTGCCTGACGAGAACGAGGCTTGGTGAACAATTTTCTAAGAAAAATTTCTGAACCTCTGACCCGGAGGAGAGATGCGGCGCCCAGGAGACTGGACCGAACGATATTAGGGGAAATGGGCTTTAAAACCGATCCGGAGGAAATTGAACATACCGCACTAAGGTGCGGATGTGAAACGTGAACGGATAGAAAACTGGGGAGTTCTTTGGGAAGAGTGAACAAAGAAGCGGACGGGGTAAAAGACGGAACACCCCCACCCCCACCTCCATTTTTTGTAAATAGAGTGTCGTGAAGAATTTTAGTAGTGGTCATTTTAGATTTTTCTCGACCCTGGCAAGGGGCAGAACGAAGCTCGCGGGCGGGAGTCGGGGATGCGCGCGCGGGCTCCGCACCCCCGCAAGGGCCGGCCTTCCCGGGGCTGCAGCTGCGCCAGCCGGGCCCCCGCGCGGCTCAGGGAGGGATTTCTGTGGCTTGCTCTAAAAGGAGGTTTGTTGGGGGTAGCCGGCGGCTACAGAGACGAGAGTGACCCTCCAAGAGCAACGGCTCACTTCACCATCAACCAACGCTCCTTCTGCGCGGGTGGCCAACTCTGAGTCCATCCTCCCCTAGACATACACAGAGCTAATTAAACCCAACTCATTTGGCAGAGAAGCTCCCTGTTTCCCAAAGGTCAAGGCGCCGCCTCATTGGGCCCAAGGCTTCTTCCCCCTACTCTTTGTCCCCCTCAGCCCTCCTTCCCGTGCTAGCCCTGGAACTTCATCTCCGCCCACGGACGCCCGCGGCTCGCAGCGGATGGGCCCTCGGCTGTACCGGGCTGTTTGTCCGGAGCTCCCAAAGCAGCTCGGGGAGGGCGCCCCTAGCGCAACCGGCTCGGGGGTGGGGGTTGGTGAGGTGCAGCTCCCACTCCTCCCAGGTCAAAGTTCCGGGATCTCAGCTCTCCCAGGCTACCTCCTTGCTGGGCACCGCGGCCGCAGAACTTGTCTCTGGGAGGTGGGGTGGGGGCGCCCGCGCTGCGCGGCCGTCTGGTTTGGGGCGGGCGGCAGTAAGCCGGTATAAAGGACCAATTCATTCGCTTCCTGAGGGGCATAATTTGGGTGGCAGCTGTTGCGGGAGAGAAGAGCCAGCGTCCTCGACCCTGGCTCTGCCCTTTAACCCCAGCTTCTCCGGACCTGAGGGCCAGGCTGTCCCGCCAGACTCAGGCCCACGGTTGCCTCGCCTTCCCTCGGACTGCGCTCGGTACCTCTCTTGGGCAGCGTGGAGGTGCAGCAGAGCAGAGGCCCCTTGAAAAAATATCTCCCGGCTCATGAACACATCTTGAAGGACTCAAGGGCTGTTCCACACTCTCCGCGGCCACCGGAGGCATCGGCTCCCCTTGGCACAGACCGCAGATGAGAATGGGGGTGGGTGGTTTAGGTTCAGAGAGATTTAAAAGAGAGCGGGCCAGGATAGAAGACTCTGAGAGCTTAGTGTTTGCACGGACCGAAATATCCATAAAGCCTGCATATAATAGAGAATTGCCAGGTTGAAACAGAATAGAAGTTTCAATCCTACAAATTTCTCTCCCACCCTCCTTCTTTCTATGGACAACTCCTATCTTTGTTTTTACAACAGTCCCGTGCCATATTCTGGCCCCCAGTCTTTTTTCATTGCTCCCTTTTGTCCAACGGGACCAAGCCGGAGCCCTGGGGTCGCAGTGCCACAATCAGCACAACCCAGAGGCGGGGGTTTCACCTTCTCCGCCCCCTAAATTAACTACCCCAATCTCTGGCCACTGGATTTGTACATAAAGGGTTCCCTCACCCTCCCCCATCCCCTCCTCATTGGTTTTCAAGTGACTATTAGCAGTAGAGACCTGCGCATCCTGAGCGCGATCCGCGGGCGCAGTCTAGGGTCGCGGTTTGCCCCTGGGGTAGAGGAGAGGCGCAGACCGGTCCCTCTCTCAAGAGAGCAGCATTTTCTGAAAGTGCGAGCTTCCAGTCCGCTCTGGTAAACGAGTTGCAAGGCGCTGTGTCCTCTAGCGGCAAACTCTCGCAGTTCATTTCTGAGCGCTCACCTACACCTAAGGGATCTGGTCGAGAGTCAATTCACGCTCAAATTTGAGTCCTAAATGGGGGGAAAGTCTCCTGAATGTAATCCAGGCTTTAGCCAAGGCCCTCTCAGTAATGACGCCGGGAGGCTCGGGCGCAGTCGCTCGAACTGTGGAACAGCTGATTTGTCTCCTCCATGGCAGATGGTCTTTGAGCACAGATTTGCATTCATTGTCTTCAAATCTGTTTTCGCGCTGGTGTTCTAGATTTCAGCAGCAGATCTACGCGCAGATCAGAATACAAAAGGAGAAGCAAGAAAATAACACCCAGCCAGGAGGATTTTTAATAGGCACCGCGAGCTGCCCGGCATAGTTAAAAAGCCGTCTAGGGTTTCAGCTGTTTGGCTGAGCCGCCGCCGCCTCCGGGCCACCAGCCCGTGGGCAGCAACGCGGCGACAGCGCGCGGTGGGCAAAGTTTGCGCGACTTCCCCGCTGCCTCCCTGCGGCTCCTCTGCTGGCTTCCCCGGGCTTCGGGAACTGGAGTGGGGTGGAATGGGGAGCTCCCGGGACAACGCCGGGAAGCTCTCGCGCTCAGCGAACCACGAGCTGTCAGCAAGCTCTCATCTGCACGGGTGCGATTCCGGCTCGTGTCTGCCCGGGGGTATTTTCCTTAGCTCCTTGGCCATTTTCCGTGACACTCTATTTATTTGAATAGCACTTGAGCCTTGCTTGTCCCCCACCCTGCGGCTTTCATTCATATATCCTCCTCTCTCAACAACTTGTAAACCGCACACAAAATCTGAGTGTCACCTCGAAACTCCGGGAGACTTGGGGAGAGCCATTCAGGGCACTGGATTGCTTTGGGGAACGTTTGCGCAAAACATAATACATGTGGTCACACTCTCCGCTTCTTCACAAACATGTACACAGATTCAAGTCCCGAGAATAAGAATGAATATGCCTCCCCGCAGGCTACAAAAAACTGCATCTAGTGGCGCGATCCACGGAAGCTTCCCGCTCCCGCGGCCAGACCGAGCGGGCACATCCCAACCTGCAGGGCCCGACTACTCGGCTTGAGCTCAAGATTTGGGGGCCCCAGCTCACGCACGCACACCGGGTTGGGGGAAGGACGCAGCGTCCACAGCTTTCTGTCCCCTTTCACCTCCCGGACTCCCAGCAACGCCGAGCGTGGCGCGCGCCGCCGAAGGACGTCGGCCCGGCCTGCCCAGCGCCGGCCAATCCCGAGCGTCCATGCAAATGAGGCTCCTTATCGTGCCGCTGCTCCGCCTCCAGCGGCTGCGGTCGAGGTAACCCATTCATGGGGCCCGCGCACGGCTGCAGCCCGGTTCCGAGGTGCTCGCAGCCACCGCCTCCTCTCCGCTCCGGGTCTTTCCCTTCCTTTTACAACTGATCCTGTTGGGGATTTTTTTTTTCCCCTAAATTCGAGCGGTGGGGAGGAGTAGGGAGGGGGGACTAGGAAGAAGGGGAGCGATTAGGCAGCCATCAATCTCCTCCTGTTTCTCCCAGAACAGGTGATGCTTCTAAATTGTGATCACTTTCTGGAGGCAGCGCTGCAGCTGGAAGGATGCGAGCGACCTAGGACGGAGGCCCTGAGGCGGCAGATCTGAACTTGCGCAGGATAAATAGCAAACTTTAACTACATCAGCCCGCACCTCACGCGCGGAGCAAAGGACGGGTTATCTCTTTTTACCGCCCCCCCCCCCCCCCCAAGAGAGACTCAAACTTCGGCTTTTGATCCCCTTTCTTGGATTGCTTTGGAGGAGACATTTTGGTGTTTGGTGACAGCATTGGGAACAGTAGGGACAGTGTTGTAACTCGTATTTTTAAAGCGACAGTAGACCAGACTTTTTAAATGTTTGGGATTCAAGATACTTTAGGAAGAGGACCAGCTCTGAAAGAGAAATCGCTGGGTGCCGAGATGGATTCGGTCAGGTCCTGGGTCCGGAATGTCGGCGTGGTGGACGCCAATGTCGCGGCGCAGAGGTAATGATACGGCCTCACCATTATTATGTTCTTAAAGTCTTTTCTTCGTTCCCTTTCTCGCTCTCACCGTCTGTCTGTCTGTGTGCCGCCTCTGTCTTCCCCCATCTGTCGCCCTGGCCCTGCGCGCTGGAGCTGGACCGGGGGCAAGCAGGTCGCTGCAATTAGGGGGACACTTACCCCGCAGCCAACACTCGAGTTTCCGAACTGCCTGGGTCGTTTGTGTTTCTCCCCCGCTCCTTCCCCACAGACCACTCTTTGCGAAGAAAAAATAACAAAGTGGCATCCTTGCGGCTCAGCCCTTAGCCCTGCGATGCGGGCCCAGCCGGGAGCGGAGTGCGAGGACGCGAGCTAGCAGCGGCGGCCGCCGGAGAGCCGGGCTTCCCGGCGCCTCCCGGGTTTCGCCACGCCGCTCGCAAGCGCCTCTCCTCCCGCATCTTGCCGGGTGATTCCTGAAGGCCGGAAGCCCCGCGGCCAGATGGCGGCGGCGACGCGAGGAGTGGGAGAGGCCGGAGCCGCTGCTGGGAAGGCAAAGTGGCCGGGAGCTCCGGGGCGGGGGGGGCAGGCTGGAGGTCCAGGCGCAGAGATAAAACAGTGGACCAGACCTAAGGAAGAGGGGGTGAGGGGAGACAAGAGATTAAAAAGGGAAGACGAAGGAGTAACAGTAGAAAGAGCTGCAGAAGAGGAAGAAAGGCGAGGAGAGGAGACCGGCGGCAAACGCAGGCATCAGCAGCCTTTAGTTTTGCTAGTTACTGAAGTTGACTTTGTTTCTAAGCGTCCGCGTGCTGAGATAGTAAACGCCTTGTCTAGAGTGCCACCCCACGAAGACATTCTGGTCCCTTTCCCTCATCACCACTACTGAGCTGGGATTTATGGTTTCCGCGTCTTTGCCTTCGAAAGACAGCCTCCCTCCCACAAACCCCAAAGAGCCTACGAACTTCTTCCCACGACTCCAGCCTTCCTATCCTCTCCCCTAGCCATCTCCCTCTAAGTCCTGACATCACTCAGAGAATGCCTCCTTTCCCAGACTGGCCACATCTCCAGGTGTCCCGGGTAGAGCGAACCAGCCGCTCGCTACCCTTGGAGGAGAGGAGACCCGGGGGCCGCGGCTCCCTCCCTTCTACAGGAGCCCGGGGCGCTGCCATCCCCCCACCCCCACCCCAGGCAGACAGCACAAGGCAGAGGCGGCTTTCCGCCGAGGTCTGGGGTCTCTTAGAGCTTCCGCCGAGGGAAATCAGGCAGCTTCGCAGACCCGGCTCCGAAGCGCATTTCCTTAAGCCAAGCACCTTAAAGACACCTCCTCTACTTTTCTCCTTTACCCGGATCAAATAATTGTTAAACTTGGAATACGCAGCCCGAGTGACGGACTCTAGCCAGAATTTTACGCCATTCAGAAGAGTGAAAGTGCTCGCGCCCTGGGGTAGGAGGCCCAGAGATCCCAGCGCCGCGGGGCAGCCCTGGCCATCTGCGCGCTCGCCTGGGCCCTGAGACTTCTGTTAAATGTGATTTGGCGGCTAGTTTGTCCCCGGCCGCGACAGGTCTGCAGGGAGGTGTGTGCACACACTCAAAACGCTCGAGGGCGCCTCCCGGGTCCTCCAACATGGGTTTCGCGGTCAGCGGGTTTGGCTGTCGCCGCCAGGAGATGCAGCTTAAGCAGGGATACCCCTGGCCCCAGGCGAGGACGCTCTCCGCCTCTTAATAACATTTTGCCTTCTCCAAGCGCAGCAGTTCTGGGGGCGGGGTCCCTAGTATCACGTCGTCCGCAGTGGCCCGCGATCCTTGGTCCTGGAGATTCCACTCTGCCACTGTCCCGGGAGCAACTTTTCGGAAGAGCGAGGGAAGCGGGAGGAGAGGCCTCTCCCTGTGGGTTGAGGCTTGGGCTCTGGGTTTTCTGCCCGGCCCCAGGGGGTTCCCCACCCACCAATTTTGGGGAGAGAGCAAGGAAGGCGTAGTGACCGGTAGCAATAGGTCAGTTAGCTCCAATGAAGATGAAGGAAAAGGGTCGCTTCTTCAAAAGTAAGGAGGCATTTATTGCTCTAATCCCAGGGCCTAGTTCCAAATCCTGATCCAGCTAGGGGCTCTACCTGAGGGTGACGATAGGGACGGCCCTATGGGGATAAGACTGGGGCTGCCTCCTTTGGGGTTGTTTGGGACATTGGTCCACATTGGGGATCTTTCGGTCTCCAGTAAAGGCCAGACTGTGAGCTGCAGGGATGCCCCGGAGGTTGGAACAGCCCGTGGTGGCGGTGTACAGGGCGGTGGTCCCGTTAAGCCGACCCCTGTGCCCACTGCAACTACTCAAAAGCATCCCCTTTTCTTACACTGAATTGCAAAAAGGTCTGAGGGGCCCAGAACTCTGGACCCGGGACCAGAACCCTCGACAACCCCACCCCCCATGGTATTTGTGTGGGCATGTTGGTAACGTGGTGTCTTTCTCTCCTTCCCTCTGTCTGGTGTCCCCCGTGTCTCTTCCTGCTCAGCGGAGTCGCCCTGTCCCGGGCCCACTTTGAGAAGCAGCCTCCCTCCAACTTGAGGAAATCCAACTTCTTTCACTTCGTTCTGGCGCTCTATGACAGGCAGGGGCAGCCGGTGGAGATTGAGCGCACAGCCTTCGTTGATTTTGTGGAGAACGACAAAGTAAGCGAGGTCCCCCTCTTCTCCTCACGGCCTGATAACTACCTCCTTGCAAAGTACTAAAGATTCCATCTGTCATTCGAGACACCTTTCCACTCATATCATCAGGAATGATAAATCAAGGCTTCTGGCCCCAGCCTCTGAGTCAGTCAATTTCGGGTACCTTCTCGCTGCGGGGGCGCTGGCGGCTGAATGAACCCAGCCTCTGGGTCATTAGCAGAGCCTGCGCATGGACTGACCGTGGAGCAAACCCCCTTCAGAACAGAGCATGTCCTTTTCTGGGTTATTCTATTTTATTTTATTTTATTGTTATTTTGCACCTGCCAGCGCCCGCGGAGTGGAGACCTAGAGCCCAGTCTTGGCCCGCCTTCCCCATTTTGAGCCCACTTTTCCACTCTCGCTCCCCAGTGCAGTGTCCACGCTGACCCAGGCTTGAGTTTGGGGGCTGGATTCGATCTCAGATGAAATGGACATGTGACAAAAGGAAAGTCTTTTGCCCTCTCTGGGCCTGCGGAGCTTTAGGGCAGAAGCTTCCTGAGGTCACCCTCAAATTTGGGCCCTGGTCCCTGAGCTTTTGGCCCCAGAGGCTCCAGTCTTGACAGGATAGAGCCAAATGCTGCCGTTGCAAATGACAGGTCCCTGCATCTTTCTGCCAAGGGAAGCCTTGGGACTCCTTAAGGAGACACAGAGCCCCGTTGGGTTGGGAGGGGCCGGTTTAGAGGCATCCTTGGTGGGGTGTCCTATTGTCAGCTCCTGGGGGGTCACTTCTGAGGACATTTTTAAGGGGGAGGGACAGAGGGGTGGCTCAGGGTCAAGTGGCCAGAGCCATAGCAAGTTTCAGAGGTTGGCCCAGGGCAGACGTCAGTGCCCTTTGACCTGGGGCTGGGCAGGGGGTTGTTCAAAGCTGAGGAGTGAGCGGCAGGAAAGGCGGTGGGAGGCCGTGCGGGGGGCGCTCTCTAGTTTTTCCTTCACTGGGTGGGGGGTGCTGGAAGGCAAGGGACTTGAACACTGCCTGTCTTTTCAGGAACAAGGCAACGAGAAGACCAACAACGGTACCCACTATAAGTTACAGCTCCTCTACAGCAATGGTAAGCGCGTAGCGTCGGCGGTGCCTGCTCCTTTCTCTTGCTGGAGGGCGGCTGACCACGTCGCAGTCGCTTGCAGTCAGCCTCCAGACGGGGGAACGCAGGGCTGCAGGAGGCTCGGGCAGGGCCAGAGGCGAGTGCGTGGTCTTTGCCCCCAGCACCGCACAGCCCAAGTGCTTGCCGGAAGTCGGGAGCCGGGGGCTGCTGCCTGGACTTCCATCCCCCGGAGCAGGGACTGGTTTGGGTGCCGCCGGCGGCTCCGCGGCCCTTCCCTCTTGCCCCCACCCCTCCCCCACAGGCGTCCGCACGGAGCAGGACCTATATGTCAGGCTCATCGACTCAGTCACCAAGCAGGTGAGCCAGCACCGGTCTCCTTTACCCTCGGGCACCCCTGAACCCCCAGCACCACACCTCTCCCCGCCCCCCCCCCCTCTGCCCACCCCCCACGATTTCCTGGGTCGGACTTCACAGGCCTCTCCACATCAACTAGCACCTTGTCCAACCTGGAGAGCAATTTTTTCCCTCTCTCCCCATCGTGTCCTCTTTCTTTCTGGTTGGGGTTGAGGGTAGGAGAGCAAAGGGGTGAAGAGAGGAAGCAATTGGTGGGAGATCCCATCCCCCCAAACATTCCCTTTTGCAGGAAATATGTCCTCACTAGGGCAAACTTCTCTATTATTCTTTCGTTTGAATTAGTCAGGCCACAGCTCAGGTTCTGTGCTAACTCCTAATGAAGTAGTGGGCAGAGGGGAAAAAATCAATTCTGTGCTTGTTCTGAAGTCCCCTTTCCTTTGTCTCTCCTTTGCCCTCCTGTGTTCCCTTCCTGCTTCCCCACAAACTCCCCACACTCCTTTGCAGCCCATAGCTTACGAGGGACAAAATAAGAATCCAGAAATGTGCCGCGTTCTCCTGACCCATGAAGTGATGTGCAGGTAAGTGTCGCTTTTTCCTGCGGGCTTTGCTGGAAAGCGGGACGGGTGAGCCGTGCTGGCCGGCTTGCGTGCCTCCCCGCTTGCATGCCTCCCAGCCGTTGACTTTCAGGAGTGGTGGCTCCAAGGGATGGAGGCCTTACCCCGGGGGCTGATCTGCCAGAACTCCCCCTTAAAGGCCAGATTCTTAGAGCATATCCCTTAGGACTCCAAAAGGAAACTCAGAACCACTCAGGATTTTAAACCCCGGCATCTCAGGAGTTTCCTCCGTTAAGAGGAACGTCTCTGTTGTCCTGCGGTCAGTGGCAGCGCAGGGAGGGGCCGGGCAGCTCCCAGCCAAGTTTGGGGTTGCAGACTTTGGGACTCTACCCCAGGTCCGCACTGCTAGGTTCCAGCCTGTTCTGCCCGCTCCCGGTAGATTTCCAGGAGGGGCTACTTGTAGAGTATGGAGTCAAAGCACTGGAAAAGACTTGCAGTCTGGGAGAGGAACTACCCGAGGGTGAATCCCCCCACCCCCAACCACAGAGGCACCTTTCTGTGATGCCAAAGGGTTTCCTTCCTTGGGGGATGTCGCTTCTCCGATGATTTCCCTTGTCAGGGGAGTTTCTGAGGTCAGGAGAAACTACTGGAGAGAAAGAGCAGTCCCGTTGACCACTAGTGGGAGAGGCGGGAGACGACCTCATTACAGGGATCCGGAGCAACAGTTGGATTCTGAACATCAAGTTGTGAGCGGCGCAGTCTCCTCAGATCCCTGCATTATCCCCCATCTTCTTTCTGGAGGCCAATCGTTCCATTTGAGACCCTTCTTCTGCTTGACTAGAAGAGAATTAAAAATTAGAAGAAATTAATCCACACACTTAATTATCCATCCTTTGAACAAACTTTTGAGTACTGGGGACCCACCACAGCAAAGGAGAAACGGAAACTCTGGAAAGAGGTGGCTATTTGACTATAAACATTTAAATGTCAAGGTCATACACGTTTTTCTTCCTCCCAAATCTCAGATTGGAGAGAAAAGCCTGTTCTTCCTTACTCTGCTGTTGTCCCAGTGAATGTCCACCAGCTCCAGACTTACTAGTTTTGGATAATTGTGGGCCATCTGATTTAGTTTGGACTGTTTTATGGGCAGCTCCCAGCTGCCTGGACTCCCTCCCAACCCAGTCAGAAAGAAACCATAACAATCAGCCATGTTTGTTTTGGTTTTGACCAAGTATTAGAAAAACAAACTTTGCCAAATGCAAAGTTCAATTCTGCCCGTGGCCTCAGCGGAGGGGAATGGCGCTTCCCTGCCTGAGTAGCTGGGAGAGGCCATGGATAATGGAGTGAACAGATAGCCACTCTATTATCCCAGGGTTCCTGATAGATTCCTCCAAAAAGGAAATGCAATTCCAAGAAGAGCTTGCATGTAATACCTGAGATTAAATAGAACACTTTGATTTGGTTGGGTAATTGAAGGACTTTTTTTTTTAAATCCCTCTTTATACTTTTAAATGTCTTTGTTTGGAGAGATTATCTTCCTAAAAGAAAGGAAAACAAACCCCCAAACTGGCCCATTGTCTGACAAATTATACCTATCACTTTAAATAACACTCGCATGCCTCATCCAGCTGTAGTTAAGGCTGACATTTTTATTTTTAAGCCCAATCAAATCCTCCTCATTTTATGCTGTTTAAGTAACAGCATCAATTTTTAAAGCCTCTAGTTTAGTCTGCATTAGTAACACAATATAAAAATTTAATGTACTGTAACTTCTCTGCATCTGAGACCTGGGAAGACGTTCTGTGGTTTTCTTCCCCAAACTAGAATTTAAAACAAATATTAATTATGGATAAATAAATGATCCATTGGATGAGTACTGTGTATGGTGTGTGTGTGTGTCTGTGTGTGTGTGTGTTTTGGGAGATAGTTGGGGTGATGGCAAATATTGGATGTAACCAGAGGGGAAGATCTCAATTTGTCAGTTAGAGCTGGTTGATTGTCCAGTAAGGGAAAAAGTTCCTTCTCCCACATTTTAGGGGCCAGGGAGAGCAGCCAGGGATTGAAGGATGAATCAGATGAGCTGTTCTGAGCGATTATTTCCTACTCTTCGTTCCCTTTGGTCTTGGGTATACCTGAAAATTTCCTTGAATGGTTTTATGTTCTGTAATCCTTAGGAAAAAAAAAAAGCTCATAAATTGGCATTGACCTTTCAGAGGGAACAAAATAAATCTCTTTAGGAATAACTTTTTCTCCCTTTCCCAGTTGTCTCTGCTCCTCTCTTCCCTGCTTTAGTTCATTTTGCCAATTATTAGCAAGGAGAAATCTAGTTGTTATGTTGCTGCCAGCCAGCCCCGTGCCCTCAATGCTCAGAGGGTTAAAAGATATTATAATTTGAACAGAAGTCGTCTCAAGGCCTACAGCTGGCTAATAACAGAGCTGTATTGAGCTCGAGCAAACCCCACAGCTGTGACTTTTCGCCACAAGGCGCAGGCTAGACAGGGTCCTAATCAGATGGGCCAGCCGGGCAGTGGGGCCAGTGTCTTTACCGGCCAGATGGTGTGAATTTAGACACTTTTGTTATGCAATCGCAGGGAGGAGTTGGGGAGAAGAAAACAAAACAAAAGCCACCATGCTGTGCGCTTATTTGAGTTTGAAATTAGAGACAGATTTTTGAAAGTTGAGGGTTGAATTTTAAAAACGATTTTGGAGGGGAAAGGGCACATTCGCTTGTCTTGAACAGGAGTTTGACGGACTGGACACCAGTGTCCAAGGCTGGGGATTTTTTTCTTCTCCAGCCATCCTTTGGCCCCCTTTCTTCTTCCTTTTGGAAAAATGCAGGTAAGATTCAGGATTGGGATGCGATTTTCCATATTCCCCCAGCCTCATCACCAACTTGGTTTATTTTTTCTCTTTCCCTCTCTAGAGACTCTGTGAGATGGGGAGGACCAGAGAGTCCTGTAGCATTTGAAGGAAAAGGTTGAGAGTGTTTCAGAGAAAAAGGTTCTCTGAGTAAGAATTAGAATAAAATAAATCAAACACGGCCAAACTGCGGAGTGGAGGACCAACCTGCGTTTTCATTCATTAGGGAGAAAAAGCCCTTCTGAGGCTCTCTGTGGTAGTTAGGAACACAATCAACCTAGTGCCAAGTTCAGTTTCCTCTTCTCTTTGTTTATTTTCCGCCTTCCTTTCCTATTTTACAGTCTTAAAATCTTCTGTTTTAAAGAAACACTTACCAGGAACATCAGACCTAGAGACTTGCTTGTTAGAAGATAACCCTATAAAGCCTTTTTCACTAAAGTAGCTGAACCTGAAGTTGGTTGCACAGGCTTTGTCTCTACAGCAAAGGGAGAGGAGAATGGAGTTTGTTATCTGAGTAATTCAGGGCCCCAGTCCTTCTCATCCACCAAGCACATATCTGATCCCAGCACGATTGTTTGCAGACGGGGGTTCATGAATGTCCTCCACTTTCCACTTCCCTTTGCTTATGTTAATATTACTGGCATGAGGATGGAATGTCATTTAAGAAACCAGATTTTTTTAAAAAAAGTAACTAAGACATCTTAATGAGAACCTTTTTTTTTTTTTTTTTAAAGAAAGGAAAAGAAGTAGTTTTGCCTCACCCCGAGAAATTTTGAGAGGGGCTCAGATGGAGCACATGCAGTCCATTCCTATTATTTTTATTCCTTTACTATTATAGCCCGGACCAAGTGAGTGTCTTCTACATCTCTTCTGTGCTATTAACATTAGAGATTGTACTTAAATATGTTACCATTGGAACATGGAAGATTGAGTTCTAAAGTTTCTCTGCATTTTTCCTTGAATATCATTTCCTTCCTCTATGAGAGGAAGGCTTACATTTTTATCTGTTTTTCTATTCCTTCGGAGAAAATCCCCATGGAAAGCAGCTGAATTCAGCTCAGCAATTCTGCAAACTTACTTGGCCTCTTCAGAATCATTCCTTCTCAAACTAAACAGATTGGCACAACCTGACAGTCCGTGCTCTTGTAATTAAATTGTACTTGTGTCGCACACATATTTGGGTTAGATTGACATACTACTGATGTCAAAGGGGAGTCTAGCTAGAAGGTCTTTAGGTAACAAGCATGCCTGGGCTTTTGAAATTGTGTTGCTAAGAAAAAAAAGCTTTGCCTGAGCCATAGAGGTATTCTGCTGACATCAGCAACAGAAGTAGGGAGAGGTGGGTGAGGGGAGTGGGTGGTGGTAGGGAGTTGGGAAGAGAGACACGGGCTTTGGGAGGTGGGAAAGCAGCTGGCCAGCATTTTTATTGGTGTTAATCTTGGGATGGATTGAAATTTTAAAAGTTAAGACCCAATATAATTTCAAAGGCAAAATATTATTTCAGAAAGTCCCCAGTGGCAAGCTCTGGTATTTAAGAACATTGAGACAGTTTTTCTTTTACTTCCTACTAATTTGATTAAATTTCTTAAAACCTCCTAGCGCTCATTTGGTGAAACTTGTTTAGCACTTCTCCAGTCTATCTTGCTCTTGGAGAAAGGTAGAGTGAGTAGCCAGGTAATCCCACACACCCCTGTAGGAGTGAACATGAACTTGAAAAGTTTTACAAAGACTTCTTTATTCGTTTGTTTGTTTTTTAATTCTGTGGAGGACCAGAGAGGGCAAGTGGACTGGAGGGAGCCACAAAGCAAACTGTGTCTGGACTGGTGATAGGCCTCAGAGTCCCTGTTGCCTTGTGGTCTTGCTCTTTGCCTTGTTTTGTCATCACTTCCAAAGAGGGCTTGGGGATCTCACTGCCTCACTGCTTCCGAAACAAAGAAGGGCCTCTGGAGATGATCTAGTCTAGTATTTTAATTTTATATATAAGGCTGGCAAAGCCCAGAGGGATTAAACAGATTTGACTACCTTCTCTCAGCTGCTTGCTGACAGTGTTGTATTGGACGCCAGAGCCCTGATTCTCACTTCAGCCATCTTTCCATTGTGTTGCTTTGCTCTCAAACTTAAACAGATTGTGGGAAGGGCAGTGCTGACATCTAGTTTGCTTATTTCCTGATGGTTATGAGGCATAGTCTCCGACCAGTGTGGATGGTCATTTTTTTTTCTATGCAATGTCAAGGCTACATTCTTAAGCAACCCTGTTGATGGTAGACCAGGTGCTTGAATGAGCCAAGAGGTATTTGGAAGCCTGAGGTCTGGTGGCAGCGGGCAGCATCAAGGGGAGGTGATTTTCCAGTGCTTCCCCACCACCCAGTTTCCTTTGCTTTTGTCACATCTGTCTAGGTCCTTCTTAAAGACACCTTTGGATTGGAGCATTTTGCTCACTGCTCAGGTCCAACAGAGTCCTTCCTGTCTGCTGTAGTTGCTGTATGGCTTCTTCTTTTCTTTCTCTCTCCCAGATAATTCCACAAGCCTTTCTCCAGCATCTACCAGGTACCCAGCACTTTGCTAGGTGGAAGTCTTGGGAGGTAGCAGCTTCAGGATGGGACTTCCACAGGAAGTCCCAATTCTGTTCTTGACATTGGTGGAAATCATGGGAGAGATCATTTTAGGTCTCTCTACCTCATTTTGTGTCTCTCTGCCTCATTTTCTCCCAATTTTACAATGTACATCATGGTTCTGGTCTTCCTCCTTCATCTTTAGAAAATGAGAGAAATGGATAAATAACTAAATGTTTATAAAGTATACTGAAAGATATTATTATTATGTACATAAGGTTGATAAAGCCAGGCAGCTACTCGGGGTCTATTTTATGCCTTCTCCTTTCTCTTCTTTCTTCAAATATTTATTAAGACACACAGATCTAAAAGACACAATCATAAAATCAGTCAACATGGAACTGGAAGTGACCTTATAGATTAAAAAATCCAACGCTTGTGGTTCAGAATACAAATATGGCTCCTGGGAAAGTTGTGATTTGCTGAAAATTACCCAGTTATAAGCCATAGAGTGAGAATTTGAGAGAGTATCTTTGGGCTTAGGGTTCAGTGTTGTGTTTAAACATAGCCATAAATACTGAGCTCAAGCAACTGAATGCTAAAAGGTTACCTAGGACATAATCACTTTTGTGAATGTTTCTATTTTGTATTTTGTTGATTTTAACAAATTTCTTTTATTCTCTTGGTTCCTTCCCAATCTACAGTCGATGTTGTGAGAAGAAAAGTTGTGGGAACAGAAATGAGACTCCTTCAGACCCCGTCATCATCGACAGGTAGGGGGAGAAAGCTATTGAAGCGATTATTCCTGGTTTCTTTCCTTTATGAATCTCAACGCTGAGTACCAATCGCTTGGGATTTGCCATAAGGTTGGTTTCATGCTGTCTTCAAGGCAAAGCCAGTCCAACATGTGTTTTCTTGTTCTGGTTGACCTTTCTTGGAAGAAGTCAGAACCTTGTTTTCTGAACCTGTGTCTCTAAATCTGTGATGGGATTCTTTTCCAGGTGCACTGATGTCAACCTAATAAGGAGTATGTGGATGGTAAAGGATTCCTGCTCTCCTATCTGGCAGAGCTGGGTCTCAGTAAGTTTCTTGGAAGAGGCAGTGTACCCCTAGTTAAGCGGCAACTCCTTTATCATTCTCAGTGATTGCTGTTGGGTTTGAAGACTATCAGTTTAGATTACAGTTTAGGGGATTATGACAAGCTCTCTCTTGCACTGAGGGAGATTCTGTTCTACCACAGAGCATTGCATTCTGGGTCTTATGTTATATTCAGAGTGGGAAAGATTCACTGGGACAAGATGCTAATTCATTGAAATGTGATTTAGGCATCCTCAGCTGTCTGTTTTTGTGATTGGAAACAGAACTTACAAACCAATGAAGAAATACCAAATTAACTTCCAGCAATCATGTAATTTTTAAGAAATCCCCTATTCCCACCCCTAATTTTTTCTCTTTCGTTAAAAAACGGAATAATTCCCTATTGCTTCTTTCTTTGGGTTTTCATGTTTCTAGCCAGGTCCTGAAATGGATTGGAGAGACCACAGTCTCCAAAGTTGTTATTCCAATATTCCAATGAATTCTCAACTGGGAGAATGGAACCTCTGGCATTCTTCCCAGAAAGCCAGCTTGGTTTCTTTGTGGAAAGTATAGCATAGCCCTAGGAATGAGGAGGCTGGAATCCGGATCCTGTCCTCATTCCTGACCTTGGACAAAGCACTCAGCATCTCTGCTCTTCAGTGGTATGACTGAAGGGTACTGCCTGCCACTCTAGGTTTCAGGAGGCTCCAGAAAGTTTTGTAGTCTTCTCTGAGATGCTTAGAAGAGGATAATAACCAAATGTCAAATGTTTGTTGGTTGTAGGGGGGTACTTTTGCCATCATAGGAGTTTCAGGTGAGACTCATTTTAGGGAGCTGCTTGGAATTTCCTTTTTGGTTTTGGTTTCTCTTTTTTTCTGAAAGTGCATGGAAGCTCCCAATGAAAGAGTTATGAGAATTCTTTGGGTTCAGCCATCTTCCTCATTTGACAGATGGAAATTGGCCCAAGAATGCTGATATGACTTGCCCATGATTGCACAGCTGAGTGGAATAAAGCTGGTCCTAGAACACAGCCATCCGTCCTTCTTGGCTCATGTTCCCTTTGCTGCCACAGCCTCCTCCTGGCACTGTCTGTCTTGACTTTTGTGACTTGAATGTGTTGATTGCACATGGCCCCATTTCCCAACATCCCAGGATGCCCTAAGGATCCCTTGGGAGAAATCTGAAGCCTATGAGAACAAGCTAGATGCAGACCCAGTCCCTCCTGGCATGCACCCTGACCTCACCAATCATCTCTCCTTCACACACTTTTGCTCCCTTTCAAGATGCTCCTCCAACCTCATGACAAGTACCTCTTCTCCTGTGGTGAATAACCCACAAACCAGCTTTAGAAATGGTTGCAAACATACAAATGCTGAGCTGCACCTTACATCTCATCAGCACACATCCTAAAGACTCCTCATGGAGTCGTTCTTGCATTAAGAAACCCAAGGAGCCTGCACCTGAGGATAAAGCCAAACATATTTACATTTTCATCCTATGTGAACACACATTACCTGTACAAGAGAAGGTAGTCTTTTATCTATATCTCTGTGTAGAGTCTCCACAGAGAGAAGAGTTTCAAATTAGGTGCTTTCATTGTTTGTGCTAGAAAGTCTTGCATTCTTCTCAGAAGGTGGACATTGTATTTTGGCTGCATGTGATAGAGCTTTATGTGGCAATGGCATTTATTTTTTACTATCATTTGCAGAATAAAATAGCCCAGTGATGTCTCTGCATCACTTGAAATGTGTATTACTTTTGAAATGTTGCTCATCTACACATGGAGACATAAATACCCAAGGGTACAGGTAAATTGGCCATCATCAGGTGTTTCAAGAACCCATTTTATGATAAACAGATGCATTTGTTCTGTCTACTCACTGTCAGGCTTTTGTCTGATGACATTGTTCCTTCTGGTCTTATTATTGCTCTTGGATATCTTTGTGGCTTACCTTCGCCTTCTTCCCTTCATTGTGGAAGTAACAGGAGCTAAAGTCAGGTTTCCATTTGTTGGAAGTGGGATGGGTGGTTTGTGTCATTCAGGGGTTTGGTTAAGTTGTGCGTTCACTCCCTGTGTTCAAAGTCTGCCAATTGGAGATGTTGAGATTCCCCCATGAGCACCAAACGGGCGCAAAGTAGTCTATTTCGGATTTCCTCTGAGTAAATATAGAACTCTCGTCTTTGCCCTTGTTCCTATAATGCCAACTAATTATCTCCTCCCCCTGCTCACTCAGTCTAACCAGATGCAGTTAATTTACACTGTCTCTCTTTGAGTTTTCTCACACAACAGGCACGCTCCACTCTGGCTCCAGGGAAGCCTGTTTATTCCCTTGGAATTGTGCATGTTCAGGGGAACGAATGGGGAGCTCAGGGGGGTTCCCAAAGTTTTCACCACAAAGGACCCATTCTATTGTTTCCCTTGGCTAACCCAGCGTTTTGTAAGATTTTGTCTGCTAAACTGCAATTAACAAGTAATTATTCAGTTGTAATTCCATTTTTCTTAATCAAAGACATACAACAGAACGGGAAGGAAAAACCTCATTCCAGAAATGTCCGTGATCTCATCAATGGCCTATCAGAAGTTTTGACTGGGATGAGGCAACCAGTGTTAGCACACTGAGTCTGTAGACTTGCAGCTCAAACACAAAACAACTTGACTTTTCACTTAGCCCATGTGACCACATCCTGGGCAGATACTCAGTTTCCAATAGGCTGCTTGAAGTGTGAAAAATAGCTTTTACTACTCTGTGGCTCCTTCTCTGAGAATCATTGGATTTATGAAAGGGCATCACCCATTAGAGATTTGGTTCTTCGTTTTTTAAAACTTAGCCCCAGACCAGGGTTTTTTGTTTTTTCATTTGTTTTTCCTACTAAATTATTCCCTGCCCTGATTTCTCTAGAAGCTTATTTGTCTTTTCATCATGCTTTTGTGAATTCCTGGGCAGCCACACCCCTCTCCAAAAAGCCAGGCCAACACACGGCTCAGCAGGACTTGCTGCTGAATCATGGACCCCCAGCAGAGACTTCCTTCTGTGTACAAATGTGTGCGTATGTAGAGTGGCAGTGGGGTTTATCAGTTTTTAGTGTAAAAATCCAAAGTTCCTATTGGAAAGGAAAAAAAAAAAATACCAGCAGAGCAGAACAAAACAAAACCAACAATGAAACCATAATCCTTACTTGGGTCTTCAGCCTAAATCTTGTTTATAAAGATCTGTGTGTGGTAAATAAAAATTAAAAGGCTCAAGCCTGATTTGTATTTTGTGGTCTCAGAGCTAATCCAACCTTGTTTATTCTGGGCTGTATTCTTCTCAGACTCTCTTCTCTGTCTGGAAGCCTGTTCTGAATATCTACTGAAACTCTGGGGTTCTTAGGATAATCTGGTGCTCCAGGGAAGAGTATTTTAGGGACAGGTTCACCAATGTAGGTGAGTGAAAAAGAGTCCTTACTCTTCCAGTTCTTACAGCCCCATCAAAAGTCAGATGGATGGCGAGGGCAAGAATTCTTTTTGAGTCTTTGTAGGCTGTCCCTGCCCCTGTGTATAGCGGTGTGATATTTTCTCTTCAAAGGGCACATCAACCTATGTTTCACATCCTAAATATCCAAGCTTTTGGTCTTGGGACATTGGTCTCCACATTTCCGAACTCTGTTTCCAGGAGCGCCATTTTCTGTGTTGATGTATTTTTGTTTATTTTCTTTTTCAAGAAGCCAGACAAACAACAAGATAAACCTCATTCAAAAGGTTGATTTGAAAAGATCTGGCATATAGGTATGCACAAGGGGGTTTTCCTGATGTTATCTTCCTTTTTTTTTTAAATTAAAAAAAAATTTTTTTTTAAGATTTTATTTATTTATTTGACAGACAGAGACCACAAGTAGGCAGAGAGGCAGCAGAGAGAGAGAGAGGAGGAAGCAGGCTCCCTGCCGAGGAGAGAGCCTGATGTGGGGCTTAATCCCAGGACCCTGGGATCGTGACCTGAGCCAAAGGCAGAGGCTTTAACTCACTGAGCCACCCAGGCTCTCCCCCACTTTTTTTTAAAATAAGCTTTTAGTTGTGGAAAAATACACTCAACAGAAAATTGACCCTCTTAACCATTTTTAAGCATGCAGCTAAGTGGTTTAGGTTCATGCATATGGTTGTGCAGTGAGTGCCACCATGCCTCTACACAACTCTTGTATCTTACAAAACTAAACCTCTGTCCCCATTGAGCACTAACTGTCCATTCTCCCCCACCTCCAGCCCCTGACAGCCCCCATTCCACTTTCTGTCTCTGTGAGTTTAACTACTCTGGGGACCTCACATAAGCAAAGTCATACTGTGTTTGTCCTTTTGTGACTGGCTTATTTCACTTAGCCTAATGTCCTAAAGCTTCACTCATGTTGTAGCATGTGTCAAAAGTTGCCTTCCTTTCTAAAGCTGAATAATACTCCATTCTGAATATATCATGTTTGTTTATATACTCATTGGTCGATGGACACTTGGGTTCCTTCGGTCTTTGAGCTATTTGTGAACAATGTTGCTATGAACATTGGTGTACAAGTATCTCTTTGATTCTTTGTTTTCTCTTCTTCTGAATATATATCCAGAAGTGGAATTGCTGGGCCATATGATAATTTGAGGAACGACAAACCATTTCCATAGCAGCTACCTCATTTTATGTTCCCACCAACCATGCACAAAGGGCCCAATTTCTTCACACCCCCACATAACGGGACATTTTCTTTCTTTCAAGATTTTATTTATTTATTTATGTGTTTATTTATTTGTGTTTTTATGTATTTGAGAGAGAGAGAGAGAGCAAGGGCATGTGTGTGGGAACAGGGGGAAGAGCAGAGAGGGAGGGAGAAGGAGGGAAAGAATCTTAAGCAGACTCCCCACTGAACCCAGAGCCTGACACAGGGCTCGATCCCACAACCCTGAGATCATGACCTGAGGTGAAACCAAGAGTTGGATGCTGAACCGACCCAGCCACCTAGGCACTACTCTTTTTTTTTTTTTTTTTTTTTTAAATATAATCCCAAGTTTTTCTCCTATTGTCATCTTGGTAGGCATCTTCACCTGCTGCTTTCCCCTCTGGTTCAGGCTTCCTGTTTGCTCTTTCTCTGCCACTTGGCAAATCCTTTTCTTGCCTCTTTCCACCTCATCGACTGCCTTGTTCCGTTGGAGTGCATGCTTGGATCCTCCTTCCTTTGGCCCATACTTGTTATTTCCTCTCTTCAGTGTATCGCTTAACTCCCGCAAAGTATCATTTGTGGGATGGGAACTTCCAGAGAACAACTGTGGGGGGTAAAGCCCTTACTGACCTTCCATGCGTGCTAGAGGGTATTGCATTCAACCTGAACACTAGAATTTTTGTTAATTTATCAAACGAACTCCACATTAATTTCTCTTTGATTTATGGTGAAGATTCAGCTTTGAACCCCACTATTTCCTCTAGCGTAGAAGCAGTATTTGGATGGTAGTTGGAGTTGAGCTCTTACTGAGATTTATGTCCACAAAGCCAAGTGGGTTCCTGCCGTCTTAGGCCACTCAGGCTGGTTTTCAATCTGTGACCACTCCCTCCCTTTTCCTGGAAATGGACAAGCCTGATACATCAATAGACGTACCTCCTGAACAAAGACTTCTGTCTCCGAGAAGGTTGGGTAAGACCAGTGCTCAACATTTAATTGGCACTTACTGGATGTTGGGCATTGTGCTAAGCAGTTTGTGCTCATTAAATAATCTTATTAATAATCTTCAATGGTTGAGAAAAGTTTCAATTATATGGAGGAAAAAATGAGTCTTAAGGAGTTGGAGAACTTAGCCAAGGTCACAGGCCAGTTTCAGTGGTGAAATTAGAGGGTAGTTAATGGGTAGAAGTTCCAGAGAAAAAGACTTTTGTCTAAAAGAAGGAAAAACTTCCAGAATTCAGAGCTGTGTAAGAGTGGAAAAACCTGGGGACTATGGTCTGGAGGCACTCTTGATGGGATCATTAGAGAGGGGATCTGTTTTCTGGGAAGTGGTGGGCACTGTTGGCTTCTGAAGTGCCATTTAACTCTGAGGTTGTACAAGTTACATTCATGTGTGACAGGTTTGATGGAATATTAGTCCTCAGTCCCCATGGCAGAAAGGCAGCAGTATGTAGCAGATATGGCCTTTGACTAGGAACAGGATGCCTGCTTCTGGCCCCAGATCATTCACTAACTGGCTGTCTAATATTACAGAGGTCAGAGCTGCCTCTTTGGCTCTCAGTTTCCCCATCTGTAAAAAGAAGTGCATTGGATTAATGGATGACCTTCACATTACCTTCCAGCTCTGAATTCTCTGATTCTAGCTAAGGGCCCAGGTTTGGGGCCTGAATGCTAATTCATCAGCCTTGCTCATCAGTAATTTACGGGAGCTATTAATGTGTGCCTTCCATGCCCAGACTCCCCATCTCTGGTGTGGGGAAGCCCAGTGCTGTGAAAAGTCTACAAAAACCTGGTCCCGGGCTTTTTTTTTTTTTTTTTTTTTTTTAAGCGAAAATTCCATTTTCTCAGAGAGGGTGTAGATTTTCTTACTAAAAAACACAGATTATCTTCCTAAAGTAAATGCATCATTCTTTCTTGTTCTTTGTCCTTTGTTGTCTAGTAAAACCTTTGCTAGTGTCTTGGCCAATTTAGGGAGACACAGATAGAAGGGACTCTTCCACTTGCTGGTGTAGAAAAAAACATACCTTTTGGTTGAAACACATCATGGGATGACAGCCTGGACCAAGTGGTAAATAAGAAATGAAATTTCCTTTGAGAAAATCCCTCTCTTCCTGCTGATTAAAGAGATGGCACAGAAGAGTTATGAAGTTTATTTCTGTTCTTGGGTTAGTGTTTAAGAATTATCCTTATTCTATTCGACAGACCAGCCTTCTTAGACTTGCAGAACTTTAAGATTTGGCACAGATTAGCTCAATCATCTGTGCATCAGGTCACTCCATCATTCATTCATTTAGGATATATTTCTATTGTTCAACTAGTTAGCAAATTATTTGTGAACTCCTGGTACTAAGAGACCATCAGAGAATATAACTGCCATGGTTCCTGTTCTCATGGAGCTGACAGCTTAAATAGTCACACGGTAAGATATTTATTTACCAACCGTGAAAAGTATAGGGCAGACTAGGTGAATGGTTGGCAGGTCAGTTCTAACTTTCTAGTCCCATCATTTCTTTCCTCATGAATCAAAATGAAATCAAAATCTGTTTCATCAAGCAGACCTTGCATATGTCCTCCCTCCCTTTGCACATACCAACTCTACCTGGAGTACCCACCCCAAACTCCGTCAGTATAAATCCTATCCATTTTTCAAGACCTGCTTCAGATTCTGCCTCCTCAAAGATTTCAGTTCTTGGGGCACCTGGGTGGCTCAGTGGGTTAAAGCCTCTGCCTTTGGCTCAGGTCCTGATCCCAGGGTCCTGGAATCAAGCCCCACGTCGGGCTCTCTGCTCGGCGGGAAGCCTGCTTCCTCTGCTCTCTCTCTGACTCCCTCTCTGCCTGCCTCTTTGCCTACTTGTGATCTCTGTCTATTAAATAAATAAATAAAATCTTACAAAAAAAAAAGATATCAGTTCTTATAGCCAGAGTCTTCTCACTTGACCTTTGACATCTGTGCTTCCTCTTGTTAGGATGTATAGCTATGATCATTTCTTAAATATATTTGGGTTTGCCTGACATTTGCAAGCATATTGTAATTCTTGAATGCCAGATGCCATGTGTCACTTAAGTCTATCTTTTTTTTTTTTTTTAGTTTTATGATGGTGCTGATAATACTGCCTTTCTCAATGAGTTGTGGTATTAAAAACATTAGTGTGTGTAAGGTGGCTACCACAGTACATAACAGAAGAGATGCTTTAAAAAAAGTCATGGCAATTATTACCTTATATCTTCCACAGTATCTATCAAGTGGCTTGGATACTATAGTTACTCAGTAAATATTGGCAGATTAATCTGTGACTGCCAAGCCGTGAAGAGTTTGGATGACAGAGTCCTTTGCCAATTCATATAGGACCTTTCCTGTAACTAGTTGTATTTGACTATTGCTTAGCAGTCTTACCCCCAGTGGCAGACAGGTACAAAACAATGCCAGGAACAGATATCTAGGGTTGTGAGGCAGAATGAATCACTCAGTAAATGTTTATCAAGGGTCTCTTATATTATAGACTTTGAAAGGTGCCCTTAGGGATAATAAAATTGAATAGACACGAAGCTGTCCCATCATCTGAGCTTACAGTTCAGATGGAAAAACAAAGGATGTGTAGAAAAAAAATGTGATGCAATGGAAAATGCAAAAACTGCCATAAGAGAGGCAGAGATTTAAGCTCTGAAGACCTATAGCAGGGAGATGATTTTCATCTAGGTAGAGGTGTAAAGGGTGATGACTGTAACTTAGACATTCCTGGTTGAGGCCAAAGGCCATTCTAGGAGGAAAGTATGTAGGAGAAGATATATGAAAGGAAAGGCTTTCTTCAGGCTGCTCATAGTTTTACAAGTGCAGGGATATGTGTGAAGGGGGAGCAGTAGGAGAAGTAAGAAAGATTATTTGGGTCCATATTTTGTAAGACTTTATACGGCTGTACAAAAGTATTTTGACATATTTTGTTGATCGGTGGAAAAACATCAGAAGATTTTGAGTAATGCAATTTCATGGTCAGGTCAATATTTTGGAGAGATAACTCTGAAGATGAATTGGAAAATCGGGAATGGAAGTAAGGGAACCTATTAGGAAGGTGTTACCAAGAGTTCACAAATGCTTTTCTTTTTGTGCCTTTTTGGGGGAATTTATCAGTTTATCTGCCAGAGCTTGGGCATATTTCCATTACCTTGTACCATCAGGAATTGGGAAGATGGGCAACTTCAAATTTTGTGGCTTGCTATAAAAATATCCCAGTTTCTGATTTATTTCTTTCATCTTCTTCTGGATGTGCTCCCTTCTACCACCAGTAGTGGTTGGGACTTGGGTTTCCCCTGCCAGATACCAGTCACTGGAGGTAAAAGACCCATTTTCTCACCTCTCCACATTTCACTTCCCCTCCCCCAATACACCCACCACTCCAAAGCTTTTGCTGATGTTGCCACTTGTCCCCATGAGTACACGTCCTTTGTTCACTGGAAAGCTCAGATCCTTTGCAAAGAACTGCTGTTGTACCATCTGGCAATCTGTGAATTTTTTAGTAGCCTGGATGTTTGTGAGAAAGCCGGAACTCAGAGGCCAGAATCCAAACCATTTACAAGTAATTCTTTAGAAAAGAGGTGAAAAAACCCAAACCAGCTCATCTTTACTAGCATTCTTTCATCCAAAGTGCTTGCACAGGTCCCCTGGACCAATTCCCAGTGAAAATCAGAGGACCAAGTGGTTGTATGCAGTTATGCAGAACAAATAATGATATGCTTCAATGTCCAGCTTTTTCCTCATAAAATTGTATGATGTGATTAAATAGCAGAATTGCCAGGAAGAGGATGAGTCAAGAGTAGAAGAACAGTATTCCAAAGTTGTTCTGTGCTAATAATAAGAGATAGATGTTTATTTCTAGGAAAGGTATTTCTTTTCAGAGTTGTCTAGTTGGCTCTCAGGGGCACAAAGGACTTGTACCTGGGGAAAGATTGATAAGACTACACGTTCATTTAGAGAGAACCTTCTAGAACTTCCAGTTTTTTCTTTCTTTTTCTATGTGAGCAAATGGGGCTAGATAAGTTCTTCTGGCTCTATCTTTTACCAGCCAAGAGGCTAACAAGCCAAATGGTTGGGAAATATGAGATATCCCAAGGAGATAAGAAGGAAGTTACCCACAAATGATTTTTCAGACTTAGGGTTCTACCCATTAGGACTTGATTAGATCATTTATTGATAGAAATCTTAGAGGAATTGTTCTCTGTTGCTCTGTTCTATATATTGACCTAGGGTTGCAATTGGAGGGGGTGTTTGCTTGAAAGGAAAGTGGTTGGGTGACAAGAGGCTCAAAGCATGTCAGGCAGCCTGGACCCAAGTCTATAAAGAGTGAGCATTTCATCAGCCTGGACTGGGTAATTAATTAAATCATTGTCTTCCAGGAAGGTTTTGTTCTAAAACTCTCCCAGCCCCCTCAAGACCACCAAGGAGCCAGAACTGGTGAGAAATGCTGCAGCTGCTCACATATAACAGGAGCTTTTGAAAAGGAAATAGGGAGAAATTCCTAATCCCACTGATAGGATGGCAGGAATGGAAGAATTTGCAGGGATGGATCCAGATGGAGTCAGGCCAGCACTTTGGGGTTAACACCTGCATTTTTTGAGGCACAGAGGGTGCCAGGACTTTTAGAAAGAGATCTCACAAAATGGTCATGCATTCTGGGTCGTTGTACCTTCATATGCTGTTATTCACACAGAGGCCCTCCAATAAAGCCCTGAGCTGGGTCTCTGTGGAGACAAAGGGCAAGCCTTTTGTTTGTTTGTTTTGGGTCCAGATTTGCACAGTTGTGCAGGACATTTTCCTGATGGATTTAAAGCTACGCATGTGACTCATCTTAGCTACATACTGGGACTGTCACCCCACATTTCAGACGAGAAAACTCAGTTGAAGAGCAACTTGTTCAATGGCTGTGTAGCAAGCAGGTCAAAGATTCAACTGGGATTAGACGCAAGATCTCTAGATCCTAGGACAAAACTGGGGCGGTCTATGCAAGGAGAGGACAGGAGATACAATGGCATTCACGCCAAATACAGTGTCGCTGAGTCTCAAAGCTTCTAATTGGACTGGAGCGTTGGAGGATTCATCACCTTTCAAGCATCATGCCATGGGTCAGACTGATGACATTTTCCTTTGCTATAATCAGTAATTTTGTATGTAGCCAGTTTGTTCTGTGTAAAAGGCTGTACGTCCAACACAGATTTATGACATGTGGATCGTACGCTTGAAGTGGCTATTATTCCTGCAGTGTGATAATAAGTGTAGCAAAATCTGGCTTCAGACCTAGGTTTGGCCACTCCTCTATGCCATTCATCCATTTACCCACTCATTTATTTCCTGCCTCTCATTGAGTTTGGATTTGCCAGATTTAGCAAATAAAAATATGGGATGCGCAGTTAAATTTAAATATCACATAAACTTGAGTGATTATTTTTTGGTATAAATATATCCTAATTAAATTTGTATTTCAAATAAACAGCAAATATATTTTCAGGATAAACCTTTCCCAGGCAATATTTCGAATATACTTAGACTGAAAAAAAAAAATCCTTCGCTGTTATCTGAAATTCAAAATTAACTGAACTTCCTGTATTTTATTTGGCAACCCTACCTGAATCCCAGTTTCTTATCTGAAAAATAGGAGACTTAGGGCTGCCTCACAGCACCGGGATGGGGATAGATGATGTGTATGAGAGCCCTGCTCCGTGATTGGCCCTACGGCTGATCAACACATGCTTGGTTCCTTCCTTTCCATGTTTTGTTTTTTGTTTTTATTCCTACCTTCAGACAGGGGTCATCATTACCTTCTTGTCTATGTGGAAGTTGACTCACACTTAGGAGATTCATTTAGGAGGCTGATGGGTGAGCATAAAGCAAGATTGGGAACCATCAGCATTCCCTGACTACCTCATCCCTCACCCTGCCGCCCTCAGTCTTTGCCAGTTTCTCCACCCAGACCCCTCCTCAGAGTTCTGTCTCTTGTCTCTTTTTGTCACCTCTCCGTGCCTTGCTCTCATGCTCTGTCTAGACCCTGTTTTATGGACTTGTCGCCTCCCTTGCATTGCTTTTGCTTAGTGTCCACTGTCCATCTCCTGTTCACTTTCATTCTGACTTCCCTGAAAGCCTTTGTTCAGCGTTCCCTAAGTCTCCCTCAGCGCTTCCAACATGTGGGATTGTTTAGGCTCGAGTGATAAATTGCCCAGAGTTAAAGGTAAAGGGGAAGCTCCTCTTTCCCCACTTGGTCCTGGCTGACGTTTGAACAAGAGCCAGACTTTACTTCGATTTAATGCTAACAGTTCACTTGATGCTTGCCCAAGTAAATGTAGAGTGGCTAATGCATTTTATCATCCAGATGTTGAGTCACAAGATGAAGGATAACCACCATTTATACATATATCTGGGTAATTTAGTGAACTCAAAAAAAATCCAACTTTGAAAATTTGGTGTCATTTTTGAGTCAACCTATGTTGAAAAATGGATGGCAGATTCCAAAACGGCCCTCTCGCTTCCCTCACTACCCTTGCACCCCACCCATGCCCCATCTCCCTCTTTTTTCCCTTTGTTGACCTTTCTTTTTCCTTCCTGCCTCTGGTTTTCGGGTCTCCCTTGCATCTCCGCCTCCCCCCCAACCTTGCCTCACATTTTTAGTGAGTTGATTCCTACACAGGCTGTCAGAAACATTTCTGTGAGCAACTTGTACCCTAATGCCTCTCTCCTCAATCCCCTCTTTCTTCTTTTCGTTCCCTGATGAAGAATGAAATGCTGGCTTCACTGTAGGTGTTCCGTTTATAACTCTGGCTTGGCGGTTTTCACTTCGAGTGGAGTCCATTGAGCTTGTAAATTGTATTGGATCAGTGAGCCCGTAATGAGACTTCCGAACCCAAACAGTAGAAGTCTGCTGGGATTTGATTGTTCATAAAGCTTCTTCCCTGGGGAGGGATAGAGTCATTAGGTGTGCACTGTGTTTAATATTTGGTCATGACAGGAAGCAATAATTTTCTATTTTTATGGTGGCTTCTGAGTTTTTAAAGCAATTGTCTAATTCCCATCACTGAGACTGGAAGCAAATTAACCAGACAGTGAGGTAAGCCTGGATGTGGTTTTGGTCAGGGTCTATCTGGTTTAGCATCTTTCTCCATCTCGTGCCTGACCTCCGCTACTCTGATGGCTGGCACCTGCCTGCTCACGGGTGTAACTTAGGATCTAGAGTCCCGCAAACTCTTCTTGTCAGGTAGGAATGCTCTTTCTCCAAAGAGGATGTGGAGCTGTGGGCTCTTCTTTGAGAAGCCCTCCCCTGTCCTTTCAGACCATCCCTTCTTTAGATGAGACAAGCATGTCAAGTTTTTCAAACCCTGAAAAAGGCTGCCTCCCCACTTTGTAACCTTGAATGAGGCAGCTGGATTATCTGGTTTAGCATCTTTCTCCATCTCGTGCCTGACCTCCGCTACTCTGATGGCTGGCACCTGCCTGCTCACGGGTGTAACTTAGGATCTAGAGTCCCGCAAACTCTTCTTGTCAGGTAGGAATGCTCTTTCTCCAAAGAGGATGTGGAGCTGTGGGCTCTTCTTTGAGAAGCCCTCCCCTGTCCTTTCAGACCATCCCTTCTTTAGATGAGACAAGCATGTCAAGTTTTTCAAACCCTGAAAAAGGCTGCCTCCCCACTTTGTAACCTTGAATGAGGCAGCTGGATT